>NW_027555625.1:71379058-71549058 GCF_003287225.1 Phascolarctos cinereus
ACCAGCACCCACACTACATGGTCTCCTGCCATCCCCAAAGAAGCATGAGATTACATTATTATTGGGGGCCAACAAGTACTCAGATTGGAAGAAACCTGTGATGACCTGATTGCGATTTATGAGTGTTATGATTCCGACATTCCAAACCACAGCAGTTTCAAAATGCAGAAGGTCGAGATCTTTATTCTTAGCAGCTTTTCAATCCTGTCTTTTTTAAATGATGGCAAGTCCTTTAAGTTTAGCACAAAAATTTAGGGCATTTTTAGAGAATTGATATCATCTGAAAAGCTGATGTCACTTTTTTATATTACAGGTGATCCAAACAGTCAGCGCTATAGACAAAGATGAGCCCAAAACTGGACATTTTTTCCTATATAGCCTTCTTCCTGAAATGGCCAACAACCCAAATTTCACCATCAAAAAAAATGAAGGTAAATATATGAAAGCATTAGGAGATGGGGCCAGGACTCACGTTCTCTCCGTGCTGTTTTCTGCTGTGTTGTTCAGTTGCAACTTAATTCCCATCTTCCCCTCCCCATGTGCAGTTAGAGTTGGGCTTATCAGTGTAATGGCATGGTAATTACATCACTTTACCTTTTATAGTATCAGAAGAATAGATAAGAAAAACCTGTAAAGTGAAAATTCAATTTCATCCCAGGGAAACCTTACCTATTTTACTTGAAGGGGTCTAAGAAAGGATCAAATCCCTCTGAAAGTTCCAGGAATTTGGGAATATGGAGATATGCTTATGTAAGAGGGGTTTGGCTTATGTCTTAAAGTTGTTCATTTCTAATTCAATGTTTATCAGACCTTTGGGGAAGCCACTTTTAATTTTGCCTGGATTATGTATATGCCTTTCAGATATTTATTTGACACCTGCACCCAACATGTCAATGGATCAACAACTTCCTGAAAGTTAATATATGTCCATGGTATATTGTAGCTAATGCTGCCAGGTCCTTCTGTGGAATCTTAAGAGGTCTTGGTAGTCAATTCAGTCTATTTGACTTTTTGTACCTAGTTTAGATGAAATATTTTACTTAGTGCTCATCTATTATGTATGAAGGTCAAAGAGTGTAAAGATTTAAAAAAAGAAATGACCAAAGCATCCATATATTTTCCTCTCCTAAGTCACTGTATATTGAATAAGGTTTTGAAAATATGTGTATTTTGGTTTAGATTGTACTTAGATCCATGATGTAACCTTTTGGAAATGATTAGTAAGATAAATGTGTGGTCTAAATCTATCTGTTCTTATTCATGTAGATGTTTCTTTAGCTCTTCTTCCACTAAAGTGTTTTAATATCTCAAAGTGGCATGGGGGCTACCTTGGGTTCTGGAAGGCTGTGTCAGGGGAGAGGGTTAAACTTTTGGCTCAGTGATAGACTGTCTGTTGTTTAAGTACCATCCTGGATAAGTACACAGAGAGGCTGATCAGCAAAAGGTTAGCCACAAGGTAATGATAGATTGATTACTTTGGCCATCCCAACCCACGCAGACCAACTTCTAAAGCCCTGAACTGTCGGTGATTTACATTAGTAGAGAAAGTATTCTTACTGATGATCTTTTGATGCATTGAAATATTATTAATACAGATTTTTGAAAGGTCTGTATGAAATATATATTCAACAAGCATAACAATTACATAATAGGGATTAGTTTTGATTATTTTGTGTATCTGGTCCCTTTTCAAAGAGGTAGCATCAATGAATATTCATTTACATCATAAATGAAAATTCTGTGAATTTTACCAAACATATCGTGACTTTTCCTTCTAACACAATTGAACCACCCAAACGGTCAGTGAATGTTATCAATTTGAGGGTTCTATAGCTGTATAATTTATGTGGTGATTGTGCTATTCATCAGGCCTGTTCAATGATTTTTCTTAAAATAAATCTAATATAAATGGAATTTGCAGCCAAGTGTAAACCACTTTGGTTCCATTCATTCTACCATTCTAAGGCCCAAAGACAGTCTTGCTGGAAAGAAAAGAGGGAAGAAGAAAGGAAGAAAGAAAGAGAAGGAGGGATGGAAACAAGAAGCACAGAGGGAGGGAGGGAAGGTAGGGAAGCAGGGAAGGAAGGATGGAAGGCACATCTATTAAAGGCTTATTGTTGCACCAAGAACTGTGTTAAGTGCTGAGGATAAAACAAAAACAAAAACAAAACCTAAGAAATAAAAAAGTAAATAAGTAAACAAAGACAGTCCCTGCCCTCAAGGAGATTACATAAATTCATATGTAGTAGAAACTTTAGGAAGTAGAATTTGAATTTCAGTCATTGCAACTTATTGATTTGTCTAATAGATTGGGTTTTATCTCCTAATGAATTTATATTAAAAGATGAAGAAATTCACAAGTTCTTGTTACATGTTAGTACATCATAGATCATCTTTAACCAGTAGAGAGTACAGAGCTGGACATCAAAGGAAATATTTCTAGTCCTGGGTCTCTCAGTGATTTCCAGTGTAGCCTTTGACAAGGTGCTTATAATCTCTGTACTTTATTATTTTTCTTTTCACTGAAAATTTATGTTCCTTTATTTTCTTTCCTTGGCAGCAATAATTCTGACCTAATTCCACAGAGTTGTGATCAATAACTTAAAAAAAAAGTTATCCAGGATTATGAAGCTATAAGTATATTAAACAGAAGTCAGATCTTTATTTCAAACTATTCTGATTATATATGAGTTCATCTTATAAAGAAAAAGAATAACTCAATTTTAGAATAAATCAGGATGTTAATCATATACTATCATGATCTTGGAAGAGTTCTCTAGATATTGTATGTTCCATCTCTCATAGGTGGCATTACCATTATCTAAAATTCAATTAAATTTAAAAAATCACAGATTGATGGGTCCACATTTAAAAGGATTGCCAAAGAAGAACTCAGTTCAACAAGTCTTTGTTAGCTACTGACTACATGTCAGTCATTGTATGACGTACTTGGTATACAAAGACAACAATTTAATGATTTCAAATTCAGAGAGCTTATATCTACTGGGAACCTGAAGAATCAATTTTCATAGCATACAACACTATCTCACAAGAATTAGTCATTGTGACAAAGAAACTAGAATTGGGAAGTAACGATCTGGATTTAAAGCCTAGCTCTGCCACTAATTGTCACTTAATACCTCAAAGAGTTTCAGCCTCATCTTGAAAATGAGAGGATTGGAAATGATGATTTCTAAAATCGTTTCCAGTTCCATTATGCTGTAATTCCTACTTCTGTTTCATATAGAGATTTCCATTGCACTTTAAACGTAACTGATACCTGATTAACCTGATTGTTCAGTTGATTTTTAGTCCTGTCCAACTCTCTGCAATTTTGTTTGGGTTTTTTTTTTTGGCAGAGATATTGAAGTGGTTTGACATTTCCTTCTCCTGCTTATTTTATAGGTGAAGAAGTGAGGCAAGCAGGGTTAAGTGACTTGCCCAGGGTCACACAGCTAAGTATCTGAGGCCAAATTTGAACTTAGGAAAACAAGTCTTCCTGGCGCCAGGCCCAGCACTCTATCTGATGTGCCATCTAGGTGCCCTAAAAACGGATACCTAGTAAAAGATAAATGCCAGAGAAATAGGTTGCATATTATCCTTTTATACACACTTGTGTGATACCACAAGTAGCATGAATAGATAAGAGTTAATCTGTCTTCTAAAAACAGCAGTGCAATCTATCCCTTGCCATCCAAATACAGTTGGAAGTAAAGATCAAAATTTCAGTGAGTCATTAAAAAATTCAGTTAACGGCAAACAATCTAAGCATTTTGAGTCTTCACAGTTTGTCTGGGAACTTTGCCAGAAACGTTGGTCCCTCCTTCCAGTTGGGTGAACCTTAAAAAAAGAGAGATTTTTGCTCACCACAACTTTGCATTTAGGCATCCAGTGCAACCGTGGAAATGGAAGACACCCAACAATTAAATACAACAAGACAGGGAAGATAAATGAACCTTTTACAGACACTGAAAGGGTTTGCTTGCAGAAAGTCTGAGTTGCATTGCTTCTTGGAAGGTTGCTCAACTCTAACTTGTGTTCTGGAGGTAATAGATTTGATTGGAATTGCCAGGGAGCAGTGGACTGTAATGGGAGTTTTCATGTTTTCTACTGAGATATTTGAACCATGCGTGTAAAAAATTGAAAAAAAAATCCAACTTCCTGACACATGAGGACAGCTTGTGAGAGGGAGAGGGATGGACTAAGCTTTTGGCTCTAGAAGATGAGGAACAACATGGTGGCACAAAATACTTGCTTATGTTCACAAAGACACAATCAAAACCAGAACATCAGATGATGCTGACTTTCTTTCTTTCTTTTTTCCCCCTTTTAATGTTGATATCCTCTCTTTGACTCAACAGACCAGCTACTAGGGCATTACTATAATGATCAATTTGCACAAGGTAGGTTCCAGCTGGAACTTCATATTCACTTTCTCTTCCATTTTCTTCATGTCTATAGTGCTTTGCACATTTTTAGAATGCAGTTCATTTCCTCCAATCCAGTCCTCCTATAGCATCTCATCAGGGCATGGAAGTGACCCTGATTTCTTGAAAGCTATGACAGTAGAGTGCCAGCTCCTTCAAATCTTACCTAACTGGGAAGAATACAAGTACAGACTGTATGTCACTCAAGGATAGACCAGCTAAGTGCAGAGAGGCTTCATACTAGGCAGTTGTATATTACACAATTTCAATTATTATCATTTTTTTGTGTGTGTCAGAAACTCAGTAAGAAAGTCTATTAAAGCACAGAAATGGTACCATTTGCATACCTGGAGGTAGTAACCTCACTAATGTAAGCATGGATCCTTGGAGTGTTAAAAAAATTCATTCCAAAACAAATAATTTGCATTTTGACTCATTACTCAACTTTTGAAGTTTGATACTCTATCTCCTTCCTGATGTAAAAATCATCTAAGTAGAGCCCTTTGAGGAAATGAACCATCAGGTGTTACATCTGTCTCCTATCATGAACCATTCATTCATTGCCTTTTCATCCTACACAGTGTCTCCTCACTGCTTTCATTCTACCCATGTTACTTCCTCACTTGGACCTTGCTAATTCCAGAATGTTCTTTATGAACTTTAAAAGTGACCCCATTTTTGTTAGTGGATACATATTGCCCTTAACAGAAATTATTAGCAAAAAATTTTTTCTGCATCAGGTTATAGTGTGATAAAATCTGCCATATGTGCAAAAGTTATCATAGATCAATTGATATAGCTGTAGGTTTAGGGGATCTGATTTAGAACATCATATCTCTGGTTTCTGTTTCATCATCATCAGAAAATAAAGGAAAAAAAATCCCCCCTCCTCCTCCTCTTCCTGCCATCCCCCTAAAAGAAACCCTAACAATGAAAAACACGTCCTTGTACTGAACAGGCTAGATATCTCTACAGGTAACCTATTAGAATCACTTTGAATTTGAACATGAGTGTTTTCAATTATCTTCCTCTTACTCTTCTTAGAAACAATGTTCAGAATCCTGGAAGGCTGAAGGAGGTAGTCTTCCATACTATTTTTGGACCACAGTTAGAATCTCTTGGATCTTTCTCTTCTTAAACTGGAACTTGCTGCCAAACATTGGACCTGGAGTCCCAAATTCTAATCCAGCCGTCGATGTCCCCTGTGACCTTGCTCTCTCTTCTGTCCAGCTGAATCCTCACTCACTCCTCTCCTGTATTCAGGATGCAGGCGTCCAGCCAGCCAGAGCCCCTCTCTCCTCGCCTTAAGCCAGATGTGATCTATCAAGGCTTCATTGGACCTGAAAGGCCATCCCGATGATCCAGACAGCAAGGAGGGGGCCACCTGGTAAGCCATTTGTCCTCTTTCAGGCCTCTTAACCTTTGCTGCCTAC
Organism: Phascolarctos cinereus; assembly: GCF_003287225.1. Lineage (NCBI taxonomy): Eukaryota > Metazoa > Chordata > Mammalia > Diprotodontia > Phascolarctidae > Phascolarctos > Phascolarctos cinereus. Next base: position 71,384,919 of record NW_027555625.1, read on the forward strand.
TTTGCTCTGACTTGGAGCTAGCTGAGTGCTCACACAAGAGCACTCTATTTCCTGATTGGCCTTTAAATCGCCCTCATCTGAAACACATCAATGTGTTATTTTTTTTGTTGTTGTTGTTTTTCCCCCGCTCTCCTTCAGGCAAAAAGCCTTTAGAAAACATAACGGACACACATGCACATGCACATGCACATACATATATGCACACACATCCTTTTTAATATCTGTATATATATAATATATAATATATTTTATATATATATATATATATATAATAGTGTGTGTTCACATATGTGTATATTTGTCCCATAATTTGAACGCTGTCTACAAAATGGCATTTTCCTCTAAAACTATCATCGATGCACAGGGTCATTTTCTGAACATGAATCTATCCACATCACCATGATACAAGAATTGCCAAGTATAAACAATAACTAGTTTTACTGGTTTCCTCCTTGATGATATCTCTTAATCAGAAAAGCTCCATCATTAGACTTTTCCTCTATTTCTTCTTTATTTCATGAGGGTGAGCCCAGGGTCTTGAAGTTATGTCATCAGAGCATGAGCACTGATAGGCCCTCCTAAGTTATAATCAAGAATACAGACTGGACTTCTTGTCCGTGAATCAGCCAAGTTATGTGCAGTTAAGTTCATCACTAGACTGCTGAGCACAGGATGGTGATTTGGAAGGGACAGAGGTCTTCAGCAACTCAGGAAGGCAGCCTTCCAAGGCCTGAAGGAATTATAATGTCATTGGAGAAGGGATCATGTACACTGATGGCACCTTTGAAAGCACAAGATCAAGGAAGAGTTTAGTTTGTGCAAAGGAGAAAAATGTTGGTCCCAAACACATAGACTCTTATTATACATACATAATTAGGAAGACCTTCACTTCAGTTATTCATAATTTATTATTTGTGCTTAGAGCAACTGAATGTTGACAAGAAGTCAACTAATCTGTAATTAAGAGGCAAATACACACTAAGCAAACTAGAAAACATATATCATCGTTACCCTATACATTGTACAAAGCGGAGGCATAAGGGATCAGTAGATAACATAAATGTCTTTGCTTCAGTGGTTTTTGTCAGACCCTTTTATTTTTTGTCATCCTCATATCTTCTTTCTTTAGCTTTTTAATCAAAAAGAAAAGGTACCATTGGAACTGAAGAGCTTCTTTGCAAATATTCAAAATACTAAGATGATTGCTCTGGTTAGCCACAGTAGGGCTTTTACCATCTATTTTTTTTCAATGTGTACTGTTAGAGACAATTTAATCTGCGGATTACTGACAATGGGGGATACCCTTTCAATGGGCTAGGCCAAGATTGAGGCATGTGGCTGGCAATAATGCTAATGGAAATTGTTCATTGCATCAGAGCTCTCCACCTTAATTTGCCATCATGATTTTCCAGTTTTTGCCTCGGATATTATCTTCTGGATTCTCTCTTCTCTGAAAAAAAAGAGTGACTCATTTTCGTCATCTTAAAAACTGTAATTGGGCATAGCACCTGCCTGTCTTGCTTTAGCTTTTAGCTCTTTAAGCCTTTTACCTCCAAATCTTCCTTTAGAAATGAACATGTATTCCCTGTGAAACCAGTTAGTAGAAGTTTGACAATTTATTTGGAGATGGTTACTATTTAAACAGTCTTAACTGGACCATTGGGTTTGATGTGCAGTCAGTGGAACATCCTTTACCGCAACAACACAGATTTAGTTTTTAAAGGGGTGGGTTATAGAGAGAAGAATAGACTTTGCAATTTGCTAGATTTCAGTCATATATTGATGGCAGTTTATAACAGATCCGTATACTAACATTAAATGCAGAGGTAATATCATCTGTCATTTGAAGCAACAATTCAAGTAAATTGTTTTGTTTTTTATCAATATTTATTACAATTGAAGACCCTTTCATCTTCTTTCACCATGAAAGGCTGGCACTTAGAGAGAATCTGAACATGTTATAGACATGAAATTCAAGATCCATGACACACCATATCAAGACTTGACCTGAATAACAGCATTCTGTGTCACAAGTATGATTGCAAGCAAGCAGCCCAGTGCTTCAGCCTCCTTCAGCAGCTGGTACCTGAGGCTAGAGCAGAGAAAGCAAAGATTTTGACTCTGGGAAGAGGCTTATTTCAAATGAATGAAAGTGACATAGCACAGGGATCAAAAAAAACAACCTTAAAAATCAAGCCCAGAAGGAAATAAGATCACATTCTCTTAGAGATTAAAAATCATGACCCAGCAGTCATCTGGTATAATTCATTTCTGAAGCATGATCCTTCACCTCAAACTCTCTCCTTTCCTCCTAGCAACCCCAAAAGCCTCCTCTAAAATATGTCAAGTGTCAAAAAGTTTCTTGCTTCTTGAGGGAGCCCCTTCTATTTTGGGATAGTTTTAAATGCTTTAAAGGTTGCGAAGGCTATGTGTGTACGTGCATGTGTGCACATATGTGTGCGTCTTAGATTGGCCCAAAATTTTCCTCCCTATAAAACTTCTAACCTTTGCTCTTAGTTTTAATCTCTAGGGACAAGCAAAATAAATGTAATTATTATATTACAGCTTTTAAAATATTTCAAGTCTGGATTCGTGTTTTCCTCAATGCCCATCCCCATTCACAACATCAGGCCTCTTCCAATACAAGCTAAACATTTTAGTTATTTAAAGCAATCCTTGAATGACTTGGTTTCAATTTCCCTTACCATCCTGGGCATCCATATTCCTCAGTTTCTCTTTTAGTTTAACAGGCTATTTCCTTAATTGTGGTACCCATAACTAGAAAGGAAATAAATAATCATTGCAGTTCTGGGATTAAGGATGAAAATAATCTACTGTGTTCCAGCCTGTGCAGTTCTGGGGCTAACTGAGAACCAAGACAGTCTGAAACCATTATCGGATAGTCTTCATAGTTCGATACAAGGTTCACATAAGAAAAAAAAAAACATTGAACTAGGCTCTTTCTATTACTTTAATCAGGGCGAATGTGAATACTCATATACCAATGTAACTCTCATACTTGTTTCGTAGAGTACATGGGAACACTCATTTAGATGCATGAAAAAATCTAGAGTTTATAGAACCTAATTCTCTCCCTCTGTAAGTAAGGGAATTGAGGCCAGAGGGTTAAGTGACTTTTCCAAGATTACATTGTGGCAGAGTGAGGCACGGGGAGATGAGCGTGGAAGGGGTAGATTTGAGTATACTTCCTCTGACTCATTCATGCAGATGTCTTTTCATGACAATACATGTCTCTATTGTGTGTGCTTACCTCCTTAGGGAAGTTAGGCATGGGAAGCCCTCTTTGCACTTTTCAACAAAACAGAATTTTACACATCTTTTCTTTAAAGGACAAGAAATGCCAGCTAATAGTAGAAAAAGAAAATACATAAGAAGATACAGGCTAAAAATGAAATAGTTTGGTTTCTTATGTTTCTATTGTGCTATTTGAGCAAACAAAGCTCAGATTCAGCAGAGAACCTTTTAAAAACGATGAGCTGAGCCTGGCTATTTTCAGGCTGCCTTGTGGGACAAAGATGTTTCAAGAAGATGGTGGTCTTTTCCATGGCTTTCTTATATATTTCTTTTAAAAATTCTTCGAAGTAAAGCTTACACTCCCCAGAAAACAGGTTTGTGCTATTACTCAATACATAAATAATAATTTATTACTAAGGAACCAGGTCTTATAAGAAAAAACTCCTAAGAACAGGAGAAGGATACTGAAATAGCATGTGGTTTATGCAGTTTGTGTTAAAGAGTAGGGCTTTGGGGAGCATGGTTTGGGAACCACTAGGGTTTATTGTCTAATCAATCTGATTCACCATACTTAGCTCTTTCTGTAATCACTTCCAGTATGTGGAAGAAAGAAAATATTTCTACATCAGTTTTGAATGAGTTCAGATCTTTTCTCTCCCTGATTATAATGTTTGACATTTGATTAGTACCAATGCTTTCTCCACAATTATCCTGTCAGGAAGGGAAGACAAGTAATATAATCCCCGTTTTGCAGATGAGGAAATTAAGGCTCAGAGAGTTAAAGTGACTTGTCTAGGGTCACAGTAAGTGGCAGGGCTGGGACTTAAACCCATGTCCTCTTAAATCTACATCTCTTTCTTCAAGGCCATACTGAATTCATATAACCCAATGTTTGGATATCAAAATTATATATTTATGATCCAGATAAAAATATAGATGAGATTTATAAAACTGATTTACTTAAGGAAGGTTATTTAGAACATATTATCCTGTAGTGTGGTATAGTGGATAGAAGATTGTTCCCAAAGCAAGAAGACCTGGGTTCAAGTTCTGACATTCAAAAATACTCGCTGTGTAGCTATGCTGCAAGCCACTCACAGGCCACAGATTGTACAGGCCTGTGTTAGAGGGAAGGCACTAAGATGAAGACTGAGAAAAACTTCCTACAGAAGGAGGGATTTTGACTGAGACTTGGAATTAGCCAAGGAAGCTAGGAATAGGGATAAAGAGAATGTTTCAGGCATGAGGGACAACCAGTGGAAATAATTAGAGTCAAGGATGGAGTGGATTTACAAGAAGGCAAAGGAGTCCAGTGTCACTGGGTTGAAGAGTGTATGGGGATGAGTGAGATAAAAGAAGACTGGAAAGGTTGGAAGGGGCCAGTTTATAAAGAGCTTTGAAAACCAAACAGATGATTTTATGTTTGATCCTGGAGGTAATAGGAAGCCATTGTAGTCTGTTTGTTTGTTTGTTTTGAATGGGAGTGGTGATATAATCAGATCTCTATTTTAAGAAAGATCAATTTAACATATTAGTGGAGGATGGACTAAGGTGGGGAGAGACTTGATGTAGGGAGATGAACAGAAGATCACTGCAATATTTCAGATTTGAGGCAATGAGGGCTCTGTACCAGAATGGTTGCAGTGTCAGAGAAGAGAAAGGGGAATAAATGAGAGCTGTTTTGAACTTAGAAACAATAGGACTTGACCGCTAATTGGATATGGGGTGTGGGACAGAGTGAAGAGTTAAGGACAAGATGTAGGTTGGCTCAGGGATTTTATATTTTCTTAAGCATTCAGTGGTTAGAGACAGTAGACTTTGGTGGCAGGAGGCATGGGAATGATATCTTTCACTTCGGAATGTATTAGGAGCATGCATTAGGAAGATTATTCAGTGGTGTAAAAGATGGATTAGAAAGAAAATATCCTGGATAAAACACATGCTTATGGCAGCCTAGTCAAGAAAAAGATTATTATAATAACCTAGACAAGATGAGATAAGAGCACAAATTAAGGTGGTGGTAACAAAAGTAGAAAGGAAAGGATGGAAATAAAAGATTCTGCAGAGGCAAAATTGACAAGGTTAGACTGATATAGAGGGGAAAGAAGAGAAAAGAATATAAAATGATTTTGAGGTTATGAGTTTTCATGCTGGGAATGATGATGATATCATTATCAGATTTTGATGGGAAGATAATGAATTTGGTTTTGTTCATGTTGATTTTGAGTTTCAAGAAAGACATTTATGTAGGTGGTTGGAGACATGGGACAAGAGCCCTGGGAGGAAGTGGGGAGTGAAGACATAAATTTGGGAATCATCTACATAGAGAGGACGATTAAAGCTATGCAAGCATTTGAGTTCTGAAAGAAATGGTACTTAGGGTTGCAAAAGGTACATGTGATTTAAAAAATGATCAACTTTATATGTTTAAAAAGACCCCTCCCATATCAACATTAATGAGTTTAGACTGTATAAAGAAATTCTGATAATAACCCATCTATCATCTGTAAGGTATGTCCCTTAAATTGCCTACACACTTAAGGATTGGTGATTGGCCAAGAGATTCTCTCAGTAAACTCATTCAGCATAGATTTGGGTATGGCAGATCCAGGCTTTTCAAGTGATGTGTCTCCGAATTGATATTCTGTGTGAAAGTGAATGACCTCTGGTATTGGATCCAATGCTTTATCCTCGTGAGGACAATGTCAAATATAAACTAAGCTTAGAGAGGTGGTACAGTAGAGCACAAATAAAAATGGACTTAGAGTCAGGATGCCAACTTCAGCATTTATTAATCATGCTGCCATGAGCAAGCCAATTCTACTATTACAGCCGTAGTTTCCTTATCTGGAAGATGGGGATAGGGACTGCACTTGTGATTTCATTGCTGATCAGAACTTTCTCTGCAACTGAAAAGTTGAGAGACTTGATTAAAATAATGTGCTCCATTTACAAAATAGCTATGGTAACACTTGTGCTATTTACCTTATAAGATTGTTGAGGAAAATATTTTATAAAGCTATCATAAAATTTTATTTTTACTATCTAAATTCAGACCTTTCTTAAGATCCTTGCTTCTTATATCCCATGCTTCCTATACTTAACAGACTTTGAGGTCCAACATTATTTTTATTAACTTTTTGGAAAGCTTCTATGATTGTATTTTTGTGGTATAGTGCAAATAAGACTAGATTTTTGTATTGACACAGGGGTTCATATGCTAACTTTAGTACTTAAAAGATGTGTACTTATAAGTACTTAAGTGCTTAAAAGACCCGGAGCAAGTCGTTCCTAGCCTCCCAGGCTCAGTTTTGTTTTGTTTTGTTTTAAAACCACAGAAGAGAGAAAATTATGTTCGTATTATGGATAAGTCACAGGATTGTTGTGAGAAAAGCATGTTATAAACTTTAAATACCTATCTAAATCTTAGGAGTGATGATAAAGATGAGGATGAGGAGGATGGATGAATGGACTTTTCTCTTGGAAGGTACCCAGGCAGTTATATAGCAATGATTCATGTTGCATTTTTGGAAATGGTAGAATCACATAGTATTCTCTAAGCTCTGAGTGGCAGGCACTTTCTGTAACCCATAGATACACCTAACCAATCATTTTATAGGAAAACAGCTTCCTGTCCACATCTGGCAATAGAAGTTAAGAGACTGATTCTTGCCTCAGGTAGTTATGTAATAAAACACAAATATATATATAAATATATCCTATCACAGCATGCATATTCTTACCTAGAAACTTGCTCAAGGACAGATTTTAATTCTAATCTCTCTTTGTTGATGTATAATGTGAAACAGTGGAAGATGCTACATTTGCTTGGTCCTTCACTGCCTCCTTCTCTTTCTTCTTCCTACACATGCAGTTTTCTCATGTATTCCATAAATAGAAAATTGCAGGTGCAATTTGCTACTTGCCCCTTATTTTGAGAGTATTAGCTAGTAAATGATTGTGTAGGTATTACTGGTAAGGAAAACAGTTTTTTTCCCCCATCACCTAAACACTATATGATGTATGTATGTATGTATGTATGTATGTATGTATGTATGTATGTGCATATATAATTATACATATATGCACACATTGTAGGTACATACATATACAAATATACATATATGTATATTGTGTATATAGATATAGATATATCTAATTGGTTGGTTGTTGTCCTTTGTTCTTGAAGAGGACCACAATGACATCACTATGCTAGAGTCAAGTCTCAGTGTGTCTGACTGTGGCTGATCAGACCAGTACGAGCTTGGGATGTTCTACTATAGGTCAAGCATGAATAGTCCATGTGAACATTTGGGGTGGATTCTCTAAATTTGCACATCTTGCATTTCTTTTGAGCTATTTCAATTCTGCTTTGCTCATAGAACACAGAATGAGAAAACTAAAGAAGTAGAGGTATCAAGACTCATTTATTTGAACATGTATATAAAATGCTGTCTTGAGGGAAATTGGGGGTTGCAGGAGGTAAGTGGAGTAGAAAGGAATAATCTTTTGTAAGTGTGTGTGTGTGTGTGTGTGTGTGTGTGTGTGTTTTCTCATACATGAATTAAATGAATCTAGGTCATTTCAAATTTAGGCAGAAGGATGAGTAAATGAATATCCTTGCCCACAGAAGTGCTCAGTTAAGTGAACTGGTGATACATAACTTAGTCACTTGGGAGAATGAGCCAGAAAATCTATTTACAAAATGACCAAACCATGAAGGACAGCAGATGCCTCAGTTCTACCTAAAAAGAGGCAGCACTCTGCAATGAAAATGACACTGGACCTGGAGTTAGAAGACTTGTGTTTGAATTGTGCTTCTATTTTGGATCCTCACTCTCTGGGTGACCTTAGACTCTCTGTGCCTTAACGTCCTCATATGAAAGATTGGAGGTGACGAGAAGCTGAATAAGCAAAACAGTACAATGGAAAAAAAATGTCATATTTAGAGTACAAGGGCCTGTGTCCTAGTACTATCTCTACTATATATTACTTAGGTGACCTGAGGAAGTCATTTAATCTGTTTTGTAAAATTTGTAAAATAAGCATGTGGGCTTATAGGTAATGAGGTGGTCCATTGGGCCAGGAGTCAAGAAGACTTGATTTTGAATCCTAGTTCGGATACTTATTGTGTGACTCTGGGGAACTCAACCTCTGCACAGGGCCTGGCATATAGTAGGTGTTTAAAAAGCCTTCTTTCTCCCTTTCCTTCTTTTCCTTCCTTCCTTCCTTCTTTTCCTCTTTCCTTCCCCACTTTCTTTCCTCCCTCCTTCCTTCCTTTCTCTCTTCCTTTCTTCCTTTCTTCCATCCTTCCTTCTTCCTTCTTTTCTTCCTCTCTCACCCTTCCTTTTTTCCTTTTTCTCTCCTTTTCTTCCTCCTTCCTTCCCTCCCTTCCTGACTCCCTTTGTTCCTTCTTTACTTCTTAGGTGGCCTCTTCCATCCATCTAAGTTTGAAATCAATGATACAAGATTGAGAGTCAGGGTATCCCATGCAGCACATATGGAGATGAGCTATGTTTCCCTAGCCACAGTAGTAAAGAACTTGAATTTTGGGGTGGTAAATTGTTCCTTTATTGGTTTCCAAGTCCAGGAAGAGAGTCCACTCAACAGACTTTAAAGACAAAGGGACACCAATAAAAGAATAATGTCGCCATCCACAAGTACCACTAAGAGCTCAAACACTGAGCCAGCACAAGCTTCAAAGGTAAAGCATAGCTTTCTAGGGTAATGCAGTTCATCTCCAGAAATGATGATTTCTCAGGTCCCATCTAATTTTAGCATCCTATTAACTATAATTATTCCCTGCTTTACAAAGGTAGGAAATCACAATTAATAGTAACTTATATTTAAGTAGTACTTTAAGGTTCACAAAGCATTTGAAGTAGATAGAGCAGGAATCATTTTCTAGTTCAAAGTGTGAGAGATTGAGGCTTGGGGGTGTTCAATTACTTGTCTAAGATCATAAGACTATGAAGCAACAGAACTAGGTTTTGCATTCAAGTCTCCTGCCTCTCAGTGTGGCTTGTTTTCTCCTGCATTATGCTGTCTCTTCAAAGTAGAAGTCCTGTTCAGCTAAATTTACTGAGGAATGTGCATTGTTCCCTTTAGGTATAGACTGCTGTTGAATGACCAATAAGATCATTGTTGTTTGTTTCTAGTACTGGCAGTCCTTATCTTACCAATGCCTGGCATGCTAATAGCATACACTGAAAATTCCTCTTTCTTCCATTCTTTTCTCTTCTCTGAAAAGTCTCTATCACTCTTGTCAAGGGAGCAACTGTGAAAAAAATGTATAAAAATAAATTAGTATGGACCATTTGGAGTATCTCAGGTTATGGCAGTGGAATAAGGAAATAAACTAAAACATACCAGCATCATTGGGCTCCTACTCCCCAGGCATGGCTCCAGGCATCTCTTTGCTCAAAAATATCTTCCCTCCAAAAACTAGACTAAAACGTTCAGTTCACTTCATAAAACTGGCAGAAATTCCATCATTTGGATACTCAGTTGATATAAGAAATGAAAAGGAACAGCTGTGGTACAATAGGGAAAAAAAAGGTAATTAGATTTACAGTTGGTAGTCTGGGTTTCAAGTCTCAGCTCTGCCTCTAACTAGCCAGCTGTGTGAACTCTGGGATAACTAGATCACAAAGCCACCTAGTGAGTACCACCTGAACTTCATGAGTCTCAGCTTCTACATCCACACTATGGGGACAATGACATACCCATTCCTCAGTTTTTGTGGATCAAAAAACCCAACAAATTTGATCCTGTGATCCCATCAAACTATCGTCCTATTGTCTACTCTTTCTTTCTCATTCCCAGCAAATCTTTGAAATTCCTAGCAAAAGCCATCCATTACTTTCCCTTCCCTCCCTTCTTCCTTTCAATCTGCCCTATTTGTATTTCCCAAGACATAGTATATCTCTTTCTGCCTCCATGTCTATCACAGCTTTTCCTCCATGCCTTTAAAGATAGTTTTAGCTTAAAGAAAAAAAAAATCACCCACCATATCCTTAATAAGTAAATATAGCTTTGGGGTTTTTTAGGACTAGTCTGAACCACTGAGTTCATGAGATTGTATTGACTTGAGGTAATGGAGAGCTTTATAGATCAGAAACTAGTTTCTTAATACTTCGTACTGTTATTTCTGTTTATCTCAGGGCTGCTGTTAAGCAGATTCTGTAGCAGTCTTGTTTGCTATAATCTGCCTTTCTTTTGCTTTTAGTTTTTCATTTACAAAAGCAGTTTCTACTGACTTGACTTTTAGTGTATTGATAAAAAAAAAGTACCATATTTGGAGTGAGGAGACCTTCATTTTTCTGGTTGGATTTCCAACATTTACTGTTATATTACCTTGGGAAATTATTTGGCCTCTTTGCTCCTCAGTTGCTGAACTTATATAATGAGACAATAATGTTGAGACTACCTCCCTCACAGGCTTATTGCAGGGTTCAAATGAGATAATATTTATAAAGTGTTTCGTATCCAATAAACACTATCACAAATATCTAAGGCATTATAACTGATAAACACTATTATGAATATGTAAAGCATTACTCTCATTATAATCCTGTTTCTGCTACTAACTCCTTGTTTGACTGTAGGTACATCAATTTACTTCCTTAAGTCTCAATTTCCTCATCAGTAAAATGAGACAGCTAGCCTATATGATATTTAAAGTCCCTTGAAATGTTAAAATTCTATGATTCTATGTCCATAATACCTAAAGGCAATACTGAGGATGCTTGAAGTATTTACTCAGTGCTTGAAAATCTTGTAATCATAATCTGATGGGTTAAGTGGGGGAAACGGGTCAAAATATAATAACAATAACATTAATAACAGATAGGCATCTGCCATGTTCCAGTTACTCTGATAAATGCTTCATAAATGTTAGCTTATTTAAGCCTCACAATAACTCTGGCAGTTAGGTGCTATTGTTATCCCCATTTTACGGTTGAAGAAATTGAGGTTAAATCACTTGCCCAATGTCGCATAGGTAATAAGTGTCTGAAATGTGAATTGAAGTCTTGTCTTCCTGACTCCAGTCCCAATTTCCTATCCACTGCACCATCTACTTGTCTCCAATTTGAGAATATAGATTCATAAATATTTTTCAGAAATACTGACACCTGAACAAAGGGATATAAGGATAGAGAGGGCTGTTAGAGACAGGCACAGTATCAGGATAAAAAAAATACCAACTAACAGCAATACATGGTGAGAGGAAACTGATTTTTTTAAAGTACAAACATCTCTTACTAGAAAGTGCAGTAATAGACATTCATAATGATAACATAGCATATAAACTGCTAGACCATATGAGAACTGGAAGTGACAATAGACAAAGATGGTCACTGTAATTGTTGCTGTGACTGGAGCTTATGTGAGTAGACAGGAAAAGACTTCCTGGAGAAAGAACTTGACTCCAACTTACTAGCTGTGTGATCATAGACAAGTCACTAAAACTCTCTTGTTCTCAGGTTCCTCATCTGTAAAATAGGCATAATAACAGCACCTATCCCACAAGGTTTATAACTTACATAAAGTGTTTTGCAAACTTATACAAAACATTATGAAATTATTAGTTATGGTTATTGTAATATTTATTATTATTAGGAACTAGCTCATAGTATTGTTGTATTGATTTGATAAAGAGACATGTAAAGTACTTTGTAAACCTCAAGGCAGTAGGAGTAGTAGCAGTAGTCTATGTAAGAGAAAGTAGCCTATAGGCAAGAAAAGAATTACATACAGAAATGCATTTGTAAGTAATTATAGAAACATGAAATTATACAGTCTTAGAGTAAGAAGGGACCTCAGTGGTTATTGGATCCAACACAATCCTAAATGAGAATTTTCTTCACAAAACTCTGGACGGTTGAGCATTCAACAATTGATTTCAGTCATTTAGGGATAGAGAGTTGACTGTCTTCCAATTAACCCCTTCTAATCTTGGACAGTTCTAAAAGTGTTACAGTCAATATGCCAGCAAATTTGGAAAACACATTGGCCACTGGGTTGGAAAAGATCAATTTATGTACTAATCCTTAAAAAAAGGGCAATGACAATGAATGTCCAAATTACTGAAGAATTGAACTCATGCCACATATCAGCAATGTTATGCTTAAGATTTTTCAAGTTAGGTTTTAGTAACATTTAGACCAAGAATTACCAAAAGAGCAGGCTGATTTTTGAAGAGGCAGAGGAACTAGAGACCAAATTGCCAACATTCATTGGATTATGGAGAAAGCAAGGGAATTCCAGAAGAAAAAAATCTACTTCTGCTTCATTGACTACACTAAAGCCCTTTACTGTGTGGACATGTGACAACTCCTCAAAGAGATAGGAGTACCAAATTGTTTCCTGAGGAAACAATATACATGCAAAAAAGCAACAGTTACAACCAAACATGGAACCATTGATTGGTTTAAGATAGGAAAAAGGGTATGATAAGCTACAGAGCGTCACCTTATTTATTTAACTTATATGCAGAGTACATCATGCAAAATGCCAGTCTGGATGAATCCAAGGCTGGAATTAAAGTAGCTGGGAGACATATCAATAATCTCAGATATGCAGACAAAAACACTCTGATGGCACAAATGAAGGACAATTAAAAAGCCTCTTGATAAGGTAAAAGAAAAGAGTGCAAAAGTTGACTTGAAACCTAACATCAAAATAAAAAAATTAAATCTTGGCAACTGGTCCCTTCACTTCCCGGAAAACAGAGAGAGAAGAAATGGAAGCAGGGTCCTATTTTATATTCTTGGGCTCAAAGATACCTGCAGATGGCAACTGCAGCCATGAAATTAAAAGAAACTTGCTCCTTAGAAGGAAAGCTATAGCAAATCTAGACAACATATGCCCAAAGGGCTATAAAACTGTGTATACCCTTTGACACAGCAATACCATTTCTGGGTCTGTATTACAAAGAGATCATCAAAATGGGAAAAGGACCTATAACAAAAATATTTATAGCAGCTCTTTTTGTGGTGGCAAAGAACTGGAAATTGAAGGGATGCCCATCAACTGGGAAACAAGTTGTGGTATATGAATGTAATGGAACAATATTGTTCCATAAGAAATGATGAGCAGGCAGCCTTCAGAAAAACCTGAAAAGTCTTACATTAACTAATACTGAGTGAATGAACAATCATTTACTAAACATCCGTGATGTGCCAGACGTTGTACTGAATGCGAGGAATTTAAATATAGAAAGCAAGACGGTACTTTTCCTCAAGGAGCTTACATTTTAATTCAGGAAGACCAGTGAATGGCCCTGTCATTTCCCTTAATAATAACACTTGGTAACCTAAAGGTCAAAAAGAAAGTTTTAGAATAGTTGAGACAATTATCTGAAGTTCATATTTTTTTTCCCCAAAGGAAAAGAAAAAAAACTGTGCAATTAACTAAAGTTCACATTGTTTTTCTCCCAAGAGTAGGAAAATCAAGAGGAAGAATATAAGTGTTTATGTGTGTGTGTCTGTCTCCATGTCTATGTGTCTGTGCGTGTGCATGCAAAAGAAACAACTAATGCTAAAAGATTTAAAAAAAAATTGAGGAGAAAAGCTTCTAGGAATACTTTGCAAAATATATTAGGACTGAAAGGACCTTGAAATACACAATATGCAAACAAAAAAAATTTAGAATGTTTGAGCTGGGACCTGAAGACGTAGAATGCTAGAATCTAGAAGTTTGCTGCTGTAAGAGACCTTAGGATACAAAATGCCAGAGTTGTAAGGCACCTTATAGATTAGTAACAGCTAGCAATTCTATACTGCTTTGCAGTTTGCAAATGACCCTACTAACAACCCTGAGAGATTAGTGTTGTGCTCATCCCTGTTTCATAGATGAGGAAACAAAAAAAAAAATAAGAGAAATTTCAGTGACTTGTCAAGGGTCACTTAGCTAGCAAATGTCTGAGATAGGATTTGAACTCAGATCTACCTAATTGTGAGTCCCCTGCTATATTTGTTAGATTATCTATTGTAGAATCAATTCATAGTAATGACATTTATATTAGATTATTCAGAGATTATTTCATCTGTACCTCAGAGAGGTGAACTGATTTGCCTGAAATCACAGAAGAGTTGAGATTGAACCTACATTTTTTTTTATACTCCAAAACAAAATTTTTTCAGTTATAAACTTTATAAAACAGTTATAAGAACACTGAATTTGGAGTCAGAAGACCTGTGTTTGTCTGGGTGACCTTGGGTGATAAAATGTAAGTTCCTTGAGAACATTTTTTTTTTTTAAATTCCCAATGCCTATCAAAGAGCTGTGCACACAGGAAACATTCATAAACACTTCATTGATTGATTGCTTTTCTTCTCTGGTCTTCAATCTCCTCATGTTTGAAATGATGGGATCAGAACAGATGACCGCTAAAGTGTCATCCTAACTTTAAATATAATTTAAGTTCCTTTTCTTCTAAATATATGACTTTTATGTCTCAAAATAACTTAGATTTTTTTTTCTGAAGGTCCTGGGTAAATAAGATGTTATTATGTCTTGATTAATAGCAGTTTAATTGACAACTATTTCTGTATTTTTTTAGCTCTTAAAATACATTTTGAATTGGCCTTCCAAGTCACTATGTCCAAAGACAGATTTGTCTCCTCTCCAAAAAGAAACTCCTCCCTTAACATGTTCATTAATGACACAGATTAAAGTATAGATGGTGTTCTCATTAAATTTGCAGTTGACACGAAGCTGAAAGGGATAGCAAGCACAGTGGCTATTAAAGTCAAGATCCAAAGGTACCTTGATAGGTTAGAGTATTAGGCTGAGTCTGATAAGATTAAATTCAATAAAGATAAAGACTGTCATGCATTTGAGTACAAAAATTAAAAAAAGAAATAGTTCATAATCACAAGATAGGAGAAACATGGATAGCCAAAAATTGTTTTGAAAAGGATCTAGGAGTTTTAGTGGACTGAAAGCTCATTGTAATACATTAGATTAGTGTAACAGCCCAACATCCTAATGTAATTCAGATCTGAAGTATGAAGTAAAAAATTCCTAGGAGTAGGGTAGTGATCATCTTATTGCACTCTGCCTTTGTCAAGCTGTATCTGGAGTCCTGTGTTCAGTTTTGTTGAGGAAATCCTACGGATTCTACTTTGGTAATATCCCTGACATATACATTCTTATCCTCAATTCACACTGCAAATGACCCTATTAAGGCTAATTCTTTTCTGCTAATAGGCTAATTCTATTCTACTAATCAACAGTGATTTATGAAATGCTTACTCTGTGCCAGGAACTGTGCTAAATTCTGAGGATACAAAGAAAAAAGCATATATGGTCCTGCTTTCAAGAAACTTAATGGAAGGGGAAGACAACATGTGTGTGCGTGTGTGGTATGTACCCACATATACATACACATACACATGCACATATATAAAAATATAATAAACTAAAATGTTGCCATTTCCAATCCCTTCCTCTTCCATTTCACTGCACATTGTTGCCTGAGCATATTCCCAAAGTTCAGATCAAAACATTTCACTCTTTTTCTTCATAATCCTTTAGTGGCTTTTCATTACCCATATTCCTCAGCTTAGACAATCTGGCCCCAGCATATGTTTCTACATATCCTTCTTCTTCTTCTTCTTCTTTTTTTTGGCTAGGCAATGGGGTTAAGTGACTTGCCTAGGGTCACACTGCTAGTGGGTGTTATATGTCTGAGGCCGGATTTGAACTCAGGTCCTCCTGACTCCAGGGCCAGTGCTCTATCCACTGTGCAACCTAGCTGCCCCCTTCTATATGTCCTTCAAGACATTCCCTGACACCTTCCTCTCCTTCCTGCCCCTCACTCATGTTTTCTATGTACTATTTCTATGGCAGACTTCCTAACCTTTTTTTGTATCGTGCATATTTCTGGGAGCCTGCTGAAGCCTATAGACTTTTTAAAAAATAAAATCTTTAAATGTATAAAATAAAATTGTGTGGGACAGAGACCACCCACTCAAAATAAAAAAAAAATACTTAGATACCTTGAAAGCAGAAAGGAGTTTATTGCTTTCTCATGAGAAAGTGTACTGCCCCTACTCGCCATTCAGACCAGGAGAGTATGAGTTGGAAGTCACACCCTTGGCTTTTTCTCACCTAATGTGATTCCCCCTCCCACTCTCTTATCCCTTTCTTCTTTGACTGGGTACTCAGGGCGTACATTCTAAACGCGGCAGCTAATACCCAATAGAAGTAAACATGCCCATGTTTGGACTAGATTCATATGTGTACTAGGAAGTAAGAGGGACCAGGTACCGAGCTCCCCCACCCATGCTGACATGGTGTTGGAGAAATAGAAACTTATAGGGGAAAATGGAAACTTAACTCAAGGCTTTCTGGAAGAATGAAACTTAGGCCTGTGGGAACTGCACTGAAGGCCATCTCTCACACTTAGGCAGAGTGCAGGAGAGAGATAGGAGCGTAGCAGGGAGGTAAGAGTGTAGCAGGGAGATACTAATGAGGGAACTTCACTGTGAGCCATCCCTCACAAAATGCATAGGATTACAAAGGGAAACCAATTATATTGAAATAGAGTTATTAAGATTTTTTTAAATATGGCATCTCTTGAAATGCATTTATCAACCACAGCTAAGAGCCCCTGACCTATTGAAATGTTCATTGTTTCCCAAACATGGCCTATATTTACCTCTACCAAGTCATTACTGTTCTCTCAGCCTGGAATACCTTCCCCTTATGCTTGGCTTGTTGAAACTTTTATCCTGAATTTAATGCTTATATATGTGGGAAACTTATTCTGCCTCCCCACAAATGCCCCTGGCCACCCAACACTATAACACATACTTTCCAACTCCTGAGTTCATCCTACTATCCAGGTGTGGAGAACCTGTGACCTCGAGACCACATGTGGTCCTCTAGGTCCTCAAGTGAGAGGCCACTTGTAGCCTTGGGGCCACAGGTTCCCCACCCATTAGATATACCATTTTAGGTCTTGTTACTATGAGCAATATTCTCTGTGCCTTAGCCAAATAGAACTACTCTCTGATTCCAGGAATATGCTCTTCTCTCAGGCTGTCATACCTCTGTCATGCTATCCCTTATGCCTTGTATTTCTTAATGCATAAAATAAGTTTGAGTTCTTATATTTGTCTTCAGTATTATTCAATTCCTACTAATTCATTAAGGACTAACTCAAACATCACTTCCATCCAGGAGCCCTCTCTGGGTCTTGCCATTAGTAATGACTTCCCCCCAAAACCTAACGGAGATCTTCATTTTGTTTATTTCTATTTTGTTTAAATATTTAATTTAATTTAATTTAATTTATTTATTTTGAGACTGGGTCTCCATATCTCCTTCAAGCTGTTGTCACAGCCTCCACTCCTGGGCTTGGTCCTACTTCTGGTTTGCATGGAAGCTGTGACTTGCTTCATTTCTAACTTGCGCTGTTTTGGCCCTCCTTGGGCAGCTTGGTGGCTCTGTTCCTACAGAGTGGAGAATCATATTGGTGCATGACTTAGTAAGAACACCTGATAACTTTAGCTATACTGCACCTAAGAACTCCTAGCTAGAAGCAGGGAATACAGGAATGGGCCAAGTGCACTAATCATTGCGATATTGTATATGATTGCTAGCTGGACGTGCTTCTTAACTGTGACTGGACTGTGAGCAACATGAGGCCAGGACAATGTCTTACATGAACTTTTAAAATTTCCTCCAGCGATAAACATACTGCTACATAAAGAGTGGGTAATAAATAAATACTTAAAGGAGGAAAGGAAACAAGGAGAGAAAAACAAGAAAACAAGAGGAAGGAAAGAATCTGTGAACTAGATGATCCTGTGAGGGTCAATCTCTCCTGTTCCACTGGCCATATGTAGAGAGGTGGTAGAAGATCACTGAAGGGAGGAAGGAGATAAAAAATAAAAACAAAATATATTCTCATCTATTTTGAATGACCTAAGCAATGGGATTCCTTTCACCTCCCTTGGGAAACTACTGAGTAGTCTAATGGATCTCACTGTTAGAAACGTTATGTATTGCCGTTGTCTATTATGAGACTTACATTGCATTACATTGCAATATGTCACTGTGAGATGTGACATAATATAATGTAAGTGACAGGCAGCTAAAATTTTACAGCAAGAAAACTTTTTTTATATCCGGGATCTGCTATCAAATTTGATAGCAGCCATCAATCCATTTTTTTTTTAGTAGATAGATCAAAATTTTGATGCTCATGAAAAGCAGGTCATTTTGAAACATCCACAAACACTTCAGTGCCTGCAAAGCTCAGTTATAATAAATCAGTAAAAATACTGTAAAACTGGCATCATTCACTCCAAAATTCATCTTCCAAGACTACTGCTTAAATAGCCCCCCTCCCTTTTTCTATTTACCAAAGACTACTTCTGAATGCCTTTCTTCCATTCTTCCTTCCTTCCTTCCCTCTTTCCTTCTTTCTTTCCTTCTTTTTTCCTTTTTCTTTTTGTCTTTCTCTCTTCCTCCATCTCACCTTCCCTTCTTTCCTCCCTTCTTTCCTTCTTTCTTTTCTTTCTTTTCTCTTTTTTCTCTCTTTTCTTCCTTCCTTCCTTCCTTCCTTCCTTCCTTCCTTCCTTCCTTCCTTCCTACCTTCCTTCCTTCCTTCCTTCCTTCCTTCCTTCCTTCCTTCCTTCCTTCCTTCTATTCTTTCATCCTTCCTTCTTTCCTATACAATTCTTTACTCAGGCTTAATTGGAGATATTAAAAAAGTACTTTGTAAATATTTAAATTTTAGAAAAATTTGAATTATTGCTGTTATTTTAATGCCATGCTTTGAATCCTTATCCTTCACTTGCATTGTTACAAAGCCAAACAAAGGAGGAGTGTGATTCACTCTTTCAAGATATTCAACAACAAAAAAATACACTAGTTATTATGTAGGGTGTTCTCACAGTGAGTGTATAAAAAAACTCACACATATATGCATATATATATTCATCTATCCACTTATCTACATATATATAATATATTATAAATAAATATAAGTTATGCACATATATGAATATAAGGAAAGGGGAATATACAGTGATTCCTAAACTGTTTGAGTATGAGAATTCCTGTTCATAAAAAAGGTGGGTACTATTTTGTGATACCAGTTGTACTTTTGGAATCCATTGATTAAAGAAACTCAAAATCACAATGCTCAGTTCCTGTGTAGAATAGCAGATGCCTTGCAATAATTCTTTGCCACCCCCTCCTACAGTGATCTGAAAACTGTAGGTTGGGGAATATAGATCCATAATAATGAAACTCATTTCGTATGAATTTTTTTTAAAGTAAATGAATTAGTATTTTTAAAGAAGTGTCTATTTTGTGGCAGTCAATTTGCTAGGTATTGAGGATATAAACACAAAAATGAAACTGTCCATGACCTCAAGATTCTTACAGTCTATCTGACTACAGGTTTCCAAAAGTTTGCCTTGAATAAAACTTTGCTATGCTCCATAATCAGGATAATTTTTCAGTACATGCTATCTCTTCCTTTTCAAGTCAATCTTATTATAATGGTAGGGCTGGTATTTGGGGGAACAGACTATATTGAACCAAGACAGGAGTTTTGGTCTGGGATCCTTTCTAGTGCCTTTCATCCATCCCCTAAACTATCACTGGCCACATAATTCTTTCCAGTTTAACGATTTTGCTCTTAGGTAGGAAAGTCTGAAGCAAGTTGGTTTTGAGTGGCTTTACATGTGCACTGTGCCTTGAATGAAATTTCAAACATACCAAAGAAAGATTTGTGCTAACTGGACAAATAATATCTGGACATTGTCCATATTTGATTCACAATTTCATAGGAACATGACCTGGAACTCTTAGAATTTAGACTGTCCATCCCAATGTACAAAATGCTGATTAATGATTTTGTAGTGATTTGATGACTTTGAAAGTCTAATGTATTTGGGCTGAATTTAAACTTGTCATTTGCAGTTTCCACATGTAACAAGATTGGGTATGGAAGAACATTTTCCCTCTAATTAGGATATCTTTGATATCCCAGAGAAGTAGCACAAAATCTAATGGGATATTGAAAATCTAGGTGTGTGAAAAATGTGATGTCATTTTGTTCTTAAGGAACAAAGAAATTCTTAAATGAAAGTACTAAAAAAGAGTTGAACAAAAAAACTTCACCCTGCAGTTGGCAAGACACTGAGTTCATTCCATTTTAGGAAACCTTGGTTCATATCCTGACTCCTAGGAGCCCTGGACATAGAGGACCTAGATTGAAATCCTGCTTCTATTTACTAACTGTATGACCTTGGGAAAATATCTTAGCCTTTACGGGTTTCATTTTCCTAAGATGTAGCGGAGGGCTTTGGACTCAGTTTTCAAGGCACATACCAGCTCACTATCTATGATTCTATGACTTTACCTGAAAGTAAAGAAGGAACAGAAGGACCTGAGGAGAGGGAAATTGAGTGAAGGAAAAGATGTCTGATAAATTATGGTAAATAAAACAAATTGGTAGCATGAGGGTAAAAAAAAAGTCAGGGAGGGAAGGGAAAAGCAGTTGAGAGTGATTATCTAGGGATTAGCAGATGCTAAAGGGCTGAGAACTACAATTTAAAATTACCCAGAAAGAGGTACTATTAGAGATTGATGATTTTTCTTGCAAGGAATGGGGAGAGGTGTTACTATACCTGCTAGAAGAGGAGAAACATCCCCCCCCCACTCTTTCTCTAGCTTTTGGATATCATGGATCCCTGAGTTTGCTAAGGTTTCAGTATTCCTGAAAGTTAGTTTTACTTCATTCTTAGTATGCAGTGGAAATTGAATCAATTAAATCCATCTTGAGAAATAAAGAAGTTTAATGGGAACTGTTAGCACACATTCCATAGCTTTTTTAGTTCTGTAACTATGCGTGAATCATCAAGTCTACTTAAGTTCCAGGATTCTTTGGACCTTTTAACCTTGGTCTTACTGTACGTTCAAAAATGAATTCACAAAATAACTACACACTTTAGCTTGAAAAACAGAGAAATTTAATAGCAAGTATAAGCACATGTCCTATAGAAGAATTCCTAGTTTAATGTATGCCAGTCTCAAATGACTCCTATGAAATGAAAACATAATTATTAGCAATAATCCTAAACATGTAAGAAAAACATCATAAAGATGACTGCAGACAATATCTGTCCTCATCCAAATGGACTTTCTCAGACACAAGAATACATGGACTTCTCAGAACCCAACGAAGATGAAGATTAAAAGATGGAAGAAACAGATTCTGAGTGTCTATTCCTTAGAAGAATAGCCTTCTGTATACTTCTGCTCCCAAAGGAATTAGGTGGTCATGGTGCAAGTGGTGGAAGTTCCAGGTTCCTTACTGCTCCATTATAGGAAGAATTCAGTACAGAGAACTAGTTCAGCTCTCTCCTCACTCATGAATTACTGAAAGGGAAGAGAAAATATAGATCAATATCAATCACTCCCAAGGGCCTAGGTGAAACCGTATCTTCTACTTTAGTCAAAGTAGGTCAGATTCTTCTAATCACATCAAATCCTCAGCTCCTTTCTCTCATTCCTCTTTCTTAAGCATGTCAATGCTTCTAATTATGAACTCCACTTTCAGCCCATTAAGCATCTATAAGCTACCTTCTCAGTCCAGTCAACATGACATATTGGGAGAGCATATTGGTGGGTCAATGGGATCATTCCTTATATTCTTAATTGTAAGCTGACCCTTCAAATAGTCTCCCATTTGGATATCATTTCCATTGGCAGGCAGTCAATAATCATTCATTAACTGCCTACTATGTGCTAGACCCTGTGCTCAGTACTGAGGAAGCAAAAAAAAGTATTAGACTATAGTTGTTCTTAAGGTTCTCACAGTCTAATGGGGGAGCTCATTGGAAGGAGGTAGGTGTGGAACAGGTAGATTTTTCTACTGTTCTCGTTTCAATATCCAGAAAGTGTCAACTACTAAGCTCTGCATTCCCAAGTATGGGAGGATCTGAGAAAAACTCCTAAACGTGGGAAGTGTTGTAGCAATCTTCATTGAATGTATCATATTTGTAGTCCTGTGGCCATCTGATTGGTCAAAGTACAGATTGGTCTACCTCCCACAAAAGAACGTAAAGAGGTTTATGCACTGGCATCCTCTGTAGGTTATCTGGAACAATGAAAGCCTTGGGGGGGGGGGAAGAAACAACTAGAAGAATGTTTTCAGTATGAAAACCAGTAAAAAAAAAATGACAGAGGGGATTCTTGTCCTAATCTTGGAGGATTGGAAGAAGAGAGAAGAGAGTAAAGAGGGATTTCCTAAAAAAGGAGGAAACTGAAGCAGTTGGTTACTCTCCACTGAAGGATACTGAGTCATCAGTTTATCAATCTGATAACTCTAGAAAGGTCTGCTGTCTTCTAGTGATATATCCCAGATACCAGAGAACCTCCAAAGTCTCTTTGAAATACTGAATTTTAAGGAGATATGGAGGTTTAACTGGTTAGCATCCTCATATGTCATCGCTGTGATGTGGCAGTCAAAGTTTTATTGGCAAGTGATAAGGAAGAGTGGATGAAGGGGAGGAGGAAAGGTAGAGATGGAGGAGACCTGGAATACAACTCAGATTTATAAGCTAACTAGAGTAAACTCATATAAGGGCAGCACTGTGTTGGGGGGTACAGAGACATTGGTCCATTCATGGGGGAAGATTTGTTCTGGTGAGAAAGTGTGTTCCTGGGGAGGGGCGGTATGCTCCAAAGTATCCTTCTGAGAGTTCAGACCTTAAGTAGCACATCTGATGACTTCCTAGAGCTGACCAATTTGCATGTCAAGGTTCAAGGTTCACAAGAGATTTTTGAAGTATGCAGGTGTAAAGAGGAAAGACCCTGCTGGTCTTATTTTTGCGCACATAGCTGTATTAATCTTCAAAAAAAATAATACTGTCAGATTTTTCCATGTCTAGACTCTATAAACTATACCCTCCCTTAAGGGAGACTGTCATGGTGGTCTCAAGACCACCGGTCCTTATTTCCTAACTGTGGTCTTGGGTTATATTAAGGAAATAATACTTCTAGGAATGAGAGGGTGATAGTCCCACTCTACTCTTCCCTGATCAGACGACTTCAAGAATGCTATGATCAGTTTGGGTGCCATAGATTATGAAGGTTTAGGAGATTAATAAACTGGAGTGTCTAGAGGAAGGAGGCTGAGATGATGGTCTTCAGTCCATGTCACATGAGAAGGCGTTGCTTGAATTGGAGATGTTTAGCTTGGAGAAGTCTCAGAGGGCATATAACTGCTTCTTCTACTTTTACCAGAAGCTTAGGTGAATAAGGTCATGTTTATGCAGCAAATGCCATCCTCAGAAGATGACAGACAAGGCGAGTAGTCAGTATGGAACTCACTAGCAGCTAAGGCTCAACAGCAAGAGCAAACTACATATGATTGCTATCCTTGTGCTAGGGATTGAGAAAAGAGACTGAAAGACAGAACAGAGATTGCTCTGAAATCGGTAATTTAGAAATTAGTTGTTATTTCTGGCATGTGCCAAAGGTAAGTCTTTCTAAAGATTTGGACAAAATTGTTAGCCTCCAGGGATTCTTACACTTGGTTTCCAGTTCCTGACCATTTACTCCCCACTGTAGAGTTTGTGATTCCTTTTTCTAATTCAGGGCCGGGAGGAGAGTCCTTTCTGTTTACAGGGCAGTAGACATTTCTGGAGAAGTAGCCTGCAAGTCTTTTTCTGGTCCTGGGTAGCAGAGATGAGTTGAGAAATGAGGCTGGATTGGTTAGATCACAAAGGAAGTTGGGCTTTGATGAAGCCTGCCTGCAAGTTCTTGGACAAGAAGCTTATATCTGAGAGGATGTGAGGTTTCCCTTCTCTTGCTTAAGGGAATGATCCCAGGGGGGAGAGGAAACATTCGCTTGACAATTTTTATAGCATTGATTTTTCTCCTTTTATTTATTAAATTGCTCTTTCCTATATTTCTTCTCTTTGATGCAGCTTGAACTTTCGCTACTGTACAGTTACCCTTGAAAGAGGTGCTATTCACATACCATGGGATAATACCCTCTTTTCTATCAATCATATGTGGAATCTTTGTAAGATCTTTTCCATTTTACTTTCGATTTTAAGTATGATACCTTTAATAAACATGTTTCTTGGGGCAAAAAAAATTAAACCATATGAAATGGACATAGAGCTAAGCAATTTATTTCAAATGTATAATCAATAACAACCTTAAAGGTGTGTGCTTATTGGCAAAATATAAATATTGCATAGCTCCCCTTTCTGCAAAACCTCACCAAGCTCTGAGAATCATAGCATGTGTATTGATGGATGTTGTTTTCTTTTAAACATTTTTTGCTTATATGAAATCGTCAAGTAAAAAATATAGGTGGGGTAGACCATTTTGGGAACAGCTAAACGTGGGGGAAACCCATGAAGCTGAGGACTTTTATTACTCACTTACCACTGTGTTGAGTAATTCAGTGGACTTTTTGAAAGCCAATAGAAACAAAATTGCAGTGGAGATCAATATATGAGCAGAAGAGCCAGCCAGAGAGTGAGAAGCATCATTAACCTTTAGAACCCACTGCTATACCTCCCACACAATGCCTGCCCTACTGCTATAGTGATACTGCAGAGCCCATTTTGAAGTGGCCGATTTTATTGTCTTTCAAATATGGATGTTACCCTGCCAAAATATCAATAAAGTCACTGTATATACTGCCCTAGGAAAATTGCACGGAGTGTCCCTCCCCATTTTTGAATTTCCTTTGGCTCTAGAAAAGGCATCCGATTACTTTTATAGTCACATATGCCACTCATATCTGTATTTCCCATAGTATTCCCTAACAAGCTGTAACAAAATGTTATTTCTAGTGGATGTGGGGAGTGGATAGTGTCTCTAGTAACATGTTTATAGGCCATATGATTTTTCTGCTGCATCCCTGGTACAGGAGGTGAATATGGAAGTAAATCAAAGTCCCGTGACTACTCAGTACCAATGTCCTGTAACCTCTGATGTGGGTACACCTGAGGAAATGGGGAAGCTATGATAAGAGATTATAGGGGTTCAGCTCTCACTGATATTGTGGCATGATTGCCAAAGACTTTGATCGTCCCTGTACCTGAGATCTCAGATGGCTCGCTCTGTAGAGCTAAGTGTATATATGACTTTCCCCAGAGACCCATAAAGGATACAAAGTTCTACAAATGTATCTACACAGAGATACAGAGGAAAGGATTCTCAGCTAACTGGAAGACACAGAGTCACGCTCCTTTGCCACAGAGGTCTCTCCTCACTTTTCTTACTCTCCTTCAATCTGCATAATACAGTTGTATGTATACTACCATGGTAGTATAAATGGACAGTCCTCTTTTAAATACTGCCACTGGAGAGTGAAAAAGATGTTTGGATTCCTTGTTAGAGCTGTTGGCACCAACAACTTCCTGCCCATCCCCACAGCTCAACTATCAGATTAGAATTATAGTTTCATGACAAATTTGAATCAATGATGTATGTTGTAAGTAACAGAAGGGTAATTCATTTCATTTTATGGAAGAAAAGGTGAAAGTTCTGAGAGGACAATCAGAGATTTTTGACTTGGGGTCGCTGAATTTGGTGTTTTACAAATATCTCAATAACTATTTCACCATAATTGGTTTCCTTTGTAATATGCTATGTTTTATTTAATGCATTTAAAAACTTACTGAGCAGGGCACCATGGGCTTCACCAGACTGCCAAAGGAGTCCATAACACAAAAAAGGTTGGACTTGTCCATGATTTTACAGATAATAATAATAATAATAATAATAATAATAATAATAACACTAATAATAATAAATTTAGTGTGTATATAGTGCCTTCAGGTTTACAAAATGCTTTACATGTATTATCTCATTTAATCCTCAACAACCTTGTGATGTAAATGCTGTTATTACCCCCATTTTAGAGGCAAGGAAACTTAGGCAGAAAGCAGTTAAGTATGTCATGGCTAATAAGTGCCTGAGGTTAGGTTTGAACTAAGCTCTTCTAGATTCTAAGTCTAGTATTATATCCACTGAGCCACTTAGCTGCTTCTAATAAGTGTGAGAAGGATTTAAAGCTACAACTGATGGCTCCAGGGTCTGGCAGCTAGGTGATACATTAGATAGAATGCTGGGTCTGGAGTCAGTAAGTCCCAAGTTAAAATCTGGTCTCAGATACTTTGTAGATGTATGACTTGGACAAGTTACTTAACCTCTGTCTGCCTCAATTATTTCATTTGTCAAATGTGGATAGTAATAGCACCTACCTTCCAGTGTTATTGCAAGGATAAAAATATACCAAACTACCTCACGGTAGTACTAACAAGATAATTGTTGAGATAAGCATCGCATGGGTATGGGTACCACACAGGAAAGGGGCCTTGAAATGGTTTTCTATGATTGGCCAGGTTAGACTGATGGGTCATAACCATACCAAGGAGCCAAGTGAAGTGTACTAGAAGAACAGTGTTAAGAGACCTCCCAGAGCTTCTTTAGAAAAGAATGCATGGGGTTTTGTAATTAGGTAGAAAGCAGTGGTGCCTGAGATCAATATGCCTGACACATAGAGATGTTTCCCTTCTCAGAGGGGAAGCAGACTGGGGGTGGGGGTTGACTTAATAAGGATTATACTATAGGAGTCAGTTTTATTAGCCAGTCAAGTCAGGGTTTTGGTTAAGAACCCTGGCTCTGGACGCATTTGCTTTTGATAAATAATTAACTTTCTCTAACTTTATGTATCATTTGGTACTTCTGTAGATTGATAGAAGTGTAGTATTGCAGGAAAGGTTCTGAATTTGGAGTCAGAGAACATGGGCTCAAGTCCCAGTCACTTACTAACTGTGAGACCTGAGGCAAAACTCTTCATTTCAAAGGTCCTCAGTCTTCTCATTTGTAAATTAAAGAGACTAGACCATAGATTGCTTAGGGCCCTTACCTAGTTATGGTGCCCCTTGTAAATAATAAAATTTCCTTACACATACTGTTGCCTTGCGCCTGAAGCAATATGGAAAGTTGGTAAAAATCCAGAAAGAATAAAAATGTAATTGGGATAGCGGGGACTTTCTAGGATAATAAGAGAGAAAGTGTTGGATTTTGAGATTGCTGAGACTTTTTTTTTTTTGGCCTTAAGTAGCTGGTCAGCTAGGCATTATAAAAACAGGAATGTTTACAGTTCTCTGGGGCAAAGCAGAATTGATGATTTGTTTTGTCTCGTTTTGCTTTGTTGTTTTTCCCCAGGGTAGACTTGGAATTCTGGGATTTCTTCACATAAAAAATTCATATACTTTGAAAAAAAATGAGAAGCAGGGTTACAGATGGGGTATAGCGGAAAGAATGCTAGATTTGGAGCCAAACCACATGTTTGGTTCATCCCTTGTTTGAGTCCCTTCTCTAACTTTATGGAGATGTCACTACAACTCTTATGTCTCAGTATCCCCATCAGTAAAATGAAGACGTTGTATTAGGTGACCCATCTGTTATTCTAAGAACTCTGTTCCAGAACTATGTATTCTAAGTTTCTTCCTGTATCTAGTATTCTGTTAGTCTGTGAGTGACTGAATTTTGGCACACAGTGAAGTCTTACAACTATGGGAGTTCAACACTCAT
Source organism: Phascolarctos cinereus (assembly GCF_003287225.1). Classification (NCBI taxonomy): domain Eukaryota; kingdom Metazoa; phylum Chordata; class Mammalia; order Diprotodontia; family Phascolarctidae; genus Phascolarctos; species Phascolarctos cinereus. Next base: position 71,412,777 of record NW_027555625.1, read on the forward strand.
TTCTCTTCAAGCTGAGACATGTTCTTTTTGACAGACCCCTCTAGGCTGAACCTGATATATGCAGGCTGTGGGAGCTGGAGAGACCTGGGCAAGGAGAAAAAGGGAAGAAGAGTAATCAGGGTTCCTTTCTTCCAGCTCAGAGGACAATTGCTCCCTGCCAGTCTACCTGCAGAACAATAGAGAGGAAGAGAATGAGGTCAGGACTTCGTATCATCTCCAAAGAGCAAGTCTCCACTTGAATTGTCTGTGTCTTCTAGCCTTTAGTGGTTAAACCATTTTCAACACAATTTTGAAATCATTTTCTATTTTTATTATCAATAAACTCAAGGTCCCTTAGTACAGACTGTGCCTAAATGGGGGCAAAGTGGGGAAATTCATGTTATTCAAAGTTTCAAAGTCCTACTTCCATCTCAGTGGGATCATTCTGCTAACTAAGTTAGAAGTATTTCTCTGAAATGCAGAGCACCATGTGGGAATTCTAGCAGGTGGCTTTAGACCCCAGGGCCTGTTGCTTGGAGTTGTCTCAGAAAAATGGTGCCTTGCTGTCTATGTCTACTTACTGGGTTGCTTATGCTCTCCTGCCCACCATACTCTCCCATTAAAAGTAGGAGTGGGGATAAAGTATATTTTCAAATGGAACAGAATACTTCTACCTTGGATGCTCTTGAAACCAAGACTCTTTGCAGTCAAGTAAATGTCTGGGCTGTGCACTACAGGAGGTAGAAACATGGAAAACTATGATTATACATGTGTTGAGTATAAATAGCCATTCATAAAACTTCTGTGGGCCTTTTACTTTATCCCTTGACAGGCAGAGAGGTAGTATGATTTAATGGCAAGGGATTTCAGATCAGTAGAGCTGGATTTGAACACCAGCCATGAGCCTTGCTATCATTTTACCTTGACAAAATCATTGACACCTTATGGCTCAGTTTCCACATAAGGTTCTGCAAATAAGTGACACAGTGGATTGAGGGCTAGACCTGGAATCAGGAAATCCTGAGTTCAAATCTAGCATCAGACACACACTAGCTTTATGACCTTAGACAATTCACTTCAGCTTTGTCTGTCTCCTGTTTTAAATTAAATAGCAGTAATAATAATATATATTGTGCAATAATAATAATAATAATAATTAGCATTTATATAGGGCTTTGAAGTTTGCAAAGCATTTACAAATATTAATTCATTTAATCCTCACAATAACCCTGGGTGGGAGGCATTATTAGTATATTATATTATAATAATATATACATATAATTTATGCTAGCTATCGTTATTGTTATTATCTGCAAACTTGAGATAATAACATTTGTAGTATATATGCTCACCAGTTTGTTGTGAGTAAAGTACTTTATGGGTATCTAGGTACCACAGTGGATAGAATGCCATGCCTGGAGTCAGGAAGACTTCTTTTTTTGAGTTGAAATTTGACATCAGATGCTTTGCTAGCTGTGTGACCCTGGGTGAGTCACTTAACCCTATTTGCCTCATTTTTCTCATCTGTAAAATGGACTGGAGAAGTAAATGGCAAACGAGGCCAGTATTTCTGCCAGAAAACAAACAAACAAACAAAAACCCCAAATGGGATCATGAAGAATCAGACAAAACTGAAAACAACTGAACAAAGTGTCTTATATTCTCTCCTTCTTGATAGAAATGCAGTATTATTTCTGACCCCAAGGTGCATGTGTACAGTAATTAACTCAACTGGTTTATGCCATTCCATTCTAGCTTATTCAAGAAGCACTAGGGCAAACTGCAAAACTGTCTTCATGGGCTCTGAGAACTTAAATAACAGCAATAGGTAGCATGCTGGGGAAGAGGCAGTGTGGCATAATGGAACGAGACACTCCCCCTCTCCAATGTGGGCACTTTCTCTGGCTGTCCCCTACACCTGGAACATTCTCCCTCCTCTGCTCTCCCTACTTATTTCCTTGGCTTCCTTTGTGTCCCAACTAAAATCCTATCTTCTACAGGAAGTCTTTCCCTATTGCTCTTAATTCTGGTGCCTTCCTCCTCTTAATTATCGTCTATTTATCCTGTCTGTAGCTTGCTTTGTATATAATTGCTTGCATGTTGTCTCCTCCATTAGACTGTAAGCTCCTGAAGGCTGAGGCCTGCCCTTTGCCTCTTTGTATCCTCAGCACTTAGCACAGTACCTGGCACATAGTAGACACTTATTAAATGTTTATTTATTGATTAAAAGAGCAAAAGATTGGGAGTCAGAAGACTCAAGCACAGATCTTGGCTCTGCCACTTAGTTTCTAACTATGACAAGAGACTTCACTGCAGTGGCCTCATCTGTAAAGAAGGTTGAAGCACAAAATTATGGTTCATTCTAAGTCAGAATCCTGTGAACCAAGTAAGTAATGAGATGTTTAAAGGGTTAAATAACTCTTTTGTTTCTCCTTTCCATGATATTGAATTTCGGTGCTGATTCCAGCCCCTGGTAGCTTAGAGCTGAGAACCAGCACTGTGTGTGGCTGCAACCTCCCACATTTCTTTCCCAATAATGTCTCCACTTTACTCAGAACACCCCACGAGGACACCCACCACTTACATGCTGTGACAAAAATCGTAATGAAATTTTCTGGTCTCCAGTTTTCCTGAAAAAAAGAAAAGTCTGACCATTTTAAATGACTCTTGTATGATTATGTTATCACTTGTTCCAAGAGGTTATTTTTATTTTGCAGGCATTCCTTTTTAGATCTCGAAACTGTATGTACAAAATCAAAATAATGGTCTTATGATTTCTAAAGAGGCCCTGCCTAACCTAAAGTACATTAGCCCCAATAAACATAAAGAAACACAAAACCCAGTTATGTTGAAGTTTCCAGCTGCAAAGCTTCCAATTAAAAATTTCTCCCTTTCTTCATACAAGTAACATCTCAGCATAGATAACAATTTCTATGGCGAAGGCTTTAATACCATTAATGATTTGATCTTTGGGCAGATATTATAAAAGAGGGTAGAAAACAGAGACAGAAACAGTTCTAGGTAGGTGAAGGTTACACAGCAGGGAAATTGAGTGATCTGAAAATATTAGAGTGTGCTCCAGAGTTAAAGAAACAGCATAAGGGGTACTTATAAAGTCACACAGACATAAATGGCTGCTTTTTTTTTTTATAAAACCGAAGAAACCAAAAGCTGCACTTTTTTAAAAATATACATTGGCAAAATGAAACAGTGAGTTTTTCTGATTTCCTAGTAACTCAGTCCCAGAAATCTGCTCTTGAAGAAAATAGAGGAGATTGGATCTGAATTTTCTGGATGGGCTGCTTGCAGTGATCAGGTTATCTATATTATTCCCTTCATATTCCAGTTAATTTTGTTTGTTTAAGTGAAAATTCTCTGTTGTTTAAATGATCAGTCACTGCTGTGTCTTGAAAGCACATCCATAATGGAAAATGAGACTGAGCTTTAGAAATGGTGCAGTTCAACCCACTCATTTCACAAATTAGGAAAAAAAGGACCAGAAAACTTCAGGGAATTTAAAGGTGTGCTAAAAGCTGAGTATACAGAGAAAGACAGAAGACAGAGTCAGCTTTCAAGGAGCTTGCAATTTAATAAGGAAGGCAATAGTCAGAAAACTACGTATAAACAATATGCAGGATAAATTGCAGATCGTCAATAAAGAGAAGGCTATGATCGAGTCAGAGGCCATTAATTCAAATCCTGTTTCTGTCCTTGTCAGAGGTAGGTATAAAGTCACACAAGGGATAAATATTTGTTTTCTCTAATCCTCCGCTGCCTGATCTGTACCATTAGGTAGTTCTGCTGGATTTAGGTCCCTTTTAATACAAAATTTTATGCTTCTACTTATCTTGAGATTACTTGTGCTTTTCTCAAAAGTGGAATGAAGGATCTCGAATTATAGAGAGCTCTCCATTATTGGAGTCTTTGGGCAATATCTTGATGATGACTTATCAGAGATTTTACATATCACATCCCTACAAAGATAGGGAAATGAATTGTCTGTTCTCTCACTTTCTAGAAAATGCCTGACCATTAAAAAAAAAAACAACCAAAACTCTTGGGTGATTATATTATTAAAAGTCCTGAGATGTTATTTGTATTTTGTAGGCACTTCTTTTTAACTCTTAAAACTGTATGTGTAAAATTGAAACAATGGTCTTATGATTTCTAAACAGGACCTATTTAGCCCAACAAACAAAGAAAGATGACTTCACTGGTCCCTTGACTCTGAGATAGCAAGATACAGCTGTCAATAAACAATTCCACAAAGTGAACTTCTATCATATGTCAGGAAGTGTGCTATGGGTGGGGTTTTAAGTAATAAATTACCTGTCCCTCACTTCTTAAATGTAGTAGGAAGATAAAATACACGAACAAATAAATATGATATAAATTAGCATTTGTCATGTCATTATCAAACAAGTAGAATTCTATGATCCTAAACTTTTATTTTTCCTTCCATGGACAAAAAAATGATCGTGGGATCACTCATTTTATTTTTTACTAGAAGCGACTTTGGCGGTTATCTTGTCCTACCCCTTAATTTTAAAAATTAGCACTCTGTGTCCTAGCGAAGTGAGTGAGCTGCCTGAGATTACGCAGGGAACAAGAAGTTGACTTCTGAACCTCCCTTCTCCAATGTTATGTTCATGTTGCCTTCCCATAATTCCCTGCAGAGGCCAACCACGTTAGAGGAGAGGAGGTTTTTAGGATGCAGTTGGAAATATGATTGGCTCATTAAGGGGTTTGAGAGTGAGATGAGGGAGGCTTTAGTGGAGTCAGCAATCCAGACTCATTGAATGAAGCATTTCAAGTAAAGGTGTGATATGATAAATGTCTTATTTAAGGAAGATTAGTCTGGATGTGTGTGCAGGATGGGTTGGTGTCATTTGAGATGAAACAGAAAGAAGAAATAGGAAGCTGTTGCAGTTATCCCATGAGTAAAGTTACCAGAGTCGGGGTTTAGAGTGGGACATGTGAACATTCAAAGAATGGAATCAGTGTGAGCAATCTTTCTCTGGTGATGCACCATGGCTTGGAGGTGACTGAATTCCCCAAAGATTATTCCAGCAGAGTCCGCATTTTGGCAGTTCCAATTAAACTAGAAAGTCTTTCAGTACTTGTCCATCATTGTCACATAAGTACCAAACAGTGCAAGGTTTGCGACGATTTATTACCAAAATATTGGCCACTGGGGGAAGAATATTTGGTAATTATGAAGAAAGAACCTATGGCCTTAAGGCAGTGTACAGTGGAGATCCCCTTTAGTTGGAGAGGTACCCACACTGACAAAATTAAAGATCTTGTCAAGTATTTGAAAGATCAATGTGATTTGATGACTGATGACTCCTATCTAAGGAGTAAGGAAGGAGAGTGGAGCTGGGGAGAAATAACAAAACAGAGAATACAAGCTTCTTAGTCTTACTATTTTCAGATGGTAGTATTGACACTGCTGGAAGTTGGATTTGGATGGGGAAGTAGCTTTGCCATATTAGGATCAGTTAAAGGTACTGGAGATATTTAGTACTGAGAAGAAGAAAGCTAATGAAGTCCTGATCTCTGTCTTTAAGTATGTGAAAGGCTTTAGTGTGGAAAAGGGATCAGTTATGTTCTGTTTGGACACCAAGAGAAGACCTGGTCCAGTGGATAGAAGTAGCAAATTTAGATTTGGTACAATGGGGGCAAAACAAAACATAACAAACAATGATAATAAAAACCTTTTCATTATTAGAGCTGCCCCCCCCCCAAAAAAAAGGAATGGATGATGTTTGGAAATAGTGAGTTTTGCCACATTGGAGGTCCTCGAAGCAGACAGCTAATACGAAGGTCATTTTTTTTTTTCTTTATGATATAGTTTGGACTAGATGGCATCTGGGGTATCTTCAAAACTGTATATTTCCCTGACTATGATTCTGTGATGATAATTTCAATTTGGAACATATTGAATTTGAGGTGACAGTGAGTCAATTAAGAAGATAGATAAATTGACACAAAGGCTTGTAATTTTGTAAATTGTAGTTCATAGATGGAAGGCCCATAAAGATTAACTAGATCTATACTTTTCCTCCCGATTTAAGCAGATGAGTCACCTCAAACAGAAAAAGGGAAAATGGCTTAAGTAATCAGAAATCAAACCATGATTCAGATCCAGGTCCTGTGACTCCAACCTTGCTACATCACTGTCATGTTCCCCAATAAATAATAAACTCCTTGAGAACAGGTTCTGTGTTTCATCTTCTTTATATCCACACAATAAGGAGCAGAGCTTTGCACAAAGTGGGTACTAAATATTTTGATGGAGTTGCTGATTTGATTTCTATTTAAGAAGAAACCATTATAGATAAAGATTTTGGAGGCATTAATATTGAAGAGACAGTTAAAGCCATGAGAATGACAAGTAAGGTCTAAGGAAGCAAGAGAAAGCTCAACTAAGGATTGAGTCTTAAGTCTATGTACCCATATCTTTTGGAACTGCAAAGTCAGAAGGCTTTAAGAATGAATATGAAACTACCAAGTGAACTGTATTTGTGAAATGAACATTCATATTAATATGACCTTTAAGTTTTTTGGAGTATTTTCCTTCCCAAGCCTTGTGAAATAAAATATATTTCTATATCTATCTATCTATCTATCTATCTATCTATCTATATCTATCTATCTATCTATATCTACCCATCACCATACTTGGTTTAAATATAAGGAAATTAAGGTGGAGATCAATTAAGTGACTAAGAGTCATACCACTAGTATGTGGTAGAACCTATTTCTCTTAAGTTACGACCAGCAATTTCCTAAATATACCTTTAGACTATGTCTGTAAATACTCTATTTTAAAAATATAAGCATCAATTATTTGAATATTCCAAGAATACTTTTCTTGTTCAACTTTTTAGAGCAGTGTTTCATACTTGGGAGTGAGAAACAGAGAAAATTATGAAATTGCTGTCAACTTGGTCCTGCCAAAGGTTATGTTTGGATTGAGTTTTCTCATCAGGATACAAATAAGTAACTGAGAATATTGGCCATAAGAAATATAATAGAATTCATACTATTTACAGTTGTATCAAGCCTTATTCCTTCTAGGGAGGAAAGGATGGGGAAAACTACAGATTATGCAAAGGATGCATGTTAGGCTATTGATACCATCAAACAATATGTTATAGAAAAGGATGAGTAGAGAACCTTATTATTCAATTCTTCTTCTTCAGTTAAAAAAATGCTTTTTCCTTTTCTATATTTAGAACAGACTTAAAGTACTCCTATACTTCCGGCATGTTAGGATTATGGAATTTCTAATGTTTAATCAATGAACATTATTTAGTATTGTGGCAGGTGTGCCAGGCACTCTGCCAGGCATTGGGGGTATGATAAAGTCCAAAACAGTCCCTAGTCTCAAGGAGCTCATTTTCTATTAGTATTAGAATATTAGAATATGATTTTTCTACATAACCTTGGGTAAGTCCCTTCTGTTCCCTTAACCTCCGTTTCCTCCTCTATAAAATTAGCAGGTTGGGTTAAAATCCCTTCCTGTTCTAATGGTCTATGTACATACTAACCAATGAAAATAACATTAGTAGTAGGAATTAACACACCATTAAGGTGTGTTACAAAGCATTTTGCCTGCATTATTTTATTTGATTTTTGTGGACCTTGCGGAGAAATAATGTTTCATTATAGAGAGCCAGCCTTGAAGCCAAGAAAATATAGGTTCAAGTCTTGCCTCTGATACATGCTAGATGAGTGGTCCTGGTCAAGTCATTTAGCCCTAAAAGGCACTAAAATGCTCTAGGGAAGAAGTGGCTGACCTGAATTGGTCATAGGAGTTTCTTATACATCCCTCATAACCTTTTTAAAATAATATTTTATTTCTCCCAAATTACACGTTAATTTTTTTCTATATTTTTTGAAGTTTTGAGTTCCAAATTCTATCCCTCTCAAGAAATCTGATATAGGTTATGCATGTGCAAACATGCAAAATACTTTCATATTGGTCACTTTGTACAAGAAGACTAGAACAAAAAAAAAAGAATGAAAGAAAGGAACAAAAGAAGGAAGGAAGGAAGGAAGAATGCTTTAGTCTGAATTCGCATAATATCTGTTCTTTCTCTAGAGCCAGATAGCATGTTTCATCATGAGTCCTTTGGGATTGTATTGCTGAGAATAGCTAAGTCATTTATAGTTAGTCATTAAACAATACTGTTGTTATTGTGTACAACATTCTCCTGTTCTGTTCACTTCACTATGCATCAATTCATATAAGTCTTTTCAGGTTTTTCTAAAATCATCCTGCTTGTCATTTCTTGTAGCACAATAAAATTCCATCACAATCATATATCATGGCTTGTTCAGTCATTCCCCAATTGATGAGCATCCCCTAGATTTCTGATTCTTAACCAACACCATGAGAGGTGCTTTAAATCTTCATAACCCTTTGAAGTAGGCAATACAGACATTATCCCTATTTTTCACATGAGGAAACCAGAGTTTAGAGAGATGAAATACCTCACATTCAGTTGCAGACCAATGGAGTTTCATAGTTCAGACTTGAACTTCAAATGTCATGACCACCTACCTATTGTTCCATTCTTAAACCATATTGTCTCTCCAAAAAGTTGGAGATAATAAGACTTGTTCACGGTCACTTAGTCAGTGGTTCAGATGTAGACCATTTGAGTATACATCCAAGCACCTTTCTACTCCATCATGCTACATTGCATTTTCTCACATTATGTTAAAGAATGATCTTGTTGGTAGGTGTCTACTGTAATTGAACTATAGGAGGCCAGAAAGGGTATGTCCCCTTTTACATAATAGATTTTAGAATCACTCTCATAAATATCATGGTTTACTTTTGAGCCAAAGTAGAAACTAATTTGTTCACAGTGGGATACTAGTATCTTAAAAACTAGTAAGAGCCAGAGGGGGGCCTTCAATAGATTACATAGTTTTTTCATGAGGGAGTTATGTGAAAACTTAGCTAAGGATCACACACAGGATGGGATGGCACGGAGGTATTTTTGTTGTTCAGTGGTTTCAATCATGTCTCTTTGTGACTCTGTTTGGGGTTTAGTTAAGCGTCGAAGCAGATAGAGCACTGGCCCTGGAGTCAGGAGGACCTGAGTTCAAACCTAACCTCAGGCACTTACTAGCTATGTGACCCTTGGGCAAGTCACTTAACCCTGTTTGCCTCAGTTTCCTTATCTGTAGAATGACCTGGAGGAAGAAATGGAAAGCCACTCTAGTATAGTTGCCAAGAAAACTCCAGATGGGGCCACAGAGAACGAATGAAACAAATGACATGACTCAACAACAGCAGAGCTAGCAAAGATGTGGGAATGGCTTGCCATATCCTTCTGCTCATTTTATAGATGAGGAAAAGAGGCAGATAAGGTTAAGTTACCGGTCCAGGGTCACACAGCTAGTAAGTATCTGAGGCCAGATTTGAACTCAGGAAGAAGAGTCTTCCTAACTCCAGTCCCTGCATTGTACCCACTGTGCCACCCAGCTGCCATGGAGGTATTACCCCCACCAGCTAAATAATGTTCCATTCAAAGTCTAAAAGTGAAATCAAGTACTAAGTGAATGACCCTGGATTAAACTGCTTGGTTATAGGGATTCCTACAATATTAGACTAGCAGTATGCCCAGGATAGATTGGAAGGGTAAGAGACAGGTGCCAGGGAGGCTTGCTAGCAGTCCATTGCAGCAGATAAGGCATGAGGTCATCAGAGTCAGGGGTGGACCCAGAACTTCACAAGCATGGTAGCAGAAAGTTGAACAGGTAGAGACAGAACCAAGAAACAACCTACCCCTTTATTCTTTCATTTTGATTTGATTCAATTTCTACCTCATTCATAAAGCAGGGAAGGGATTTGCCATGTAATTTCTTTGTTTTGTTAACAGTAGCCCAGATAAATAAATACCCCAAACCAGCACTATAATGAAGGATCAGCAGATTAATTAGGGAGATGAGTGGAAAGCCAGCCTCCTCCACCCCGCTGAGCACCTGCTGTCTAGTTAATTCGTGTAGCGGTGCTGGTTGCTGCTGCAGCATTGGCCACCTGCTGTTTCCCCAGCTACAAGTACTATAAAGAAGGTGTCCACAGGGAAGGAAAGCAAATTATATGAATTGAATTTATTACTAATCAGTTGGTGCGATGATGTATTTGTGAAATTCAAGTTTTATGAACTAAATCAAAAAGACATAGAAAGGTTTGACTATCCCCATCTTAGAAACCATATTGATCCAGGAGAAAAGGTGATCAGTGTAAACATAGGATTGCCTGGGGCAGGGATGGGGTGGCAGTGCTGGTTGAGGAAAAGGATAGGGGAACCGCTATTAAATGGCTAGGGTTATTGATAAATGCCTTAGCTCCTACCAGCAGCCTCATCTTCCCTCATAAGCCACACAATATGAAATACTTGCCATTCCCACTCTGAAAAAAAAAAAGTCATTCTGCCCCATTCTTCTGTTTGGGATCTGTAGTTCCCTGGCCTAATAGTGGCCCAGGGAAGATAAAACTCCATCTCTTCAATAGGATTTTTATCATTCAGGATTTCTGTGGTTGTGGTGAAATACTTTCCTAAAAGATCAGGCTTTACACTAGGGAGTAAAGAGGAAACCTTACTCGCTTCTCACAATCTGTAGAGAGTTCCACAGAAGATTTAAAACAAGTTGAGTCCAGGTGGTGAGGTGGAGAATCAGGGAACCTCTGGTTTTCTTTCTAATTCAAATTGTGTTTTAATCGCTCGATTAGGAGTATGAGGTTCTGAGTTAAAAATCTTAATTCTGACATTTGCTACCTATGTAACTCAGGTAAGCCACTTAGGTTTTGTTTGCCTCAATTTCCTCATCTTTAAAAATATGGATAATGTTGTAAGGATGTGATGATGATGATGATGATGATGATGATAATAATGATAATGATGATAAAATAATTGCAAAGTGCTTACCATGGTACCTAGCACATATAAGGTGCTATGTACATGTTCTCTATTAGTATTAACGTTATTTTTATTCTTATGTGACCTTGCGTTAAGTCACTGAACTTCTAGAAACTTCTTTCTCCAACAGTAAAATGGGAGTGGGGAGGGGCTGGACTTGGTGTCCACTTTGGTCACTTCCATTTCTAAGTCTATGATTTTGTGATCCTGTGATTCTTCAGAGGACAGAAAATAAAATCACTAGTGTTTTTTTCTCTTTTTCTAATGAAAATTTATCCATATTTTCTCTATCCCTTTATTTAACTTCTCTGAAAATCTCCATTAGCATCTCACATTAGTGTACAAAAAAGATCCATGATTTTGTCATTACAGGTGCCCCAACACCTGTGCACATTGTAATGCCTCCCCCACTTTCGTAGATCATCTTCATTAAGTGTTCTGGCCCACGTTAGTTTTTCCCTGATGGTCAAACTTCTGGTGCTGAAGCTCTCAAAGATTACTTAGATTAGTCTCAGACCATAGATACCATCCATCTCCAGACCCATGTGTCAAGCCAAGCATCTTTGTTAAGACCAACTGCCAGCCCTAGTGCTTGACTGCCTCTATTCAAGAACCCAGCATGCTCTCAACACAACAAGGAAACATTAGAGGAGGACATTATTGGGGGTCAATTACAACTCTATCTACTTTTGTCTTAGTTCTTTTCAGTTTACTTCATCATGATTCATTTCAGAGACAATCTAGACCAACCTCACTTCTGCCCCATTGTACAGACAGGAAAAGTAAAGCCAAAGTTCTTTGCAAACTTTAGAGCACTTTATAAATTCTCCAACTCCTCCTTTCTTCTATCGAGTTGGTAGAATAGGTTAGACTTGAACCAAGAACTTCTGATTCCCAGTCTTCTGCTTTTCATGCTAATTATTACATAGATCTCAAAGTTGAAAGGAGACTTAGAAATCATTTTGTTCATGCCCCAAAACATGAATTCTTTTGAAATTAAGGATATGTTCTTTTCCAGGAGTTAAACTCATAGATTATTAGGACTAAGTGGACCTAAGTGACCATGTACTCCTGCCTTTCATTTTAGAGTTGAGAAAATTGAAGAACAGAAATCAAAGAAGTGATTTATCCAAGGTACAGAGCTAATTAGTACAATGGCCAGAATTTGCACCAAGGCCCCTTGACTTGCAGTCTGAATCTCTTTTCACTAAATGCCTCACAATATATATGCACCTAAAGCAAAGGACTCCTACAGTCTCTTTCTACACCAATTCATCCTCTATATAATTGCTAAATTGACATTCCTAAAGTCCAAATTTGACCATGTTACTTCTCAGTGCTAAGCTTCAGAGACTTTGCATTTCCTCTATTATGAAGTATACATAGTTCTGTTTGAAATTGGAGTCCAACTCATCTTTGCAGACTATTACAAATTATGCCTTTTCCTATATTCTACCACATTCCAACCTCCTTTGATAGCTTTGCATAGGTTGTCCCTCATTCCTGGAATACTTTCCCTTCATAGTTTTGCTTCTCGGACTCTTTGTCTCATTTCAAGGCTCAGCTGAAGAGACATAACCTATAAAAGGATTTTTCGAATCCTTCCCCGACTCTCTAAATTGTTAGTCACTTGGTCCCCAGATCACTTTTTAAACGTATAATTTATCTTTCTCACATTTACTGATCTGTGAACATAGCCTATCCACCCAATAGAATACAAGGTACTTGAGGGAGGACACTTTTGCTTTCATCTTTTTATCGTCGGCATCTATTAAAGTGCCTGCCACATTGTGCAAATGGGTGGCTCCTACTAAATTCTCATTGATTGATCAGTTGGTTACTTTCCTCATAACTGAAGGTTCATATCAATTTATTTCTATATGCAAGATCATGATTATCCATACCCCCACCCCAGCTGACCTTATCCCCATAGCCTTATTCCTTCTTTATGGCAGCAATTAAAATGGGGATATCTCCCATGGTAGTTTTGAGGACAAAATAATATTTGAAAATTACTATATAAATGGTAGGTGTTATTATCATAATTATTAGTCGGCCAATAAACATGTGTAAAGCACTTTCTATGTGCCAGGTACTGTATTAAGTGCTAGGGATGCAAAGAAAAACAAAATACAGTTTCTGTATTCAACGACCTCACAATTTAATTGGGGCAGCCAATGCATAAAAAAAGAAGTTGAAAATGGCAAGTGGAGAGAGGATCTGAATAAGTTTTGGGGGTTGATTGTGAGATGGCTGCCCTGGGCTCCCTTCTTAAATTGAGGAACTGGAAATACTCTGCTATACACTCTCCACTCTCTCCGACTATAGATAGGGATGGGAGACTAAGGGAAGAGGGTACTGAGGAGGTGTGAGTTTCAGAGTTAATGTGATCTTGCAAGAAGGTAAATTTCTCAAGACAATGATAATGAATTAATATTGTCAAGAAGTGCGTGGCCACGAAAAAATCAGAACGATTTTCAAATACGGTGTATTATAGGAGTAATAGCTTTCAGTCAGCCCAACTCCTCTAGAAAAAAAAAATGTTAATGTTCTGCAAGGAACCTGGAGTGGTGTTTCCATAACCCAACATTTGACATTACCATAAAATTGCATGAGAGGGAATCAATCTGATTACACATTTTCATTTTTTTCATACATACATCCTTATTGAAAAGACATTAAAACTTTTCAGTCATTAGAAAAATGCTGACTGCATCAAGCATCAATTTTACAAATCATGCTGAATAAAACTCGTAAGGACATTTCTTGTTGCTAACCAATGTCATGGTATCCTAGAATTGGTGAGATAAAAGGGACCTCAAAGATCATCTTATAGAAAATGTATCTCAATAGGAACCCAATCCCTTTTCCAAAATCCTGAACAAATGATGGTCTACTATCATTTTGAAGACCCTCAGGAATGGGGTGGTCACTTCTTACTGAGGTAGCCCATTTCACTTAGGACAATGCTAGCAGCTGAAAGTATTTCCTTACGTCTCCTCAGTTTTCATCATAAGATTGTAGATTTAGAGCTGAAACAGACAAGTATTGAGCCCAATTCTCACAGTCCACCCCTCATTTCACAGATGAGGATATTAAGGTATAGAGAAGTTAAATGACTTGCTCAAGGCCACATAGCTATTAAGTATCTAAGGCAGGATTTAAAGCTAGGTCTTACTGTCTCTAAGTTCAGCATTCTCTGCACTACTTTGCTCTGCCTCCCAAATATCTGGTCCTATGTTAGCAGCCTTGCCTTTTCGGATCAACCATAATCAGTCTTAGGGCTCTTCTACCATGACTCCTCTTCACAATTCATCTATTCCTTACTATCTTGTGAAATTCTTTTCCATATACCATGCTTGGTCCTGGGAGATACAAAAACAGAAGGGAAATTGTCTCTGCCTTTAAAGAACATGCATTCTTTAGTTGGAAGCACACATGCATTTAGAAATGTACACAAAAAGATACAAAGTGATTTTGGAGAAAAGACATTGGTATTTGGGGCTGTAGAAGATTATGTTTGACCAGTATTTTGAAAGAAATTAAGAATTCTAAGAGGCATGACTGAGGAGGAAGAGAATTCTAGGCATGGGAGATGTTCACTTCAAAGGAATGGAGATGGAAGAAGAAATGTTGCATTTGAAAAAAGTTAGAAGATCATTTTGAATGGACCATAGAATGATTGAATAACATATAATGCATATTGGAAAGATAGAAAAGAGTCAGGTTATGAATGTTTTTAACATCAAAAGGAAGATCTTGTATTTAATCCTAGAAATAATAGAGAGCTGCTGTCTTTCACTGAGAGAGTGGTGTAGTTAGATATTTGCTTTTGGAAAATCACTTTGATAATTTTATTAATGGTGGATTGGACAGGGGAGTGATTTGAATAATGAACCAATTAAAGTTAAGACAAGTAGATCATGATGCTCTGGCTTCCAGAAATTGCCTGCTCAATACACCCTATGCCTTTCTTTGGGTTTTTCAATACGAATTCAACACTGTTGAGTTCCACCTTTTATTCTTTGCTGTCGTTAAATGCCTTGCTCACATATGCTTATGTACATATAGGTACTTGATGTTATATTCTATGCCATTGTTACATACAAATATAAAAGTGTTTACTCTGGTCCCCACTGCATGAAAGTCAGGAGTTCTATGTCTTGCCTCCCTAGGGCACATTGTTATCCAAAAGGGATTTGGGGCTATCTAGGTTCTGCCACTACTGATGGTGTTCCTCTAACTGTAGATCTCCTGCACCCCAGTTCCATTTAACCACTTAGCAGTATGATTAGCTTTCAGGAAGAAGTATAGCAAGAATAAACACCCGGGCATATTTTGCCCCCCTGCACCACCTCCCATTACAGGAAAAGGTAGAAATTAGGTTCACAGTTTAGCTTAGTTTCAATATAGGACAATTCCAAATTCCAAGTCCAAAACACCCTTCTCCCCTGTTCCTTTGGTTTTGGCCCCTCACCACTCTGGCTTCCCTCCTTGGCTGGCTGACTGTACATGTATCCTTTAGTGACCGTATCGAGCTGACTGTGCCCTGAAATATACATTCTGCAAAGAAGCAGCTTCAAAGAGATCATGCTGCCTAGCCTCATGTGCATCTTACAGCTTGTGGAGACCTTTGGTAAGGCAGTACACTCTAAACATGTCCAAGAGGTTTCTCAAGTTTTATGTGTAAAACACATTTTTAAACAAATAGGCCTCATGCTGCTCTTTTATTGCTCTCTGTAGAGAAGGGGCTACGTGGGCATTATATATTTAAACAACAGTAACAACAAAAGTTGCCATAGCTCAAATCCAGATCCAGTGGGAATTCCACCAGGTGTACCTAGAACTGAAAAGGACAAATAAAACAGAACTTCCTCAAGCCCATCCATACTTCCTTACCAACTTAGTTCGTGCTGTGGGTGAGCTGTGATCTTCCCACTTTCTGGATATTGTAGAAAAGAGAGCAACACTGTCTTAGTTGAGCAGTTTTAAAGAAACAGCCTCTTCCAGCCTCACAGACTCAAAAGAGGCTACTCCCACTATTGTGGTAGGAAAATACAGATCTCCCAGAAGCAAAGCATCTTTGTTTAGGTGATCTGTGCAGGCTCCAAAAAACCCCTATTATACAAGTAATGATGGGTAATGTGCTGCAGCCTACATATACCTACCATGGGTCTTTCTATCGCTCATTGGATTACCTGCAAGCTTGAATTTTCGGAGATTATAGTGTTTAATGATTCACAGCTATATAACCTCTCCAACATAGTATTTCTGTTTTTGTTTTCATTTTTTTTAATTATGTGTGCTTTGACTCCAAGGAATATTTTAGGGTATTTGAAACTGCTGCAAAATTTCCCAGGCACAATCTCCCTCAATTCTCTTTTCCTATCCAATTCTTGGATAAACTTATCATCAACCTGCTGTGCCTTCCTTAGATAAATGGGCTGATGGAAGAACTCATGAGGTTTCCCATCATTACTGTATGTCCGAATCTAGGCAATAGACATCTTTCAAGACATGACGTTTTCTGGGTGGATTGCTGCAGTCCCTTCTTAATTGTCATGGATTTCACTGAGGAGTCCCTGTAGTATTCTGGGATGTAATGTAGTCAACAAATGTTTATCTGCAAACTGAAACATCTGGAAAAGCTTGCTATTTTTAGGATATCTCTCTCTTATTTGCCCAGGACATTCTCTTTGACACTGGCAAGCACCTTTGGGAACCATACCTGCCTATGTTTTATGCCTTGCTTAATATTAATAATCAGAGAATCATTGAATTAATTTACCTCTGTTGCTGTATCAATCAAGGAATTCCATATTATTGTAACATATGCTTGAGAGATCTTTTGTCGAGGGAGATTTCTTAAAGCTGTGTTTTCCTCGACTAAGTTAAAGGTGTTCTTTATAATAAGAAATGATAAACATAGCAGGCATTTTTGTTCTCTTCAACTCTTAATTACGTGACTATAATAATACAGCCTGCTGAAGACACTTATTTGTGAAAGGCTTCATATATGGGTCATTAGTTACTAATGCCTTTTTAGTCTTTAAAAAAAAATTATAGGGAGGTAAGAGGAGAAAGCCAACATTATTATTCATGATATGTACAATTCTTTTGGAATTCATCCCTTACTGAAATGGCTTGAAACTTAATCCTAAGGGTGTTTTAAAAACATGGGAACTTCTTCGTGACTTTTTGGGTGTATGTAGTCAAATCTAGCTGTTTTCAGATATTTGCAGACATCATTATGTTTGACCATCCTAAATACTCTCTTCTCCAGGCTGTCCCCCCCACCCCAGTTTCTTTAGACTACAAGACTTCAAATTCAATAAAGCCAGGGACCCTATCTTATATAACATTATATGACCTCTGACACTGAGCCAGTATTTTGAAAACAATCCTGGTTCATTAAATACATTTTGTAGTTGTAGTTGTTCTTGTTAGTTAGTTAATTACTTCTGAACCAGATCTCTTAGGCTATGATTTCAAATAACCTTACCACTCAGGTTGACTCCTTCACAAACTCCAAATTTGACCACTATTTCTGAAATATGGCATTGAGAATTAATTTCCAAAATTTAGGTTTTTTTTTAATTTGAGTAGAGATAATGGCTATATCATATACCAGTTCCCCAAGCTGTTTGAACAAAATACTTATCTTTATATTGAATAGTTTCTAAATCAGGAAAAATTACTGTTGTGTATAATTGGTTCAGATAACAAAATCAATATTGGGGATTTCTGATCTGAGGCTTGAGTTGGGCTAGGAGAAAAAGCCATATCCCACATTTTTTTCTCAATATCATGTTTATGTCAATGTAACTTTCTTGAAATATCTGACAAGAATAGAAATAATCTGATTATCACCCACATGAACTCTGAAACCTTTTCCCAGAATGAGATAGCATAGAATTCTTGTTAATGTGTGTGTGCACAAGTATGCACATGTACAAACACACACACACACACACACACACACACACACACTTTGTGAACCACAGTTAGGGGACCAAAAATGAGCTTCCAGCAAGGGGCAAGATAGTACTGAAAAAAATCGCCATGAAGCAATTGTAGAAAACCACTTGTCTATGTAACTAAAAAGCCAGCAGTCTTGAAACACCCAAACATAGATATTCATTTACTCGAGAAAGCACACCTCTTCATGGGGTTTGGAATTGATTTCCTTGCTTAGATTATTTTGAGTCACAGTTTGGAATCATCAGCTGTGTTTTATCTCTTACCTAATAATAGATGTGGTCAGAATTAAACAACTGTAGCCCATCTCCAGGACCCTCCTAAATCATGTCTGCAGAGGGACTTTAAGAATTTGTTCATTTATCTCTCATTAGTATATTTCAATGCCTGCTTGTAGTGTGCAGGTGACACTAGGCCCTCCAAGACCATGCCAGAAGAGGGAAAGCTCTATTGGATCCAGGCTTACTGGATTCTGCTTGTGGATCAAAGGATTTACTGGATCCAGCTTTACTGGCTCCTGAATAAATGGTCACATTTCCATGTGAGCCTTTATACCTTGGAAATCAGCAAATGCTACAAAGCAGGGCTTGATTTGTCTTATGATTATTTTGCCTTTAAAAGAGTAATGGAGAAAGTATAACTTATTCTGACTGAACTTAAAGGTGTGTCATGAGCAAGTTCTGTTTTGTTTTGTTTTGTTTTGTTTGTTTGTTTTTGGAGAGCAGTTTGTTAAATATTCACCAGCACACAAGGGCAGTTGACATCAAGATGAAAAGGCTTCAAGTTTGGACTCCATGATGGGTTCTGGGTCTCTTGTTCAAGGACTAGCCTACGTAAATCTCAACAGGCTCACTTCCAGAATGACTAAAAGCTGACAATGTTCTTTGCCAAAGAAATTCTAAGAACTAATATCAAGTTTTACATAGTTTGTAGTCTCCATCGGTGGAAAAGATGTCCATGCTAAAGAAATATCAGGTCCTTAGAATATAGAAATATTCAACTCTAAGTTAAAATATCTTCTTTGAGAGTCCCACTTAAGGGGATCTTCTTTGATAGTCTCAAATTCATGGCTTATATATTTGTGGCCAAAAATTAGCTATAGTACCAATGACAGAGATTGTAAATGTGAAGGTAATATCCATCTTCAGTCTTTGAGATTTGATTTCAAGAAACATGATGTGGTATACACAATAAAGACAAAAAAAGC
Organism: Phascolarctos cinereus; assembly: GCF_003287225.1. Classification (NCBI taxonomy): domain Eukaryota; kingdom Metazoa; phylum Chordata; class Mammalia; order Diprotodontia; family Phascolarctidae; genus Phascolarctos; species Phascolarctos cinereus. The sequence goes on from NW_027555625.1 coordinate 71,431,884, forward strand.
CAATTTAGCCCACATTTATTAATCACCTATTATGTGTAGATGTCTGTGCTAAGTATTGAAGATACAGAAAGGAAAAGATAGCTCCTGCCTTCAATAAGTTTACAAGGTACTTGAGATTATGACATGTACATATATTAGCATAATCCATATCTAAATGCAACAGATTTCAAGGAAAAGTCAAGAAAAATTTTTCAAGAAAATTTGGTAAGAAAGAAGTCACTTTCTATATAGAGATCAAGAGAAGATTTGTGGAGAAGGTTGCAGCTTTGACAGAAGGCAAGGATTTGAAGAAGTAGACATGGCAAAGGAGCATGTTTCAGGCAATAAAGACAGCTTTCATTACTGCAAAGAGGTGGGAATGTGCAGGATTAGATCAATGAATAGCTACTGGCTCAATTTGACTGGAAAGTAGAGTGTGCAAAGAGAGGTTAAATGAAATAAGGTTAAGAAGCAGTTGGAGCAAACTTTATGCCCTGTAGTCAATAGGGAGACACTGATGATTTTTGAGGGCAAAAGTAGCAACAAGTGATGATGGTTTGTCTATTATCCTAGAGTATGAAGTTTTGTAGATTCACTTAAAATGTTGAGATTATCTCTGGGACAGTGGCCAATATTTAGAAAAACACATATCTGAACAGAAAACTTAGGGAATTTTTTTGTTCTTCTCAAATACATTTAATTAAAACCAACAAGAAAAAATAATTGGTAAAACACCCTAGACAAAAAGAAAAAACCTTGAAAAATTATTCTGAGATGATGCTCTAAAAAATCAGGAAGAAATGAATCTTATTCCACAAAAAAGTAGAGGAAGTAAAGGTAAGGGAACTTTTAACTGTCTCTTTCTCACTTCTTGATGACAGAGTGGAATAATTTTCTTGGAAAGTGAATGTTGCATAAGCAGGATTGTGGAACAATTGCTAAGTAGAAGCCAATCAAATCAATTGCTGAGCATCCTTTGGGAGATCCATCTCTCTTTGGATTTAATAATTTACAGCACAATTTAAAAAAAATCTAAATGACTTGTTTCCCTAGTAAACAAACTCCCATTGTTTCTGATTATGTGTGCATATGTGTGTGCACATACACAGTAATGAGCTGTTAAAAAGCTGTTAAAAGTCTAGAGAAATTGTTTTGAGTCATAAACGGCTTTTTCTAAAGGGAAATTGCTCTTACTACTTTAATAAAATTGGCTTCGATTTCACTTTTCACTTGAAAAAAAATATTGAATAAGCTCTCTCTGAGCTGGAAGAACAAGTTAAACAGGAAGAACTCACAGTTGTATTAATATGTACATATACATATATACACATATATTTATATTTATATTTATGTTTCACATATATGTTTGTGTATGTATGTATATATGTGTATTTATATGTGTGTGTGTGTATGTATAATGTTTTAAATGTAGAATTGCTCTAGAAGCTTATTTTCTTTGCCTGAAAGGTTTCTTTTTCATAGAGATTGAATCAAATTGATTTTTTTTAGTTTTAAAATGTAACAATGTGTTATTATATTTTATTTGATATTTTGTTTTCCCTCAATTACATGTAAAAACAGTTTTTAAGATTTGTGTAAAAATTTTTTTCTGAGTTCCAAATTCCCTTCCTCTTTCCCTCCTCTACCCACCATTGAAAAGGCAAGCAATGTGATATATTTCCATGTTAGTCTTGTTATGAAAGAAAACATGGACAAAAAAAGTAAAAGAATGTAGAGAAAAAGCATGCTTCAATCTGTATTCAGACTCCATCAGTTCTTTCTCTGGAGATGGATAGCATTTTGCATAAGTCCTTTAGAATTCTCTTGGATCACTGTATTGCTGAGAATAGCTAAGTAATTCACAGTTGATCATCATACAGTGTTGTTGTTAACTGTACACAATATTCTCCTGGTTCTGTTCATTTCACTTTGCATCAGTTCATGTAAGTCATTCCAAGTTTTTCTGAGAGCATCCTGCATATCATTTCTTATATCACAATAGCATCCCATCATAATCATATGCAACAACTTGTTCAGCCATTCTCCAATTGATAGATATCTCCTCAATTTCCAATTCTTTGCCTTCACCAAAAAGGATGCTATAAATATTTTTGTACATATAAATCCTTTTGCTTTTTGTTTTTGTATTTTATCTCTTTGGGATATAGTTCTAGGAGTGGTATTGCTTGGTCAAAGGGTATGAATGGTTTTACAGCCCTTTTGGCATAGTTCCAAATTGTTCTGACTATAGTTGTCTTTTAAAAAAATCATTCATTCCAGTCAGATGTCTGATTTATCATATCATAATTTTGTATACCATTGTCCGATAGTCATATATTTATAGGATACACACACACACACACACACACACACACATATACATGTGTATACACACACACACATATAATGTGTATGTGTATACATGTGCATATGTATGTCTACACGGATATGGCAGAAAGTTCCGGTCATCATCTTTGCAGCCACCTCTGAGATCATGGGCAGTGGTCACTTTGGCAGTCTCATATGCTAAGACATAGCTTGAGTGGGGATCCCCCATGGGAGCTGGCACTTAAGTGCAGAGTGAACATACTGAAACTCAAAATGGGCCCTGAATTTAGGGGAATAGGAAATGGGGCATCCATGATCAACCAACATGTCATTATCATAAAAACCAAATTGGTTATGTTAACTATGCCCTAGAATTGACTAGAAGTGGTACTGAAGAGGGATTTTTCAAAGGGCTTTAGAAAGCAAAAAAGTTTATTGTGAAAGGTTTCTGGAAGACCCAGCCTAGAGTGCTATAGAATGTAGGAGTGGCAATGGATGTTTGAGATTACCTAATTTAACTTCTTTATGAGATTGATAAGGAAATGGAGTATCAGAATAAAGAGATGACTTGTCCCATTTCACACAGAAGTCTTCATTGGCACTGTCAATCCTACCTTCTCTCCTCTGAGTTTGAAATGACTCATTCCTCTTTTGAACTTATAAAATAGTTTTTATATCTCATGCATTTGTTTCATTTTAACTTATATTGCTGTTTAAGGACATGATATATCTTTCCCACTATATTGTCAATTTTTAAGGTAATTTTTTATTAATGTTTGTTTCAGCTGATAGCATTTTTTTTTGTTTTATTCAATGTTTAGAAGAATTTGCTAACGTCTTTTCCAAAGTAAAACATGATGATACATGCTGAGGACTAAAATCGAATAGAGAGAGAGAGAGAGAGAGAGAGAGAGAGAGAGAGAGAGAGAGAGAGAGAGAGAGAGAGAGAGTCATTAAGGTTTATTTGGGAGAGTTTTTGCATCTTATCTGAAGTTCAGGGGTGTCAAAGAGCTGTCAGTATTATATTTTGTGTGACATCCCTGCTATACTCTGTGCTGGTCAGATGACATCTAGAATATTGTCTTCATTTCTGAGTATTGCATTTTGCGAATTGCTTGAACAAATTGGTACATCAAAAGGAGAATGACCAAACAGTAGTTGAAAGAACTAGGAAAGTTTAAACTAGAAAAGAGAAAACTGAGGGGAAATATGATAGCTTTCTTCACAAGTTTAAAACTTGTGACATGAAAGTGGGATTAAGGATGTTCTCTTTGACTCCAAAAGACAGCACTCTCAAAATGAGTGAAGTAACAAAGGGGAAAATTTAGGTTCAGTGTAAGAAAACAACAACAATAGAAAAACTTCCTATTTATTTAAGTTATCCAAAGGTAATGAGTTTTCTTGGGAGATCCACGCAAGGTTTTCCATTGCAGAATAGTTAATTACTTTTTGAGAATATTGCAGAAGGATTCCTGAACAAGTGCATATGGCATCTGAGGTCCTTTCCATATTTGAAAATAAATATGATTTTTTCAATTCAACATAAAAACAAACAAATAACTTTGGAGAAAAATGGACATAAGGTTTCATCACAAAAGAGTTAAAGGAAATGGTTTTACTGTAGCAAGGTGGGGCAATAATTTGAGTACTATGATGATTTAGTATAAGAACCAGCCCCCATGGGAAGCTATTAAACTTTCTTTAACACTGGCTCCTGTATCTTAAATGATATGTGGAATTCCAAGTTGGATCCCAAGCTTTATTTATTGCTAACATTCTTCTCATTGTCCAGAGTCTGATTTTATCCAACACCTGAATAGTTCATTGGAAAAATCAGCAGATAAAATATGATTGAACTATGATGAAGTCTCTAGATAATGCAGTAGACCTTCCCCAGATCTAGAACAGAGATTTTTGCTTGGCAAAGTAAGGCTTTATAACTACCATAAATTCTAGTGGAAGGAAGAATTCACAAAGTGAGAGCACTGGTATATATGATCATGAATCAATACCTACGGTATAATTTCCAAATGCTTCATTTCAGAAACATGATTAAAAATGTTGGCAACTTTCTATCGCTGAATGAGCAATGACATGATTCAAAAACATCTGCCCCTATGCTACTTCCACACATTCCTCATAGTATGGTTCTCTGGAGCTATAGAGAATAATTTTAATGTCCTCAAGATAGTAATATATAAATTAGAATGAGGTAATGTTGATATATTAAAGAAAGTTTCCCTCAGTTACTAATGACCCTTAAAAAAATACATGCTGTACTGACAATACTAATTGCCAAAGTATCAAGGTAATATGTAATAATAATAGCAATGTGGCTATTTGTCTTTATGTATTGATAGGGCATGGTTCTGATATCAATATTTTAGGACATTTTCTGCTAAAGAAATTCTTTCAACTAAAGCAAATCAGCACTGTTACTTCAATTTATACTCTTAGAGACTTGTCTAGTGTGGGTAGAGGTGAATGACTTACTCAAGGAACACGGTCAGTATATATAAAAGTCAGGAATTGAACCTGCCTTTATCCACCCTGATGTACTGAATATGACGTACTGAATACTCTCCCTCTTCCCCTTCCCTTCTACTTTTCTTTCTCTATTTCTCTCTCCTTCCTCCCTCACCCCTCTCTTTTTTCTCCCTCCCTCTGTATTTGTCTCTGCCTCTGCTTTTGTCTCTTTTTGTAAATACAATCACATATAATTTAAAATTTTGTCTACCATCATGTGAAGAAATAATAGAAGTGATTTGTTTTGTTTTTCACTTTTCTTACAAATATTTCAGGTTCGTGTAGACTCAGTCTTCACAATCTGTTAAGTGTGTGTTGCTAATTAAAGAAGCAAGTTATCCATCAAATTATGGAAAAGTGAATAGTGGATAATAATTCGACAGACAAAACAATTCAAAGGAATCTACTTACCTTAAAAAACAATTTATTTTGATTTCATAAATAGTGGGCATTATTTTCATCAATGTCTTAGGGGATGTTTTAATGAATTACTGTGAGGAATTTTAAAAAAAAGATTCCTTAATATTCAACCCTCTGATCAGAAACGCCTCTGGTCCTAGCTAGGACAATCCCTAGGTAACAGACATGCCAACAGATAGAGACAAAACCAGAGAGACACACAGAGAATTTAGTACGGGAGAAGAGAAACAGAGATTCTAAAGCCAGGAGAACAAATCATCTAGGCATCTAAAACACTCAGTCTTCATAGTCTGAAATGTCCTTAAGGAGATTAAAACCATCAGTGACTATAGTGCAAGAACATGCTTTTCTATGTAATTCTGTGCCTTTCTTTTGGAGACTTAGGAGGAAGAGAGATCAAACTTGGCAATATTGTTTTTCATTTAAACCTTTCTTTCAAGTAAAGGAAAGCTTAACACCATGAACCACTGGATTTAAAGTAAAACAAGGAGAAGAAAATCTCTTGAGATGAGGCTTTCCACCATTTCTTAAGATTCTAACTACATCAAAATGTGTATCAGACACATCAAAATGGGAAATGAAGTTCTCACTCACGTTTCTTTACACTAAATTTATATCTGGAAATCATAGAGTTTAACTGGAAAAAATCCAAATCTGAATAAGAAGCTATGGGTTTTTTTGCTGTTGTTAATCTAAAGGGGTTTTTTTTTGAGTACTGTCTTTTGAATTTTTTTTTAATGATTCTACTTTATTTGAAAAGGGGGCTAATTAGTGACTCCATCCATATACATCATTTCCATCCTAGCAGTCTGAAGCACACTGTCTGGAGGGTATAGTTAAAGAATTTGTCCCCATTTGGGCTTCCTATATTTTGAACTGCTGACACCTGAAACTCCACTCTAGTGGACAAGCAGTCTTCCTGTACTTCTGAACTGTAGAGAACCAGGTGGGAATAGGATATGTCTTCAATGCCTTGTTACTGGCTGCTTCAACTCTCAACTCTGGATGACAAGCTAGAAAATGCAAAATCTGAGGAAAAATAATTTAAAGGCAATCAACAACCCTTTAATTCTGCAAAAGGAATGAAAATATAATTTTGTGTTTCTTCTCCATACAGTCCAATTTCCTTATGAGATGTGACAAGAGGGATTTTTTTTGTCAGATCACATTTTCAATAAAGTCCCCACAGAGAATTCAATATGATTCATGTTTCCATTGTAAGGCTGACCTAGACACAGGAATATTCTTAGCATGCCCCTTGAATTCTCCTGCTCTGATAGAGTGTGTTAATATGTATATGAATTTAAGGCAAAACAAATAAAGCTGACCTCAAGTGTGTAATCTTTTAAAATATGTATGTGTATGATCAAAAGGGTGCTATATGCAGTGTGTCTGATACTTCTGGATTTTTGAGATTCAGGGGTCTGTACTATCCTCAGTGACCTGGGAGGAATGATAATGTGGTCATGGCTAGAATGAGAATTGCATCCATGTAGCTACTTTGCATCCTTTCTCTCTCTTTCTCTCCCAAAGTATATTAAGACCTATATCCACAGATGTATGTTTAGTCAAGCTACTTAATGCAATGTATTAATCTTTAAAATGATTCAAGGACAAATACTGGTCTCTGTACACTGTGTGTCACCCTGTATGATGCTCAATTTCCTTGCATAATATCTCTCCTTTGAAGCATCTCTTTTACCATTGAAACAAGAGGAGGGAAATATGTGAGGGTAAATTTCTCTGAAATGTCACCAAGCCAAGAGTCTTCCTTAGTAAAGTCTCTGAAGATTTGGGCGGAGTAATTAACCTATGCTTATACTTCTTCAATATATGTACTTCTGATTAAAGAAACCAGAAAAAAAAAGTGGGGGACTCAAGTCTACTGGGTTCACTGAAATGTCACTGGAAATACACAAAGAAAAATCCTATAATATGGGAAACTGAAAAGATTGGGAGGCTGTATTCATGGAAAAATCTCCAAAACCAATGAGATATTGCACTTATCAAATATCATGGAACTTGTTTGTAAACATTCACTTTTAGCAAATAGGTTACATTGCTTCTATTTACAGATTCACAGACTCTCCTACTTGAAGGAACCTCGAAGACCATTGAGTTCAACCTAAACCTGAATACCAATTCCCTTGACAACACATCTAGCAAGTGGCCTCCATCCTTCGTCTGAAGCACCACTACTTCTGAGCCTCCCCAATCCACTTGTGAGAGCTCCTATTGTTAGAAAAGATTTTCCTTGGATAGCCCTAAACTTGGCCTCTTGGCATCTTGGTTGTCCCTTGCATTCCTCCACATTTTGAGCCTTAGCATCGAAGGAGTAGAGCCCAGTGTTGTGCTGGTAAATATTAAACAGTCAGCTCTCTGGAAAACAACAAACAACATATGTGTGATGCACTTAAAAGTTTAATTTGCATCATTAACATTTTATCAATTGTTTCTTAAATAGAAACAATCAACAAAACAATAAATTGATAAAACAATAAGTCAAACCTTAATTTGGAACATTTGCTGATTTCTGAGGTGTAAATGCTCACATGGAAAATTTAACAACTGGCTCTCTAAAGCCCATAGCATTTGTCTCCAGTACCCTTCTGATTACAGAACTAGAGCAAAAGCAATCTCAAAGACTTCCTATTCAATTTAAAGATGTTGAAAATGAAATGCATGTTAGATGTCTTTCAAAATGTTCAATAGGGAGTAAAAGTGCTAGAACCAGGAGTCACGCTCACATCTGGTGACCCCAAATCCAACTCCTCAAGTTTAACACTGTTCTTGTTTTACCAGCTACGCTTCATTATTGCTAGTTCTGGCCTTAGGGAGAAAAAGTCAATTTTTTTCCCAGGTGACAACCTTTTAATAACTGATTTAAGTATTTGCTATGTAACAGGAATATGTTCTCCGTAAGTCGTCTCTATTCCAAGCTAAGTATCTCTAGGTCTTTCACTTAATCATCCAACAGCATGATTTGGACACCCTTCTTCATAGGCCTGGTTGTCCTCCAGAGCCTCTCCCACTTTGACACTCCCAAATTCACATTCCTAATTTTGACCTTTGACAATTATGTCACTTGAGAAAGTTCAAGTTTTCATTAGGTTTTTTTGTTTTGTTTTGTTTTTTGCTGTCATATCACATTGCTGACTCAAAGTAGATCACAGTCACTAAAAGACTCATATGTTGTTCAGAGAAACTGCTTTCTAGGCAGTGTTCCCCTGTCTTGTACTTTGGGAATTGATTTTTTGAAACCAAATGGAAGGCATTGTGTTTTCATTTATTGCCTAAGCAACTTATTTAACAGCTCCAGGCTCATCAATAAAATGAAGATTCTCTAAAGGCGAGAACATCTAGCTGGAATTTCTATTTTCTGTATTGCTTTTGGGGCAGCCAGGTGGTGCAATGGATGGACATTGTTCCTGGAGTCAGAAAGACCTGAGTTCAAATCCAGCTTCTGACACTTGCAAGTTACTTAATACTGTTTGCCTCAATTCTTCATCTTTAAAATAAGCTGGAGAAGGAAATGACAAACCACTTCACTATCTTTATCAAGAAAAGCCCAAATAGGGTCACAAAGAGTTGTATATGACTTAAACAATTCAACAACAAAAATATTCTTTTCATGATACCACAGTTTTCTTTCTTTCTTTTTCTTTTTTTTTTAAGGTTGGAAAGCAGTCAGTGACAACTTGTCACAGCAGCTGTGGCTACAGAATTAAGGCATAGATTTCCAGTGGGAAAGGTTCTTGAGCCACTCATTTGGACTCAGTCTCCCTAAACTACATGTGGATACATTTCATTTATATTTCTGCTTCTCAAAGTTCATACGAAATATATAATATATATATATATATATATATATATATATATATATATATATATATATATATATATATATGTAAACTACTTTACACAATGCCAAACTTATAGTAGGGGCTTAATACATGGTTATTCCCTTCCCTTCCTTTCCCTTTTCATCTGCAAATGAATACTTGGAGGGTGTCTTTATGTAACAGAATACTATCATACGTGCTCAAAAATATCCTTTTAATCTCTAATCAATATTAAAGATAAATCATGAGTTTGTCAGTTTTATAGCTTAGAAGAGGTCACAGTAATAACCCACATTTCAACATGTATTCATTACAACTTGGACATATAGGTCATTTGTCAACATTTTTCAGATGAGTAATCTTTCATTCATAGAGGTAAAGCAACTTGATCAATGTCCTACAGATGGCATCTCTTAAGGCATTTAATCCAGTTGTCCTAACACCAGGACCTACACCCTTTCCTCCACTCTAAATATCTCAGCCTTTTAGAAACAGTCTGAAGGAATGTAGCCTAATGCTTCTTTCCCTGCTGTGCTCTACCCAGTACCCTTGACCTTGTATCTAGTATACCATCTATGCAATGTGGTAATGAGGATAGTTATCAGATCCTTTGGGGAGTTAATTAATTCTTAACTCCTCTTTTGCTAAATGTTTAGAGGAAATTATTCATTCAGTAAAGCTTTGGTGGAGGGTTCACCCTCCAGACATACTGCTGATATCCTGACATTCAACTATTGAATAATTTGGAGTTGTTTTCTTTCTGAAATGTTAGTATGAAATCATATTTAAAAACCCTGGTTATTCCATTTGGGGGAAAGTTTCACATGGAAAATGATATTATGGTTATGTTTTCCTGCATAGATACAAATGGAAATACATCTTACCCTCCAGAGCTAGTTATATTTATATTCTTTTTTCTTTGCCTTCAAAGGAAGGAGTTGTTTGTGGTTTCACTTTCAGGTTTTGTAGTAAAATCAAATGTTTAAAAGATTCCTGAATGAAGATGACAGTAATTCCCTATTTTTTAACATGTGGAATTGGGCATATTTTATTTATAATAATAGTTATTAAGGAAACTCAGTAGTAACATCACAAAGTAAAATTCACGTGTAGAGGAATAAGCCTAGACAAACAGGAAGAACTCTACTTTAGAAACCTTACATTGTAATTCAATCCATAACATGGACCATTTCTCTTTTTGTTGCTGTCTTTATCTCTGTCTGTCTCTCTCTGCCTCTATCTCTCAGTCTTTTTACCTCTGTTTCTGTCTCTGTCTCTCTGTCTCTGTCTCTCTTTGTCTCTCTCTCTTTCTCTCTCCCACCACTCCTGCTTTACTAGCCACCCACTGGACCTTTCCATCCATTCAGATTACCATCTTATATCTCTCTAATCTTTAACAGTGAAACTCCTATGGTGAAAAAAATAAAACAAAAACTGTGGAGACTTAGTGCCTCCATTTTCTCCCCTGTAACTCACTTTCGAACTCTTCCCAATCTGGCTTCTGAATTCAGAATGATTTCTTAATTAGAGGTCCTTTCCTTAACCCTCATTCTTATTGATTCCTCCACAGGATTTAATTACAATCCTTTTCTCTTCTTTCCACTCAAGTTTTTGTGCTACTGCTCATTCTTGGTTCTCCTAGCTATCTGATTATCCATCCATTTCCTTTCATAAATGATCATTTATAGCATAGCCTTCAAACATGGATATATGCCAAAGGTTCTCTATTGGACATTGCAAACTAGATGCCCTGTTCATCTAACACAGAACAGAATTTACTATCTTTCCCTCACAAACCACTCCTCTTCTGAACTTCCCTATTTCTTTTAAGGACACCATCATTCTTGTAGTAACCTAGATTTGGAATCTTAGTCTTATACTTGACTCTTTGCTCTTACTGGCTTCACAAATGCAATTAATTGCCACATCTTTTAACATTATGATATTTATTGCATCTGATCCTTTTTCTCCACTTACACAGTCACCACTCTGATTCAGACCTTCATTATCTCTCACCTGGATTATTGCAAAAATGTCCTTATTTATTGATGTCCCTGTCTTAAATCTTTCCCTGATCCAATCCATTCTTCACACAGTTGTCAAAGTGATTTTCCTATAGCATAGGTCTGACCATGTCACTCCTTCCTTAATAAACTCCACTGTTTCCCTATTACTCATATAACCAAATGTAAACACTTCTGTTTTGGCACTTAAATTCTTACAATATGGCTCTTACTTATCTCTCCAGTCTTGCTCCCAAATATAACCTTTCATACCCACTGCTACATGGCATAGTGGCTGGATCCCTAGGCCTAGAATGAGGAGAACTTGATTTAACATTTGGTCTCAAACATTTATAATCTGTGTGATCTTGGACAAATCACTTGACTCTGTTTATCTTGGTTTCCTCAACTGTAGCACTGGCAAAAATAATAGCATCTATTTCTTAGTATTTCTATGAGCCTGGATTTGAAATCTGGTCTTCCTGACCCTGGGTCCAGTGCTCTATCCACTGTACCACTTAGCTCTCTGGATATCTATATCTACATGCACACATGTGCATGTATGTGTATATACATGTATATGTGCATGTATGTGTATATGCACACACAAATATGCATATATGCATATTTATAATACTATATATGAACACATGCATATACATGTAGACCAATACATATATACACACATGTACATATGTATGCACAGATACATATAGACACACATACATATACATACACACATATATTCACTGTGAACACTTTACTCTAAAATGTTAACTGCTTTTATTTTGATCCAGACCTATGAATTCATTATTATAGGAAGTTCCCGATAAGGAAACCCCCACTACTGATTTAGATGACTGAGTATTTTATAACTTAGTTATAAGGGCACTGACAAACTTTCCAGGATCACATAGTCAGTCTGTTTGAGAAGTAGGACTTAGACTCATATATTTTGGACTCAGAGACTGTCACTCTGTCTATTAAAAAAACAATTATATATTTGCCTATTCAATCCCCATTTCCAGATCCTCCTCCCATGCAAAAAAAAAAAAAATACTCCCTTCTAACAAAGAAAAGTACTTATTAAAAAGAAGAGACACTGCAGTTATATAGATTACCATAATGCAATTCCAGAGTTGTAGATATAATCTTAATACTGAGAGGAGAGAATTGTGTTTCTGAATCTATTCTCTAGAAAAAAAGTTGCTCATAGCATTTAACACTAAATTAATGTGTTCTTTTTATGTCATTGACTGCATTATATTGTTCTCCAGCTTCCACTTTTCTTGCTCTGAATGAATTTACACAAATCTTCCCATGTTTCTCCAAATTCCTCATAAATATTATTTCTTGGTGTACAGTTGCATTTGTTACAGAACATATTACAATTTCTTTAGGCATTCCTCAACTTATGGCCATTCACCTTGATTCAAATTGAAGATTCAAATTTAGAATATTTTGTCCATAGCAGAGCCCATTTTTTAAGTTTTGCTGGCCTGATAATTTGACCTCTATTGGCTTAGCTACATGGAATTTTGGGTCCTCACAATAATCTGAAGGCACTTGAAAGGAAGACTTTAGGGGAATTTATGTAATCCATTATGAAGTACTCAGAGAAAACTTAAACATGGCAATTGAAACAAGCAGAATAGACTCAAACTATGAAATTTGGAAAAGACCATCTGTTGTTACCTTTTTCATTTTAAGGAGGGTGAAAGTAAGGGTCAGAGTGGGAAATGATTTGCATTGTCATGTAATAGCTAGTGTCAGAATTGGGCTTCAGGCTTAGGTTCCATAACTCTAAGACCACAATGTGCTTCCCCCATACCAGACTGCCTTTGCAGAAGTATGGCAATTCAATATCATCAGGCTAAATGTTGGACACTCTAATTCAGATGTGTAGAGGACTGGGTGAAGGTATCAACAAATAAACTAGTGATCTAATTAGGTTGCTCGAAATATTCAATAGCTTGTGGCATATTTATTGTGGCTTGTATATTGTCACTGAATTATGCAGGAAGTTATAATGGTTCTGGGAGAATCTGGCTTAACAGATTCTTGGTTTTTATTAATTCATTACTGCCTTTCTCTTTCCAATATATCCTACTGTTTTAAACACCCATCCTATAGATCTTTTTTTTTATTGTAGTCACTGCTGCATCTCTTTAATACTGGATTATATATACAACTTTCCAAATATATGTGCAAGTATTTATATTGGTATCTTTATGTTCTGTTAGGCTTCTGTGCTGTGTCTGTTGTTTATTTATAAAGAATAATTATTCAATTAACTCCCCCACACACACAAGTTTGCCATCTTCACTAAATAGACTGCAATTTCCCCTTGGTTTTGACCTTCTAGTCACTCCCATTCCATTTGACTCAACCAAAACAATTTGAATTCAATTTGCAAGTCAAATGTCAGGAGCCACTTTTCAGAAAGGCATAATATCTACTGATCTTTTCTTCATCCATTAATTTGGTCATAAAAGCAATCACACTTGTCTAGCATGTGTCTTTATTAACCTAAGTTCCTCGTCACCTTCTTGCAGGCCTCTCAGACTGTGTTTTGTTAGTCACAGGCCATAGCTAAATAATTTTAGACAAATAGGGCTATATTACATCATTCAATGAGGTCACTTTGTCATACATGTGGCAAATATGCAATTGCTGCATCTGGGTGCCAAAAGGCAGATGAGCTGCGGTGAATTAAGCCAAACAGACATATAACAGTAGCCCAAACATAAGAAATATCTAAGTAATTAACCATACAATTTGATAAATGTCGATAATCAGTATGTATCATTCAGAAATAATAACTATTATTATTAAAGTACCTTAGGGTTTATGATGCAGTTATATTCATTATCTCACTTTATCACTACAGCAACCATCTGAGGTAGACTGTGCTGGGCTGGATTTATTATCTTCGTATTTTCTGTTGTCATGTTTCAGTCATGTCTGACTGTATTTAACCCATTTTGGAGTTTCTTGGCAACGATCCTAGAGTGTTTTGCCTTTTCCTTCTCCAGTTTATTTTACAGATGAGGAAACTGAAGCAAACAGGGTTAAGTGATTTGTATAGGGTCACGTAGTTAATAAGTGTCCGAGACTGGATTTAAATTTAGGTCTTCCTGACTCCAGGCCTGCTGCTGCTCTATCTTCTGTTACCACCTCATACCTGTATGGAAACTGAGACAAAGAGATGGGAAATGATTTGTTCAAGGTTGCTCAGTTTTCAAGTGGAAGAATTGTAGTTTGAACCTAAATCTTCTAAATCTTCTTAATGTTTCTTAAGATTCATTACAATAAGAAATTCTGGTTTCTAGAATATATGATTATCTCAGTGTATGTGTTCACTCCTCTAATGTAGGTTTCTATGATGTAATGGAGTCATATGACTTAAGTTAAGAAACCAATTACACCCCCTAATAGATTATGCTTTGGGGTAAGTTCACTTCTACAAGGCATGATTTTCGTACCTTTAAAATTAGGGGTTTGGACTATGTGATTCAGATGAGGTCAGTGATGTCTCATCTTATGAACCTATATATACCTTAGTACCTAGGTTTATTTTTTTAATTTTAATGACAATTTGTTTTAACCCTCTCAACACCTATTTGCCTCTTGCACTTAGCTAGACAACCCAAGATGACAGTCATGCTGTCTGCCCACGTTAATACTCAAGAATCTAAAATAATTGCCATATGATTATGTTACATCCCAAAATGATAGTACAATATTTATTTTAATGTTTATTTCCTGATTTCTGGTGCTTAGTTTCCTAATAAGTACATGTACACAGTTGTTAACTATATACAGACATTTTCTCCTAGCATACAAGAAATAAAGAACCTATCCAATACGACTTTCAAATGCAGTGCAAAAACATTTACATATTCCTTGATAGATGGGAATTATGAGTTGGTTTGGCATAATGGAATAATTACTAGATTTAAAGTCAGAGGACTTAGGGTTTGAATCCTGACTCTATAAATTACTCTGTGTCACCTTGATCAATTTATTTGCCCTTGCTGAACCTCTGTTTCCTTATTTTTCATCTTTTATGTTATACTTTTATATAAAATGAAGCTATGTGTGCAAGATGCTAATATAATTACAAAATTTTTGAATTACCACAAAGCTAAGAAGAATGATTAATACATTAAATGACAAATTCAGGTTTCAAAAAGGTTTTAACATGGTAGAACAATGGACCGGATTTATCAAGATACAATTTAATAGGGAAAAAACCCCCATAAAATTCTTAATTTGGGTTAAAAATAAACTTTATAATTAGCGCCATGGAATTATACATGATTCTAAAGAATCATATATAGACAAAAATTGTTTTAAAAAGATGTGATGATTTTAGTAGATAGTGTAATATAAGTCAACGATCTAAAAATGGATTCAAAAATGCTACTATCACCCTCGGATAAATTAAGGTAGACATAATGTCTAAAGCAAGAGAAGTGAGAGTTCCAATGTATTCTAATCATATTGTGCCTAATATAATATGTTTTATTTTGGAGAAAAGAAATTTTAGGAATGTTATAATAACTTATATTATATCTAGAAGAGGACAACTAGAATAGTGAGAGTGTTGGAAACCATGTCTTATGTAGATCTATTGGGGAAAATGTTTAGGCTGTAGAAGAGAAAACATTAGAAGACTCTGCTAACAATCTTCAATAATCCAAAGGACTAAAATGTGAAAGAAAATTATTATTAATTAAGAGAAGATGGGGAAAGGGGAAGATGATAGCTGCCAATTATTTGAATGGCTATCATGTAAGGTACAGTGACTGTTCATTTCATGTATGAAATGGGCTATAGTTCCTAAGATCTCCTTCAATTATCAAATTCTATAATTCTATAAAGAGACTGATTATGTGGCCCCAGAGTTCAGACCTAGATACAGTGGATGGAAGACTGAAAGCAACAGATTTAATCTTGACGTAGGGGGTGTAAAAAAAAAAAACAGCTAGTCAAAAAGTCACAGGAGATATTGAATCCTCCCCCATGTGGCATCTCTAAGTAGAGGTTGGCTTAGTGACCACGTATTGGGGGGTGGGAGGGGTGTGTGGAGAGGATACTTATTTCAGATTACTTATTAAGGTAAAGGGTGAACTAGATAGTCTTTGATGTCAATGCCTTCCAGTTATTCTGCTATTAAATGAGGGAGTTTGACTAGATTATTTTTCTGCCCTCTTCCAGTTTGAACATCCTGTTTTCTAACATCTTGTGTTCCAAAGTCCCTTCCAGCTCAGGTCCTATTATTGAATCTACTGCAGGGTTAGAAAATTCAATGCCTTTTAAGTTTGAATGTTCTATTTCAGGACTTGTAATTGTTTAAAACATTCCTCAGGTGAAACTGAAATCTGCTTTATAACTTCTGTCCATTGTTCTCAATTCTTACATCTAAAGCAATACAGATGATTTCTTTAACTCTTCTTTATGACAGCATTTCTGATATTTGAAAATAGACATTACCTCCCAAAGCTGATGCATCCTATTTTCATTCAACACTTTTGAACAACCCACCCTGCCCTCGCCAATAGTACCTTCCTTCCTCTACCCCCACCAAAAAAAATGTTGAGCAAAACCATCTAATAAAACCTTTGTGACCAATAGAACATATATTTGCGAATCTGATTTACTACTTCCCCCTTTTTTAAAATTAATTTATTTTGATTTATCAGCAATCACTTCCATATGCTTTTGAGTTTAAAATTTTTCTTACCCTTCCTCCCCACCACCCTCCCCAAGATGGCACACAGTCTGATATAGGCTATACATATACATTCCTATTAAACATATTTTCACATTAATGATGTTGTAAGTAAAAATTAGAACCAATAGGAGGAATCACCAGAAAAAGGAAACAAAACCCAACAGAAGAGAAAAAAATAGCAAATAGTATGCTTCAATCTGCATTCAAATTCCATAGTTCTTTCTTTGGATGTGGATAGCATTTTCCATGATTTACTACTTCTTAACAGAAAGTAAGAACATGAGTGTCAACATCAGTCATTAGCCACCAAAACTGATCGTTATATTTAACATGCATTGTTTCTATCATGATGTTATCTAATTACATTTTAGTACTTGCATTTGTTGTTCTTATTTTTTTTTGTATGTCATACAAGTTTTCTCATTTGTATCTGAATTCCATACTGTGCAATAATATTCACTTACAATCATATACCACAATTTGTTTAGTTGTTCCCCAATTGATGACTATATAGTTTGTTTTGGTATACATATGGGCTTCATTTCTATTATTAACCTCTGTGGGAGGTATATGCTCTTGAGACTGCTAAATCAAAGAATATACAATTAATTTTTCCACATAATTCTATTTTTTTTTTCAGGATTTCTGGACCTCTTCACAGCTCTACCAAGATTCTATTAGCATGTCTATCTTTCTTTGACTTCTATAATTTTAATTTATTCATAGGATCATAGATACAGAACTAGAAGGAAGGGGATTTTTAGGTCACCTAATCTAACATATTCTTTTACAAATGATAAGCTGAGATCCAGACAGGTTATGATTTACCCAGGCTGTAAAGGTTAGATGTAAAATTTGAACTCATGTACTCTGATGACAAATCAAACATGATTTTCACTGCACATACTACCTCCTGACCTTTTCTGTTTGTTACATTCTTTGAAATGTAGATAAGTATAAGAAGAAACATCACATTTACACAAATTTACATATAATTTATCATTACTAATGCTTTAATAATTTGTTTCATATCATTTTTGATGTGAAAACCTCCTTTGAAAATGGATCCTATCCTTTGACCACTTATCTTTGGATGGTCAGAGAGGAAAGCCTCTTAACCTTATATGTTTGTAAAAACTCCTATAAGTTTTAAATCTCAAATTTTATGACATGTTTGATAAAAATACTTTTGTATTCTATTTTCATTACATTTATTAAAATATGAAAAATTTAAATTATTCCCCCCAAAATATTTCCTTTAAACACTTTTTTTTGATGTATAAAATATCTGGCCTCCCAGGTTCATAGCCATAGTGAAATTTCAGTGTATAACAGAGGGTCTTGCACAAAGCAGGTGCTCAATAAATTGTTTGTTGTTAGACTGATTGACTTTTTCCCTTTCCCTTAAACTCGTTCTTTCCGCACCTCAGAAACTTACATATATATGCATCTTAATTATGCACACACACACACACACACACACACAGAAACTCACACTCTTTTTCCCCCAAATGTTGATCCATCCTTTCAATCTTAATTTAACTCCAACTTGTTCATATAGATTGTTATTATATTCCTCTAGATTCTGCTAAAATTATATTTTAAATATGTGTCTATTCTCATTTTAATGTGAATATATAATTCTCTTTCTCTGATTCGTCTCCCCATGGTCTGGCTATAAGGGCCATTTGGTTTAAAATCATCAAAAGAATGTAGTAAAATTCCTTCAATATTCACAATATTGAACTACAAATGTAACATAGGTACTAATTGCTCAATCAATCCATCACCATCTATTAAGCACATTCTTCTGAAAGGAATACTGCAACTATCTCTAAGCGTGCTAGGATGCTGGCCAATTAGTTTGGTTCATAGGAAATCTATGCGTTTTTTTCATTTAAATTTATTTTTAGTTGATTTGTTAATTTTTCCTTATGCTTCTTTTTTCAAAATTTCATCTTTTATTATCTATTTCAGAGGATACTTTTTTTTGGAAGTGGTTTCTATCCTTTCTTATAAACTGTCTATTAACCAGTTTGTCTTTTTAACCTTGGAGATGTCTAATTTTTGTCCCATTTTCCAAACATTTCTTCTTTTAAGATTTTCCACCTCTTCTAAACTTTGCTGAGGTTGTTACAGTTGTTTAGTCATTATTTGTGTGGTTCTTTTAGTTAAAATTTATAACTTATTACATTGTTATTATAGCATTTCCCTCTCATTGAAGGACTTTTTTCTCCTAAAATGGTTGTGCACTGCATTTCATCACTTATGAAGTATTTGCTTTGTTGTTGTTGTTGTTATTGTTATTGTCTGTTAATTTTACTGTTTTTCTTGTGTGAAAATCTTAGCCATCTCCTATGTATCGGTAGTTATGTTTGGTTCACTCTGCTTGGTCCATTTTTTTGCTCAGACATGACTTTTCATTCTTCCACGTTGCTTTATATTCCTTTATCTCTCACTCGTTGATTTGTTTCCTTATTTTTGGTGCCTTTTGTGCTCTTTTTTGGGTGTAGAACACAACTCATCATGATAACCCACTTTTTATTCATTTATCTTCCCAGAAGGCTACTCTACTTCTGTTAAGACAGTGTTGAAATGTAAATTCCTTGCAATTTGAGATTATTTCTACTTCATATTTGTATTCCCAGTGCTTAGGAGAGTGCCTGGCATTTAATAGGCATTTAAATCATTGGTGATTGTTTAAGCCAGTTCAACATTGATATGATCTTTCCCCCATTCTAGGTTATTGACTCTCCCATTCATGTTATTGGAGTTAGGGGTTGATGAATTCAGCTGAATTACTGCTGGGTATTGAGGCATTTGTGGGGAGGGAGAGGTAGACTGAAGTGTACTGACAGAATCATGGGGCTCAGAGTAGGATGCCTGGGCCCGTAAATAGTTAGGAGTGTTGGGCACTTATAGAAACTGAGCTGAGCTGCAAACATGGTATTCTGTTTGATTTGTGTACATGTGTGTATGTGTTTATGTATGTTTTTATATGTATTGTTCAATTTTCCATAGGCATTGCCTTCTAATGAGTTTCTTCCTATTTCTTGTCTTTGTTTTTTTTTTTTTTGGTTTGTTTGTTTTTAATTACTTTATTCCTCACAGTATTTTTTGAACATGGTGAGGGGAAGGTGAAATTAAATGCATATTCTAATTCAATTATCTTCCTAAAGGGGAAAGAGACCTCTAAGATAATCTAGTTCAACCCAAATGTGAAAACAAATCCTCACTACAATATGCCCAACAAGTGGTCTTCCAATCTTTGGTTGAAGACCTTTAATGAAGTAGAATGGAATACTCCCTAAGGCCTTCCACTATACTTTGGCAGAACACTAATGGTTAGGGAGCTTTTCGTCACCTTATCTCAAGCACAGATGATAATCATTACAACATGTATCGGTTGATTCCCTGACCAAACAAACCTGATTATCTTACACTCTTATTTGTGTGAGTGGAATCATTACCCACACTTCTGAAATCATGGATTTCCAAGACATTTAAATGTGCTTGGTTCCTTCAACTGGTTTTGATATGGGAAGAACACGAAGGCCTTCACTTCTCTAGTTGCCCTCCTTTGTGCATTTTTAAACTTATCAGTGACTTTCTTATAATAGGATACCCAGGACTGAATAAAATAAGACAGACTAAGTCAGAGCAATTTAATGGACAGCAGTAATCTAAATTCTGTCACTCTTGAAACTATACCTCTTTAAAGGTAACTTACTTGTTTTCTCCACTCTAAATATTTCCAGCTCTGTCACCATATCTATGTAGCTAAGTGGTAGAATGGATAGAATGATGGATCTGGAGTCAAGAAGATTCAAATTTAAATCTGGCCTTAGGCATTATCTTAGTGATCCTGGGCAAGTCACTTAACCAATGTCTGCCTCAACTATAGGAAGGGGATAATAAATAGAACCTACTACTAGCTGTGGCTACTCCTGCCACTAATAAAATTGCATTGTGATTTCACTTGCAATGAATAGCTGCTCCAATAGCTGTTGTGCCTGAAAATTTATCACCCTGTAGACAACCGACCAAGGAGGCTCACTAGATGTGGATTTATTTGCCCTTAGCTGACTTTCTACTTTGCTGGGACCTATCAGAGTTCTGCTTTGCCACAACAGTCTTTGAGTCTCCAAGAGCCACTGTTACAGAGTCAAACTTTAGGGAAAGACACTTCACAATATATGAAAGACAAGGAAAAAGTGCAACTCTTCTGTTTCACTTGTGTTTTCAAGTAATAGAGAAGGTGTTGATAATATTTCCCAATTAGGTGATCTGATGATTACATCTGGTCTAGCATCTATGTCCTTAATGGTGGCAGGTGGACACTTAAATGGATCTTAAAGATTTGTTGGTGTTGTTGAATACTAACTTACATTCCAAAGAAAATATATGATTTTCCAAGTATTTTTATCACAACCCAGTGAGTTAGTTAATATATATATATATATATATATATATATATATTATATATATATATAATATATATATATATATATATATATATATACTACCTGTTGTACACTTCCGTACTTTTACTTTTCTCAAATGAGTACTCCACGATAGCTAGCACAAATAGTATACCAATTTTTCACATAAACAAATTGAGGCTCAGAAATGTTAAGTGACTTTTCTGCCTCTCTCTGTGTGTGCATGTGTGGAGAGAAAGAGAGAGACAGAGACAGAGACAGAGAGACAGAGAGACAGAGAGGGACAGAGAAAGCGAGAGAGCCAGAGAGAGATAGAGAGAGACATAGAGAGACAGAGAGACAAAGAGACAGAGAGAAACAGAGAGAAAGAGATAGAGAAAGTGACAGAGAGACAGAGAAAGACAGAGGGAGAGAGACAGAGACAGAGACAGAGAGAGAAAGAGAGAGAGAATTAAAGCTGACTAGAGGTGGAATTGAGGTAAATTGTTCTTAGCATAGGGAACAACATGTGTAAAGGCATAGATAGAGGAATTAGATGGAAAGTCTCTGTGTGTAGAAAAACCTTTTCCTTATGTATTTGAATACAAGCTTCATGCTCTTATTGAGACACCTCATTACTTTTCTCCTTGTTCTCTTCTTTTCAAAAAAGATTTTCAATAGGAGAGATATAACCTGTTACACAAACCTCATGCAATCTCACTACTTTCCTTCCTATTGCTGGGATTCAAAACAGATCTAAGCAAGCCCATTCAGTCTCCAAATGAGCAGACCATTACTGTCCTTCTTCCCCTCCCCCAAAACCAGATAACATGATGACAACAACAAAATGACAACCTTAGTCTTTAGAGAAGTTTACAAGAAAGAACACACACACACACACACACACACACACACACACACACACAGAGTAATGTTTTTTTTTTTTTTTATGCCTGCTCTAAAGCAAGAAGGTAGAGGGATCTGTCATGACTTCAGTATTAGAAACGCCTAATGCTTCCCTTTGCAGTCATGGAGATAGATCTCATCCTACACTCATTTTTATATTCCTTCTTTACTCTGTAAGTTATTATTATAGAATGTCAAAGAAATAGAAATGTGCAAGGATAGCATCACATACAGATAATGTCAGCTACCAAAATACACAAGCATCATTACAATTTGTATTAATTACATTTTGAAGAACAATTCTCATCTTCTGTTTTGAACTATAGCATGTGAAATCTTTTAGCAATGTTCCATGAGCTAATTAAATGTGCTCCAAAGTGTCACAGACATTCTCCAAATAGAGCACAGCTATTTATTGTCTGCTCTTGGGGACTGTTCCTTTGCATGCTGTGTCTGCCTTCTAGGTCATGTAAAATAAAGATCCTTGGATCATTGGGTACACCATGGCTTAATATCGTTTGTAGATATCCTTCTTCCCAAAAGCATTGTATAATGGGGCATAACCAAAGGAAATCCATAGAACATATTAAACAAATGAGCACATCATGTCAGGTTGACTGCTGATCAGCAAGGCGTTATAGATATGTTTATATTTTAATGGATGTGAAAATCATACTGTTGGTGACTCATTCTTTGAAATTTTAATACCAGGAAGGATGGCTGATCTAATGACTTTGTTTAACCTCCCTGTGATGGAGCATTTGTCAAGGCATTCAAATACATCTCATCCTCACATTTGCCTCCAAAGTTTTTGCTTTTCTTGTTCCAAGTTCCAGTGCTTGCTTGATTACTAGTTTTAGTGTGCTTTGGGAAACTGGTAGACCTTTAGATTTCTAGGAATGCCTAATTAATTATAATAATAATAAATATAGTGGTAATAGTTTATATTTATATAGCATGGGAAAATCTGCAAAACACTACATACTTTTTCTTGTTCAATCCCCACAACAGTTCTGTGAAGGTAGGTGCTCTATCTACTATTCTGTGTTGCTCCTAATGAAAAATACACTTGGGATCATCTCAAAAGTCATTTGCTAAAGGCAGCAGGATGCTGGGACCATAACCACCTTGCTGATCACGGAGCCCTAAGAGTCACAGGAAATATATATGCTTCAGTGTGTGTATGTGTGTGTGTGTGTGTGGTGTGTGTGTGTGTGGTATGTGTGTGTGTGTGGTGTGTATGTATGGTTATTGGTTCCCCAGACAGAATACAAGTTCCTTGAAGGCATAACCTGTTTCAGTTTTATCTTTATATCACCAGGCCTAACACAGTTCCTGGCACATTACAAGTGCTTAATAAATGCTTTTAGAACGAATGAATGAAAATGATGCTATTCTACAAAAGGCAAGGGGAAATCAGATAGCTGGAATGGCAGAATAAAAAAAAAAAGCAAAAAACGTTGGAGCAACTATTTTGAAATGATGCACACTATCTTGATTTTTTTCCAGATAATTCTCTCAGCATTTTGGCAAAGCATAGTGGATTCAATCGCCAGAAGCAAGAAGTCTATCTTTTACCAATCATAATCAGTGATAGCGGAAACCCTCCCCTGAGTAGCACCAGCACTCTGACCATTCGTGTCTGTGGTTGCAGCAGTGATGGTGTTGTGCAGTCTTGTAATGTTGAAGCTTATGTACTTCCAATTGGACTCAGTATGGGAGCATTAATAGCTATACTAGCATGCATCATTTTACTACTAGGTATGTATTGTGTTTTATATGCTGATAAACAATATCTGTCAGGTTTATAAATTAATGAAAGTAACTCAATCCCACTCACCCTCTGGACCAGGGGTCCACAACTCTTTATTTATTTATTTATTTTTGGGCAACTACTTTTCTTGAGATTATGGTCTTTATTTTGGAGGTGGGGTAGATATTAGGGAGAAGGCAATAACACCCTTGAGTTATAGAAAGAGTATATATTAGATTCTCCATTCCAAACTGGAATCCTTGGCAATATGGAATTGGAAGGCATGGTAGATAGGTGGGATGATTGTGGGAATCAACTTAGAAA
The DNA here is from genome assembly GCF_003287225.1 of Phascolarctos cinereus. Lineage (NCBI taxonomy): Eukaryota > Metazoa > Chordata > Mammalia > Diprotodontia > Phascolarctidae > Phascolarctos > Phascolarctos cinereus. Next base: position 71,456,126 of record NW_027555625.1, read on the forward strand.
TCCACCAGATTAGTCTTTTCATTATACTGATAAATCTTACTGGTTGGAGACTTCTGGTGTAACCTGTAAAAATTGTTTGTTTGTTTGTTTTTTCAAATATGAAATAACAAAGCTAGAAATTGATTTTGTCCATTTTGTCCCAAATACTTTATAATCAATGGAAAAAAATGTACAAAACTTAATATCTATACTTGGAAACTGTTTTACACTATAAATATTAAATGTGTATGAGCACACATACACATGCCATATTATAAGAAGAAATTACTGCTTCATATGATTTATCTATACATTAGAAGGGAACTTCTATAAATAGATGGGATATTAGTAGAAAATGAAAGAAAAATATTTTATTTGGGCTTAATGAGCACATGCTCAGGAAGAAAAAGTACTAGTTAAAAAGTAGGACTTACTGCTCATGACTGAAGTTTTTTATCAATGCTTCTCTACTATATATGCCCTGCTATCAGTATTTTTCTGATATTTCTGTTCCCCTCTTCTGTTTTCCTTTGCTATAAAATGTAGTGATTCTGCAATAAAGTCTAAATATAAGAACCAGAGGTAGAAACTAGCAGGGAATGACATCCTCCCAGAATTCTGTTTTCACTCTTTGAGCATGAGTCTATCTGTTGGATCTCTTAAATGAATTTTTCTCTCAAAAATAATCAGTATATTTTTCTTTGATTGCACCTTGTTTTGACTAATCTGTTTCTGATCCAATATTTTCCTTTCAGTCATTGTGGTATTGTTTGTAACTCTGAGACGACATAAGAATGAGCCCCTGATTATTAAAGATGATGAAGATGTGAGGGAAAATATCATCCGTTATGATGACGAAGGAGGCGGAGAAGAGGATACAGAAGCTTTTGACATTGCAACTTTACAGAATCCAGATGGAATAAATGGATTTTTGCCCCGGAAGGATATAAAACCTGACCTGCAATTTATGCCCAGGCAAGGGCTTGCACCTGTTCCAAATGGTGTGGATGTTGATGAATTTATTAACGTGAGGCTCCATGAAGCTGATAATGATCCCACAGCTCCGCCATATGACTCCATTCAGATTTATGGCTATGAAGGCCGAGGCTCAGTGGCTGGCTCTCTCAGCTCTCTGGAGTCCTCAACATCAGACTCAGATCAGAATTTTGACTACCTCAGTGAATGGGGTCCTCGTTTCAAAAGACTTGGAGAACTCTACTCAGTTGGAGAAAGTGATAAAGAAACTTGACAGTGGATTATAAACTTCCCTATGAAACTGAAAACTCATGTAATATTCTAGGGCCATCCCTGTTAGTTACAACCAATGTGGTCATTTATTTTAGAGGCAAGTTTAGCGCCAGTCATCTATGAAATCGATTACATTGTAATGTTGAACCAAAAAAAAAAATACAAAAGTCTATGTTAGGAGGTTTATAAGTCTTGTGGAGTGTGAAGTAAAGTATGTGGAGTGTCTAGAAGTCTTTGGATATTTGATATTCACTTGACCACCACGGACATGGAGATTGGGATCTTGGTTAATCTTCAATGTAAGGAATAGAGGAAAAATCAAAACAAATGGTGCTTTTGTAGAGAAATGGACCTGCAGGGATTTTGCTGCTGAATAACATCATCTGCCAGGGTGTATAAAGTAACATGTTTTTTCCTCATTGCCAACAAAGATCCCGCCACCAAAATTTTTAAAGCAATACCTGGTCTTCTGTACGATGCTAGCTATGAGGAGCATTGTTAAGACCTACTAGCTTCTACTGTGCAGGGACCATCCATTGTACATAACTGTTGGCCCAATAACCACAGACTATTTCTCATCTTTAAATATTGTGTCGAGCCTTAAAATATTCACATGTTCTTAATTCATTCCAGGGAAGGGTGGGGGGAGGGTTGCACACTCAATGATGGGAGAGGAGAAATCCCATTAAAATAGGCTTGTTTCTAGAAGAAGGATTACTCTTATCTTCCACTTCATCGTCTTTCACAAGGACACAAAATGAACTGTATCACAGGATGGATGGACTATATAAGAGATGGTTGGTTTTATCACTGATGAGTGAATTTATTTGTTTAATCCTTGAAATAAATATTTTATTGATGTCCATTACTGCTTTTATTTATTAAGGTTGGTAATCTATAGATTAAGGGAATATATGAAAAATATATATCCATTAATACTCCTTTAGATTGTTTTATATATATATATACATATATAAAATGAATGTTTAATATATGTACATTTTGATGAGCAAATAAGGATGATCGTAGATGATGTGTAAAAAAGAGAAGCTAACAGTCTCTTTTGAGTAGTTAAGCTTTATGCGACTGATGAGGGCAGGAACAACATTTTCCCAGAGAAACTTTTGAACAGTTTTGTATTTTGTTCATAACTCTAGTATTTGGTGTTTTTACTACAAGCACAAACATCTGGAAGTATACTGGTTCATGTCAATATTTAAAGTCTAGCCTTTTAGAAACCCACACATTACACAGTAAAGTAAAACATGCTTATAGTTCTCCAGTGTATTAGAGAAGGAACCAGTTTGTACATAACTTTACTACTTATGTTATTAGCATTTCTTTATCTAATGTTCATGGTTATGCACAGGGGCTTTTGCACTCCAAGACAAGACAGCACTAGAAGCTGCAAGCATACTCAATTTGTACTGCAAACTTGCCATTTAGAAGTGGAGACTGTATAATAAAACTTAAGTATTACATACAAATCATTTTAATTTTCTACTTTGCTTTGATGCTATATTGTTTGTTTATTTACTTCATGTATTGTATCAAGAGAAACTCCCGTATTGTTTCCTACTTTGTGAAATATATTTTTATAAATACTTGTGGTCTTATCTTTTCTTCCAGTCTGGTTCATGCCCTTGAACAATGAATAATCAATTGTGAATCGAACTCTAGAATTTTAGATAAGGTATGACCTGTGAATTGAAGTGGCTACTTGAGGTGGTAAAATTAATTAGTGGAAGAACAAGAAGTAGACTTCCGGCCTCCCAACTCAATTTGACATTTGTCACACTATCGCATACTCCATGATGGCAGTACCACATTCTTTTGATAACCAAGATTTCACTGGATTTTATTTTTATGTAGTTAAGTAAAGCATTCTTTTCATTATCTTCCTAAGATGCCTCTTCATGGCAGATTTAACCCATGATTTGTGAAGGTTTTACCTGAGGAGAAAACATGGTAAAGCCATGCGATGTAAGATTTGTTGTTCTACTGTGTATGTAAACAGAGGACCAGCTTAACTAGGAATGGAAATGCTAAACACCCTAGCTTTCTTTTTTTTTTTTCCTTTTTTTAGGCAATTGGGTTTAAGTGACTTGCCCAGGGTCATACAGCTAGTAAGTGTTAAGTGTTTGGTCTGAGGCCGGATTTGAACTCAGGTTCTCCTGACTTCAGGGCCGGTGCTCTATGCACTGCGCCACCTAGCTACCCCTAAATACTGTTTTTTTTTTTTTTTGGCTTTTTGGTGAGGCAGTCGGGGTTAAGTAACTTGCCCAGGGTCACACGGCTAGTAAGTGTCAAATGTCTGAGGTGGGATTTGAACTCAGGTCCTCCTGATTCCAAGGCTAGAGCTTTATCCACTGTGCCACCCCTAACACCCTAGCTTTAGTCACTGCAGCAATGGTGCTTTTTTCCACTGCAGCAACATTTAGAAACCATTTTTAAGGAAATTATCTTTGTGATCTTCTTTAATAGAGAGAGAGTGCCTACTGATAAAGTCTCTGATTTTCTGAAGAGTTACTGTTGACATATAGTGTGTCTTCAAGGTTCTGAATTTTAGAGTAGAATAATTAGAATTAGAACTGGAATAATATAATTGGAATTATTATTGGAAAATATTTTCCTGAGTTCAAATTTGTCCTCAGACACTTATTAACTGTGTGACCCTGGGCAAGTCACTTAACCCTGTTTGCCTCAGTTTTCTCATCTAAAAAAAAACAAGGTGGAGAAGGAAATGACAAATAGACATGACTGGACAAATGACTGAGCAACAACATTAGGAATATAGGGGGAAAAGAAAAAAAAGGTGTATACATAAGCAATTCAAGTGAAATGAGACATGTATCCAATCAGATTTCAGACAGTAAAATATGTCCTTGGGAAATCTCTGTTAATCAGCTACTAGGTATAAGGTAATGCTCTGAGGCATTAGAAATGGAAATCTCACCAGCACAGGAAATATGACATCCTGATTCCATACTGAGATTGGACTGAGTTCTAGGTGAGGCCAAAGTTTGGAGAGTAGAGGAGGGTGCTGTGAGCTAAGCAGCCCATTACTGTTTATAGCTACAGATAGATTGAAGGCAAGCAGGTTCTTCCACAGAGTTATATTATACACTCCTTTGCTTTGCAGGGCTCCTTTGTAGGGAAACTCACGAATGTATAACCTTTTGATTGCCTTTTTGATTGAAAGTTCCATCTGAGACCAAGGTAGTGCAACCAGTAATAAGATTTCAAAAAATCCCATCACTGGCACTGTAGGAGAGGCTAGCATGACAGAAATCTCATCATTGTCAGTCAAAAAGATAAGGTAACCACTAACAGTGGGTGTCACTTCAAATTGTGCATTTATACAACTTTTAAACATGAATATCAACAATGAAAAAGGAAAAAAAACACATAAGCTATTGTTGGGTCCACAAATGAGAACACGCAATTTTCTTTCTTAAAAATGACAGTTTTAATGGAAACAGATCTAACCTGTAAGAGCAAATAACCTGTAGATAATTTGCATTGGTAATTTATAATAGCACCTCTGACTCCCATTCTCCCTGGAAAAGGGGATACAGTGGCCCCTTGCTTAACTGAGCTTTTTTCTTGGAATAAAGGAAATTCATAGAATTGAAAAAGGGGTTGATCTGTCTATGGAAAAGTTTAGGGACATTAGTTTAAAGTTGTGTGTGATGCTGATGATGTTTATAATTCTCAAGATTAGAATCATGGCCACCACGATGAGGAGCTGGGATTTGATAAATCTATGTTATCATCCTCTTCATTGCAGAAAATAGCTCATGCTTAATAATAGGAGCTGACATTTAGGCAGTGGTATTGTAGCTGTCGAAGTACTTTATTTGCAACAATCTTATGCTATAAGTTGTGCAAATATTAATCCATTTTAGGCCAACTGGTTCAGGCAGGGGAAATTAATTTTCCAAACTCAAAAGACAGTAAATGCCAGAGACAAGATTTGAACCCAAAAAAGTCTTCTGATTTCTAATCCAATTTCCTTTTGATTTATAACACAGATTAAGTTGTCAACAACTCATTTTTTTTAAGGAAAGCAGAGACAATATTATATATTCATCATTTAATACACCATAAAAAACATAATAACAGCTTTTCAACCATCAAATGCTAAGAGGGTAAAATAAAAATAGAATTTCACTTAGAATAAACCGCATACCATTTTTGAAAGCAAGAAAAATCCATCTGCTGTGTTCCAATAGGAAATACGTCCTTCTGAGCAAAGGAAGTGGTAGCATTTTTGTTACCAATGATTTTGAATTTGAAGAGACCTCATTAAATACCTAATCCAAACCTACATGAAAAGAATACTTACTATGACATAGTGAAAATGATTGGTAACAGACCAAATGAGATGTCATTACACAAAGTTGTTGACATTCATCTCTTATCTGCCTTTTTGAATTATATATATGCTGAGTCATTCATTCATTCATGAAGTATATAATAAGCACATGCTATATAATAAAATCTAATTGTTTACCTTTTGTCTCTTTTTATGGCAACTTTAGAAACCTGTTTGTGTTTCTCTGTATATAAAACTATTACTTTCCTTCTCTGATAAACCTTCTTTACCATTTTGACCCCTTGAGACCGTTTAGTATTGTTCTTTGTTCTTTAAATATTTTTTTCCCTTTTTTTCCTCCTAGAAGCACTTCCCCTTTTCCTCCATCATTTTCTAGGAATACTTAATTTCGCTTAATGAGTTGAATAGTAGAGAGATGTTCCTTCTGCCTTTTTCATTTTCTTGGAGGGGAAATTCATCTTTTCACTGTGAATACTTACTTGCTCCTTAATAACTGGTAAAACTACAAACATTGCAAACTCTGTAGATCACTGCAAAATTCCACTTATCCTCCATGGTTGTTCAAAGGGAGATTCTCAGTTCTTTGTTGTTCTTGATCTAGCTTTCATCATTAATTGTTTTGGCAAATTCCATTTGCCATGCCTGATCATTGTATTGGGGTTCAGTCATACAGGCTCCTGAATTAAAAAAAAATCATATTTCTCATGGGTTTTCCCCCATTTTACCACAATAGGACACTATTCCGATGCTTTTGATAGTTAATTAGCAGACTCCAATGAAGTTCTAATGTAAGCAGAAGCCTTTCGTAAGTGAGGTTTCCAAGCAGGAATTGAATTACCAGGAGAGTCTTCTCTAATTAAATCTAATTACTGACTTCTTTCCCTCTTCGTACCCTTCCCCTTGCTAATTTAGATACCACTGTGTGCTTCCTAATCTACCGTGTTCTCTATCCCCCATTTGGGACTACACTTAATCTATTCACAGTAGCACAAAAAGCAAATGAAATTTTGAGATGCATTATATGAGATGTATGAAGTGTCTAGAATCAATCTAGAAGCTTTGATTAAGTGCTTAGTATAGCAAGGTACAGTTCTTAGTATTGGGGACTCAAAGTCAAAAAATGAAATACTCCTTGTCTTCAGAGAGTTTATCTTCTAGCAGGAGATAAAGATATGAGAGATAATTCTGTCGTATTTTTCCTTTCAGACCATATCTGAAGCATTATGTTGTAATTGATGCCACATTTTAGTGGAGAAAAGAGGATAACAATGTAGATTACATCAAGCGGAAGGCAGCAATATGCAGATAGTGTCACATGAAGATCACTGAAGGAACTAGATATGTTTACTCTGGAAGAGAGATGCTATAGACATTTATGCTAATTGTCTTTAGGTATTTAATAGAATATAACATAGTAGAATGAATGGATTTGTTCTGCTGAATCCCAGATGGCAGAATTGGGAGTAATTTCTTTAGAATTTGGAAGGGGACAAATTTTGGTCTGAAACATTTGGATGCTGCCAAAGGAGGTATTTTTTTTTTCCTCACTAAAGATGTTGAAGCAGAAACTGTCTGACCATGGATGCAGAACTCAAAATCTCATAGACTTGACAGATTCTCATTCAGATAGTGTTTGGATCAATTGACCTCTGACCCTCCTTCTAATTGATAATTTGTGATTCTGTGTTATTATGTGCAAAGAGTATACCAGATATTGTGGAAAATACAGAGATAATCCTCTTTATTTTTGAAGACATTTTACCTTATGGAAAATATAGAAAATCCTGTTAGTGTAGAAAAGAAGAGTACATTTTTGTTATTGTAGAATTTATCAGGTAATCTCTTGAGAAATTTTTATATCTTATAGGAAAATGTTGCTTATCTGAAAAATGTAGGTACTCCTCAAATAAATAATAATTAGGCATGCCATTTTGTAATAACAAAGATCATACCAAATTATGTCTAGTCAAAAAATACTATAGTGTAAAAATGTACATAGTGATTTATCATTGAATAATATACTATTAGCTTAAAAGGGACCTTAGAACATCAAAATTTAGATAGTAGAATGTGAAAAGGAGATCTGCAAGGTACTTTGGAAGGGAAAGTGAAATGAGAAATAAGTGAGACATGGTTCATGAGACAACAGTTTGGGTGACGAAAAGACAAAGCAGAGATTTTAGGTAACTAGGAGAGCGATATTCAGCAACAATGTGATATGGAAGCCAACAAAGTAGATATGATCATAGTCTAAATTAATAGGGGAATAGGCTCCAAAATGAAGGAGGTAATAGTGTGACCATTAGCCTGGAAGACAATATTTAGATTATTTTGTTCAGTCGTGGGTGTCACATTTTAGGGAGGGTATTGATACACTTGAACATATCTAGAGGAAGGTGATAAGGATTAGGGTATTTTAAAACACCATGATCATAGGCATCACTATAATTTATATATCACTTTATTGTCTGAAGGAAGTAGGATGATTGTCTGGAAAAAAATGTCACGGGAACAACATGGCTTCTACCTATAAGTATATGATATGCCACTTTTTTTTAAATTTTAAGTTCCAAATTCTCTCTCTTCACCCTTCCCCCACTCATTAAGAAGGCAGAAAATATAATATCCATTATACATATGAAGTTCAAAAACCCCATAAAATGTATCTCCACATTAGCCTAGCTGTGAAAAAAAGCAATAAAAATAAAGCCCCAAAAATACACCAATCTGCACTTAGCATCCATCATTTCTCTATCTGGACGTGAATGGCATTTTTCATCATGAGTCCTTTAGAATTATTGTGGATTATTGTACTGATCAGTTGCCAAATCTCTCAAAGTTATTTGTCATTACAGTATTCCTGTTACTATGTACACTGTTCTTATGGTTCAGATCAATTCATTTTGCATCAGTTCATGTAAGTCTTCCCAGGTTTTTCTGAAACCCTTCCCTTTATCATTTCTTATAGCACAATAGTATTCTATTACAATCACATACCAAAAATTGTTCAGACATTTAGCAACTGATGGGCATCCCCTCAGTTTCCAATTCTTTGCTACCACAAAAAGAGCTGCTATAAAATTTTCACATATAAGTCATTTTTCATTTTTCTTTGATCTATAGACCAAGTAGTAGTATTTCAAAGGGTTGCCATTTGGAAAAAGGATTTCAATCTATGACTTTTGGCCCTAGAGGACATAAGTGGGACTAATAGGCAGAAGCTACAGGAAGAAAATTTCAGTTTGATAAGAAGAAAATATATTCTCAAGTAGAAATATATAGAAGCAAAAGAGGTAGCATCATTTAGTACTTATTATGTGCCAAGCACTGTGCCTACATGATGGGGATACAAATACAAACAAAACAAAGGCTGTTCCTGTCCTCAGTGAGTGACAATCTAATGGAGGAAGACAATAAACAAAAGGAAGCTGAAAATAGTAGGGGTAGAAGAGGGCCAGAAGAGGAAAGACCTTATCTATTAATTTACCACAGGGGAATTATGGAGAATTCCAAAGAACTCTAAAAGCAGAGTAATTGGTGGGAAATGGAGAGAAAAACTATTCTGAGGCACTTCCTTATCTAGAGATTTTAGTCATAGGGTCCAATTACAGAACCAGAAGGTATTGAAGAGATGTGAGGACCAGGCACATTCATTCTTACAGAACAGTGAGATTTCCCAATATTGAGTTTCCTGGGGAAAGAAGGGATGATGAAGATGTCCAAAGAAAACAGAAGTAGCGTAGCTGATGGGAAATGGGGTAAACGTTTAATCTCTCTCCCACATGACAGTTATTCAAATTCTTGAAGAAAACAATTATATTTCGGAGGGTAGAGTCAAGATGGAGGAGTGAAAGCAGTGACTTGCTTGAGGTCTCCCCCACACCCTTCCAAATACCTGTAAAAAATGGATCTAAACAAATTCTAACAAGAAAAACCCACAAAAAGACAGTGAAACAAATTTCCAGCCCCAGACAGCCTGGATGGTTGATCAGAAAGGTAGATCACGTCAGGTGGGGAGAGGAGCTCAGTTAGGTGTGGGTGCATTGGCAAAACAGGCCTCAGCAAACATAGAGCAGGCCTTACAGGACTGAATTGTGGGCAGCTGTAGCGGATTCTAGACTTCTCAATCCACAAACACCAAAGACACCTTAGAAGGTCAGTGGGAAAGGTCTGTGACCACAGTGAGAGAGAGAAGAATGGTCCCAGCCCCAGTCCCTGAGCAAGGCCCCAGGGCAGCAGTTGCCTCCTGAGCTTCCAGCCCACTGACTGGGTGGGAATTGGGTGGCTGATCACAAGGGGATTGCAGGGATCTCTTTGCCAGTGCTAAGGCAGTAATGTCTTGCTTTGCCTGGGCTGGGAGCTGAGTCAAAGTTCTGGGTGGCACTTCTGAGGCAAGGAGGAGTGCTGGCATGGTGGAGCTTGTAGAGGTGGAGCTTGTAGTGGTGGCACAGAGAAAATCCTTTTCATAGTTGCAAGGCAGAAAAAAGTGCTTGTGGTCACTCATACAGCAGAGCACAGGCCAGGAAAGGAGTAAACACCTCCCCCCTTATCATATCACCTTGGAAGAACTGAAAGTTTGCAGGTCCCTAGAAGTGTCTCTGAAAACAGCTGCACAAAACCTAAAGCTTGGGACAGTACATTCTCCACACTGGAAGCAGACCCCTACCTTAACAAAGAGTTTAAAACTCAAGTAATTGGCTGGGATCATGACGAAGCCTTGCAAAAAATGTCACACCATAGAATCTTTCTTTGGTAACAAAGAAGATCAAAACATACAACTAGAAGAAGACAACAAAGTCAAAGCTCCTACATCCAAAGCCTCCAAGAAAAATATGAATCAGTCCCAGGTCATGGAAGACTTCAAAAAGGAGTTTAAGAAACAAGTAAGAGAAGTAGAGGAAAAACTATGAAGAGAAATGAGAGTGATGCAAGAAAATAATGAAAAACAAGTCAACAGCTTGACCCAAAAAATACTGAGAAAATAATACCTTAAAAAATAGCCTAACCCAAATGGCAAAAGAGGTCCAAAAAGCCAATGAGGAGAAGAATGCCTTCAAAAGCAAAATTGGCCAAATGGAGAAGGAAGTCCAAACCCTTACTGAAGAAAAAGCTTCCTTAAAAATTAGAATACAGCAATTGGAAGCAAATCCAAAAGAATGAAAAAATGGAAAACAATGTGAAATATCTCATTGGAAAAACAGCTGACCTGGAAAATAGATCCAGGAGAGATAATTTTAAAAATTATTGCACTATCTGAAAGCCATGGTTAAAAAAAAAAGAGCCTAGACATAATCTTTTAAGAAATTATCAAGGAAAACTGCCCTGATATTTTAGAACCAGAAGGCAAAATAGAAATTGAAAGAATCTGCCAATCATCTCCTGAAAGAGATCCCCAAAGGAAAACTTCTAGGAATACTGTAGCCAAATTCCAGAGTTCCCAGGTCAAGGAGAAAATATTGCAAGCAGCCAGAAAGGAACAATTAAAGTACTATGGAAACACAATCAGGATAGCACAAGATTTAGCAGCTTCTACATTAAGGGATCACAGGGCATGGAATATAATGTTCCAGAGGGCAAAGGAGACCTACCCAGCAAAACTGAGTATAATCCTTCAGGGGACAAATGGAAATTCAGTGAAATAGAGGACTTTCAAGCATTCTTGATGAAAAGATCAGAGCTGAATAGAAAATTTGATTTTAAAATACAAAACTCAAGTGAAACATGAAGAAGTAAACAGGAAAGAGAAATCATTAAGAGACTTATTAAGGTTGAACTGATTACATTCCTACATGGAAAGATAATATTTGTAACTCATGACCCCTTTGTCAGTTTTAGGGCATTTGGAGATATATGTATGTAGATAGATAGACAGATAGATAGATAGATAGATAGATAGATAGATAGATAGATGGCACAGGGTAAATTAAAGATGAAGGGGTGTTATCTGGAGAATAAAATTAATGGGTGAGAGAGAATTATACTGGGAGAAGGAGAAAGGGAGAGGTAAAATGGGGTAAATTATATCACATAAAACAGACAAGAAAAGGCTTTTATAGTGGAGGAGAAACAGGGAAGGTGAGAGGGAATGAGTGAATCTTATTCTCATAAGGTTTGGCTTAAGGAGAGAATAACAAACACACTCAATTGGCTATGGAACTCTATCTTAACCTATAGAAAAATAGGGGGGAAGGTAATGAGAGAGCAGGGAGATGATAGAGGGGAGGGCGGATTGGGGGAGTGGTAATCAAAAGCAAACACTTCTGAGCAGGCACAGGGTCAAAAGAGAGAATAGAATAAATGGGGGGCAGGATAAGATTAAGGGAAATATAGTTAATTTTTCACAACATGACTACTGTGGAAGTGTTTTCCGTAACTACACATATGTAACCTGTATCCAGTTGCTTGCCTTTTAAATGAGGGTGGGTGTGGAGGAAGGAAGAGAGACAATTCGGGATCCAAAGTTTTAAAAACACATATAAAAAATGGTTTTCACATGTAACTGGGAAATAAGAAATACAGGAAATGGGGTATAGAAATCTATCTTATCCTATGGGAAAATAGAAGGGGAAGGGGATAAGAGAAGAAGGGGGAGAGATAAAAGGAAGGGCAGATTACTGGAATGGGTATTCAGAATGCATGCTATCAGGGTGGGGGAAGGGGTGAGATGGGGAGAAAATTAGGAACTCAAAATCTTGTAGAGGTAAATGTTGGAAACTATGAACAAACAAACAAACAAACAAATAAATAAGATGCATGAGAAAAAAGAAAACAATCATATTTCACCTAGTCTTTTTGTTTTCTAAGCTCACTAGTATCAGTTCCTTTTATGGCCAAATCAACAAGAATTTATTAAGTCCTTACACTGTGATAGGCACTACGCTGGAGATACCAAAAAATGATTAAAAACACTCAGAGAAATAATAATCTAACATGGAATGATCTTGAGTGCCATCACCTTCCTGTTCGCCTTCCTTTCCCTGGATGCTCTCCAATTTGTCAATGTCCTTACCAAAATAACTAGAGTCAAACAAAATACTTCAGTGTAATGTGACAGAATACAGAACTACTACATACTTAAATCCTGGATCCTATGCCTTATTAATAGAACATCCTACTGAATTAGCTTTTTGACATGTTATATCACATTGTTACCTCATAATGAACATATAGTTTGTTGAAAACCTCAGATCTTTGTTTCTTCTGAATTGCTAACTCCCCATCTTCTATCTATGAAATTTATTTTTTTTAACTCTAGTCTGAGACTTTACATTTATCATCATTAAATTTCTTCTTATGAGATTTAGCCTAATATCCTGGTGTGTCAAGATCTTTTTGAATCCTGATTCTGTCATTCAAAATATTAATTATTCCTCCCAGCTTTATGTTCTCTCTAAATTTGGTAAGTATATCATCCTAATTATTGATGAAAACAATCACAATGTAAACAGCATAAGGATAATCAAAGAGTTGTGATGGTATCTTTACATAGTGACATCAATTCATTAATGATTAAGTCTGGTGACTTAGCCAGTTCCTATTTCACCTAACTGCCAATAGTTCTCTATCTTATCCCCAAGCCAAGCATGAGGGACTTTGCAATCTGTTTTGCAAAAATCTAAGTAATTTAAGTCTTATAAAACATAGATAACTTTGTTTTATTAATAGCAAATGAGGCATAAAACAAGGAAACACATGCTTGCCAAAGATATGTGTTACTGTCATGAAGGATACACATCACAGAGTCTAAATTGAAGAGTGATTCCCTAGAGAGGGTGAGGTCCTCCAGATGCTACAGTTTGCAGGTGGCATGTATCGATTTCTTCAAGGGCCGGAACTTGGCAGAATTTCCTAAATGAAATCCATAACCACTCAAAAATCCCAATTCAACTATTCAAATATGAAAAATCAAGTGAATATAGAATTCCTATTGCCCAGAAGATAGTATGCAGTTAGGTGGATAACCCATAGAGCTGGTACATGAATCCACAGAGCTTGGAAAATGCTGTAAAGATATGCTAAGCTAAATCTACAGTTCTTTTATTTGAAAAATGACTTATTTTTTGGTTATTCTGAATTTGATACATGCAAACATCTGTATCTCCACATATAAAAATCAGAAATATTAGTGTATATGAAACCATTAATCTGTAGGTAGCACAGTGGATAGAGTGCTAGTCCTGGAATCTGAAGAACTGAGTTCAAATTCAGCCTTAGACACTTCCTAGCTGTGTGACTCTGGACAAGACACCTAACCTCTGTCTGCCCCAGTTTCCTCATCTACAAAATGAGAATAATAATAGCACCTGCCTCTCAGAATTATTGTGATCATCAAATAAGATATTTGTCAAAGCACTTAGCATAGCACCTGACACATAGTAGGTGCTATATAGATGCTTATTACCTTCTTCCCTTAACAATTTTAAAAGTATATATCATATACAATATTCTAGTTCCAAAAGTTATTCCACTTTTCTATTTCCCTATGGAGTTCTTTCTTTTCTGTGCATTTGTAAAACTGCTTTGTTGAAGTGTTTTTAAATTGCTCTCACTATTTCTATCCCCCTATCCTTTCAAAATAAAAGAAAAGAAAACAAACCTCTCCTTGTAAAGTTATCATAAGTCATGGAAGACATATACATATATTGGCTATATCTGAAAATGTGCATCTCATTTCACACCTCTAGTAAATTATCTCTCGGTCAGAAATGGGATACATGCTGCATTATTAGTCCATGGTTGATCACTGAATTTCCTCTGGCTGTCCTCCATGCCTATTATGTTCTGCCTTCTGCTACAACTACTGACCTCCCTGGCTTCCTTTAAGTCCCAACTTAATTGGGAAATGTTTAGCAAAATAAATTAAAACAAACAAAAAAAAGAAAGCCAATACAACATAGATGATGTTAATTTGTGGTTTTCAAAACAATCCTACTCAATTTCAATTTGATGCCACTGTTCTACATTGATTTATAATTCATAATTTCTTTATGGAACAATATTATTCCATTACAATCTTATATAATGCTTCACTTAGTTATTATCAATTTTGTGGATGTACCCATGGCTTAGAGTTGAGATTTGAGGTCAAGGAAGCCCGGAGGTGGAGATGAAAAAGGAGAGAGTACAAGGCACGAGGTACAGCAAATGAATACATCTAAGTCAGGAGATGTAGAGCTTTGCAAGGGTGTCAGTATTACTGCATTACAAAGTTGTATGGAGGAGGTATACAATGTAAAGAGACTAGAAAGATAGAAAGGGGCCAGATTAAGAAAGCTTTTGTAACACTGAACAGATAATTTTACCTCTGACCTTGGAAGTTATTGAGAACCGATAGAAATTACTGAATGGTAGGTGGGGTGACATGGCCAGATCTCCAATCCAGGTAGATCACTTTAACAGCTGAGTAGAAGATGGGCTGGAGTGGGAATAGGCTTGAGGCAGGGAAACCAACCCACAGGCTATTGCAATAGTCTAGTCATGAAGTGATGAGAGCCTGACTTAATCCCTAGAGTACTCTAAGCAGATAATCATATTATCTGCAAATATATACATATAGAGTTTAGAATCCCTCTTTGACTATAAGGATTTCCTCAGGTTTTTTTTTTATTGCTACAGTTGACATTTCTAGTATTAGATCTAATAATAGTCATGATAATGGAAAACCTTGTTTTAACATTTTGTTAGAATGGCCTCTAGTTTATCTTCATTATATATTATATTGGCTATTGGTTTTAGATAGACCTCATAATATTAAAGTAAGGTCCATTTATGCTTTTAAAACGTTTTAGCAGAAATGGGTGTTACATTTTGTGGGGGGGATTTACAACAATTTATACTGATACTTATTTGTTGTTGTTAATGTGGCCTATTATGTTTATAATTTTTCTAGTATTGAATCACTTTCAGCATTCCTGGCACAAATCCAACTTAGTAATAGTTGACACTATTTTAATATATTGCTGTAGTCTCTTTGCCATTATTTTATTCAATGTTTTTCATTCAGTATTTCTTAAAGCTGTTGGTATAGACCCTTCTTTCTCAGCTTCATCTCTCCCTGATTTTAGTATGAAGATCATATTTGAACCATCAAAGGAATTTGGTTAAACTGCTACTTTTTCTATTTTTACAAATAATCTAAGTAATATGAGAATTACTTAACCTTAGAATTTTTGAGATAATTTACATTTGGTACTTCCCCCTACTCCCATTAGACTTTAGTTTCATAGTACTTTTAGATTTGGTTACTCTATAAATACTGTATTTTTAAATATCAATTTATTTTATATTTATTAATTTATTAAATATTTATTGAATTAAATTATTTATTAAACATTTATTAAATATTTATAAATCTGTGAATAATGCACAAATACTGTTTTTATAAAAACTATACTTATAAATGCTGTATACAATTTTATTGACTTGTAATGAAAAATGTTTTTCTCAAAATATCCTTTATTTCCCATTCATTTGTTCTGAATTCATCTTTTTTTCATTATTGATTTTCAAAATTTGGTTCACTTTCTTTTTTTAACACATTAGCTGGAATTTGATTTATTAGATTTTTTTAAATTTCTAACTTTATATCTTCATTTTGTTTCTTTCCACTTAGAAAAAGCTAATTTTCAGAATTTCTATTTGTAGTGGATTTTTTTTTGTTGGTTACATTTCAATTATTTTTTAAAGTTTCATGAAAACATTATTATTCTGTTCTTTCTGTCTTTTATTGAGGAAAGTGCTGAGTGATATAAATCTTCCTCTGAGTTCTGCTTTGGCTACATACCAGTTTTGTGTGTGTGTGTGTGTGTGTGTGTGTGTGTGTGTGTGTGTGTGTGTGTGTTCTGATTCACTGTTGTCATTTTCCATAATGAAATGATCAGTTCTCAAGAATCATTTTTGATCCTTTCAATTCTTTAGGATTCAAATGTTTTGACTCTCTTTAAGTATGAATCATTTCCTTAGAAGGACTTAATTATCTTTCTTATCATCATAGTCAGTAAAGGACATGTTTAACACTTCTGCCTTTCTGAATTTGCTTATAATATGCTTTATATTTTAGCACATGGCCAGTTTTTTAAGAGCTTCTTTTTCCTTCCTTCCTTCCTTCCTTCCTTCCTTCCTTCCTTCCTTCCTTCCTTCCTTCCTCCCTCCCTCCCTCCCTTACTTCTTTCTTCATCTCTTTCCTTCATTTTCTGGATATACTCACCCACTAGAATTTTAGACTGTGACATCCTTTAAAACTATCCCGTGAATGTTTAAATGTGCTTTACCAAAATTTGGGGTGCATGTTAGACTAACAACAGTCTCCCTATCTTATCCTGTGATGAATGGAGTGGTAACTACCACTCCCTTCCTGAGGTTCCTATGACTCACATTCTAGCAAATATTTCAGTTTTGTAAATAAGAAAACCATATGAAATGTTTCACTCTTCATTTTTCTTGATTTTTCTACATGTTTGATCTTGCTGATGACTCTTTCTTCCTAAATTATCTTGACTGAAAATCTCCTTCATGGAGTTTTGATGGCTTTACTTTCTTCTGGTTCTCATCCTCTCAGGTTATTTCTCTTTAATCTCTTTTGTTGAATCATCAGACTTATCACAGCAGCTGAGGGCACAGTGGATAAGGGTAGCTAGGTATGCAGTGGATATAGCACTGGGCCTGGAGTCAGGAAGACTTGAGTTCAAATCCAGCCTCAGGGACTTATGAGCTATATCATCCTGGACAAGTCACTTAAACCTGTTTGCCTCAGTTCCTTCACTGTAAAATGAGCTAGAGAAGGAAATAGAAACCCACTCCAATATCTTTGCCAAGTAAACCCCAATTGGGGTCACAAAGAGTCAGACATGACTGAAACAACTAAAAACCAAGAAGAAGTAATTGTGAGAATATCCCCAAATTCTATCATTGGCCCTCTCCTCTTCTCTCTTTATGTGATCTTCCTTGATGATTTTGTTGATGATAAGTTCCCATGCACTTGTTATCATTATTCAGATGAATACAAAGTTTGCTTAGGAAAATATTTCCATCTCATGAAATCAAGTCCTATATCACAGACTCTCATTGGACATGTCCATGTGATTGTCCCATAGACAATTCAAATCCAATCTGACCAAAACACAACTCTTTCAGCCCCATTAACTTCCCAATTGCTCTCATTACCAGCTTTCTTGTTTCTGTTAACTACACACCATCTTTCCAACCATTTCAGTTCACAAAATTGGAGTCATTCTTAACTCTTCATTCACACTCATTTTCATATACCTTCAACTGCCTGGTACTGTAAAATCTATTCTGACTATATGTTTCACATCTGACTCCTTCTTTTCATGAACATCATGGAACCACTACAACACCTCATCCATTCTCTTCTGGACTATTTTGATAGACTCTCAATTGGTCTTTTGTTGTTCAGTCACTTTTTTTCAGTTGTGTCCAACTTATTGTGATCCCTTTTGGGGTTTTCTTGGCAAAGATACTAGAGTGGTTTGCCATTTCCTTCTTCAGTTCATTTTATAGGTGAAGAAACTGAGGCAATTAGTGTTAAATGACTTACCCAGGGTCACACAGCTCGTAAGTATCTGTGGCTAGATTTGAACTCAGCTCTTCCTGACTCCATGTTCAGAACTTTATCCAGTGTACCACCTGGATGCCAATTAATCTCACCACTTGAAATCTTTTCTGATAGATTAGAAAAAGGAATTCATCTTTGCTTGCAATTTTTCCCTTCTTTAATCTATCAACCAAACATCTGCCAAATGATATAGCTATGAGTGGAATCAAGATGGTGGATGAGAGGTGGCAACCCAGCTGAACACTCTCAATATTCCTTTCTAATCAACTCTAAGATAACTACTCAAATCAAATTTTGGAATGGCAAAGCCAATAAAAATTCAGGGTGAGAAATTTTGCTGTCCTAAGAGAACTTAGGAGGTTTTTAAGGGAGTTTTCTGTGACATCAAGGTAGAGGTCTATTTTCAGGACACTCACATGGCGGCAGAAATAGCGGTGGTGGCAGCAGCTTTGGGAGTTTTTAGCATAGAGATGGTAAAGGCATCAGACAACTGGTCAGAGAGCACAAAGGACCCTTTGCTGGCACTGGGTATAGGTAGCACTAATTACTATCTCTATTGACAATACAAAGTTCTAGGTTGCAGTTATAGGATGAAGCTGAATGGTGGGGATCAGTCACAAAAAAGTAGGGGCCATAGTCTAAGTTCCAAGGCAAAGAGGAGTGCTAGTGCTTGTGGCTGTAGGGGACCAGGGACCCTTCCTGGGTAAAAGACTAGAGTGGAGACTAGGAGAGCAGTGATTCCACTTCTCCCAGGATAACACCACCTTAGAAGCACCAAAAACTTGCAGACCCCTAGAACTAGCTCTGAAAACAGCATCATGAAAAGCCTAAAGCTTGGGGCAGTACCTCCCCACCCCCAAGTGAGCAGAACCAAAGTTTAAAATAAAATTCAAAGTCAAGAAGTAGTCTAGAAAACAACAACACAAACAAAACAAAACAAACAACAACAGTAACAAAGAACTTGATCACAGAAAACTACTATGGTGGCAGGGAAGACCAAGACACAAAATCAGGAGAAGATAACAATGTGAAAACAGCTACAAACAAAGCTCTAAAGAAAAATGCTAATTGGATCCAAACCCAACAAGAATTTCTGGAAGTGTTCAGAAAAGAGATGAGCAGTAGAGGGGAAAAAATGGGAACAGAAATGAGAGTTATGTAAGAAAATTACGAAAAGAGAAACAGCTTGGTAGAAGAGGCATACACACACACACACACGCACACACACACACCCCTGAAGAAAATAACACCTTAAGAATCAGAATTGACCTAATGGTTAAAAGAGGCACAAAAATTTACTGCAGGAAAAAAAAAAAAACTACTTAAAAAGCTGAATAGGCCAAGGTTTAGATTATCACCAAAGAAAAGAACTTTTTAAAAGCAGACTTGGCCAAGTGGAAAAAAAATGTACAAAATCTCACTGCAGAAAATGATTCCTTAAAAATTTGAATTGGGCATGTGGAAGATAAAGACTTCAAGAGACATCAAGAAACAATAAAAAGTTAAAAGAGGGGAAAAGATACAAAATGGTAGAGCTAAATTGACCATGTCAATCATGCTCAAAAATGTTTAGTAGCACCTCATTTACTCTGAAGCAAAAAAAAAAATGCAATATACCAAGTCTCTTTTTTTTTTCTATTTAGGAAAGGAAGGAAATAAACTATATGAAGTACCTGTTATGTGTCAGATACTGTGCTAAGTAACTTTCAAATATTATATTATTTGATCCTCACAACAAACTTAGTCATTCGGTACTATTCTTATCCTCATTTCACAGTTGGGGAATCTAAGGGAAACAGAGATGACTTGTCCAGAGTCACATTGCGAGTAAATATCTGAGGCGAGATTTGGACTCAGGACTTAAACGATTCCAGGCTGAGAGCTATATTCACTGTGACATCTAGATGTCTCCAGCCTATCTTTCTAGACTGATTTCATATTACTTCATTTTATGAATTCTGCAGTTTTTATTTGCTTTTCTTTGTACACAATGTATTATCTTCTCATCTCCATGGCTTTGCAATGGCTATTTTCCATAACTGGAACATGCTTCATTCTTATCTCTTACTCTTAGAATCCTTAGATCCATTCAAGACAGCAAATATTTTATCCCATTGGAGGTACCTTTCTTAATATCCTAACTTTTAATGCTTTCTTCTGTCCCTATTACTCCATATTTTCTTCATATATTTACATTTTGTTATTTGCCCAGATGAATATGGGTATGGTTCCTCTAATAAAATGTAAGATCCTTGATGGCACTGATTGTGCTTTGTCCCTAGTACGTGTTAAAATGGTGAGCATATAGTAGGTCTTTTTTAATAAATGCTTTCAAACATCTAATTCAATTGATTTGGTTTGTCCTCCTTTTGAACAATGACATTTTCATAGGAAAACAAAAAAGAAATCTTGATTGCTTTTTACTAACTAGAGACAGAGGGAGCTCCTACAGTTATACAGAAAATGGAAGTCTTACAACAATATTCTATCAAACCTCTGGGCTACCCTGCTGATAAGTTTTTCTAACTCTTTATTTATTCTTTATTTCTATTGAGGTGGTCTGTAATAAATTCTGACAATGATGTTCCTCAGTTTCTGCATCTATTCATTTTAATCTAAATGGTCTTTATGGTGAGTCTTCCCAACCTACTCCAATTTCTGCATTCATTTGGTAAAACTTATAAAAATACCACTAAATTCTTCAGTTTAATGTTCAACACTTTAGCAATGTGTTCTGGGTGTGTAATTTTGGCAGTGCATAGGTGTCTGTATGGATGACTAAAAGGCTTTAATAGTCAACTAGTTTTGAAATATCTTAAAAATATTTATTTCAAACATCATAAAATCTACCACTTTGGTCTCCATACATGCCTTTAGCTCATGCTTTTTCCTGGGCCTGGAATTTCCCTCTTTCCATTTTTGGATGAATTCCTACCTATCTTTTAAATTCAAATTCAAATCTTCATCCTACACTATGCTTTCCTTGCACCTCTCAGCTGGTAGAGATATTTATCTCAGTCCTCCCATAACACTTTTACTCTGCATTCACCTGATGCACTTATTATGTAATATTATGTATTAGTGTTAACTGTCAGCATGTTTTGTTCCCTAGTACACAGTAAACTCCATGAAGGCAAGAACAGAGTTTTGTTTATAAACTGTATATTTATATCACCAGTGCCCATCATCTTTTCTTGAACAGAGTAAACACTTAATAAATGTTTGGTGAATAGATATATATCTTGGGGGGAGGGGAGTAGGGCAGATCAGACATTTAATTAGGAAATGGAAGGTGCAAGGTCTTTTATGGACTTTTTCTTATGACTTTTTTTTGTGTGACCTCAGATAGCTACATTTCCCTCTGTAAAATGACGGCCTGGATGTGATAATATCTGACGCCCCTTTGAAGCTTGATGTTCTGTGTTTTCAAAAGTAATACTCTTAGAATATCTGAACAGGGGGATGGGAACTTTATCTCCATCCCTTGGACTCTATGCCAGTTATATAGCGTATTGTGGAATATAGTATAAGAAGAGAGGTAGATAAGGTCAAAAGAGGCATAATTAGTGTCTGGCATTGAGGGTTTAACTAATGTAGCCAAAGAGATTATTCTATGGGTTTTTTTTGTTGTTGTTGTTGTTAGCATTATATAAATGAAAAAAAAACAAAAAACAAAACCTTTCACTTCAGTGATTTTATTTTTGGCTGGATTGTTTGGCTCACTTACTGGAAATATTCCCTTAATGGAAATAATGTTCTGTAACATTAGTCTATATCCACCCTGATAGAGGGCTAAAGAAATACGTAGTTTTAAATATAAACAGAAATATGTTTTCCAGGAATGATTCCCAAGATACATCAGTCCTCTGTGGTCTAAGTACTAATCCCCAAGGGTAAGAGCATTATTGGACTTGTGGTTTGGCACTGATAAAAATATTAAATGAGGCTCTTCAGACTCAATTTGTAGTTTATCACTACTTACTGTAAAGTGAATCTAGTTCCTGAGAAATGAACATAGCTTGAAAGTACATGCCTTTAAAAGTGTCTCTCATTTTTGCCAGAACCAACAGATATTTAATAAAGATCAAGTGTGTGCCTAACGCTTGGCTGTGGACACATATGCACACACATACACCACATACACACACACACACACACACACACAGAGGCATGCATACATACACACAATATAGTCATAGCCTCATAGAAAGTCAGATGTGGAAAGAATTTTAGAACAGAAAATTTTAGGGCCAAATGGGGCCACAGAGTTCCAATCCAATGTCCTCGTTCAACAGAGAAGGAAACTGACACCAAAAGAGAGAAAATGGTTTGCTTCAAGTCATAGAGTATGTGACAGAGCCAGTTCTAGGCCCCTGTCTTCCTAACTTCCAGTAGGAGTCCTTTCCATTACAACGGATTGTCTCCCAAGGCCTTGCTAATTGTGTTGCAAGAGTTATAATTGATACTCATCAATAATTTATTAAGATTTTTTGGGGGGAGCCTGGATTTGGGATTTTGTCCTCAAGGGTAACTCTTAGTTAGAATTTCCCTTTATTGATACATCACCATCTTGTCTGCATCTTGGAGTCCAAAAGAGTTGTCTTAGCACTTGGGTTGATGTAATTTGTCTATCTTCATGTAACCTATTGTGATCAGCTGGCATGAATCTAGGTCTTCCTGACTTCAAGGCTTGTCTTCTATTCATCATGCCATAGTATCTTTCTAGAGAACAATACAAGATATACAATGAAGAGCTAACTGTTAATGGTAAAGTAGTGTGGAAGAAACACTGCTATAATTGGAGGCAAGGGTCAAAGGTTGGATTCCTTCCTCAGCCACCTAATATCTACATGATCATAAACAAGTCACTTAATCACCCTCAGCCTCAGTCTCCTCAAACATAAGCAAATGGTAATCACATTTCCTCTACTAGTTCCAGGATTGTTATGAGGAAAGCACTTTATAACCTTAGGGTACTATGTAAATATAAGTAGCTGTTATATTATGTAATCTCAAATGTGTCCCATGAAAGAGATAGAAAGACTAACAGTTGGCAACTGATTATGTAGGGAGTACCCAGCAGAAGGCAATGTCAAAGATGATTCTGAAACTTTAAGCCTAGGGACTGAATAAATAGTAAGGACGTTAACAAAAAGAAGAACATCGGAAAGAAGAACATTTGGTGTAAAAGATAAATTTAGTTTTGGCAATGTTGAGTTTTATGTACTAGTAAGATATTTAGGTGGGTTAGACGTTTTAGATGACTGTAATTTCAATATGAAGCAATAAGGAAACACAGCAATACCCCTTTCTACTAGGTGCCAATACTCTGATATTGGACTGCATTAAGACAAGTATAATGTTTAGGACTAGGAATGTCTTGTGTTATGTGCCCTATAAAAATCTGTCATTTCTACCTTCTTAAGACCTTTCAAATCTATTCCTTTATCTCCATTCACATAGTGAACACTCTAATTTAGGCTTTGCCTTGATCTGTTGCAATGGCCTCCTAATTGACCTTCCTTTGCTGGGTCTATAACTATTCCAATCCTTCCTCCTTACAGATGCCTAGGTCTAACCTACTTTTTTAAGTGATGGTCTGTCCATTTTACTTTTCTGCTCAATAAACTCCAGTGTTACCTCTAGGATCAAATAGGAACTCCTTTGTCATTACAGCTTTTCAAAGCTGAATCCTACTAACCCAAATGGCAAAAGAGGTCCAAAAAGCCAATGAGGAGAAAAATGCCCTAAAAAGAAAAATTGGCCAAATGGAAAAGAAAGTCCAAAAGATTACTGAAGAAAATACTTCCTCAAAAATTAGAATAGAGCAATTGGAGGCTAGTGACTTTATGAGAAATCAAGACACTGTAAAACAAATCCAAAAGAATGAAGAATGTGAAATATCTCATTGGAAAAACAACTGACCTGGAAAATAGATCCAGGAGAGAGAATTTAAAAATTATTGGACTATCTGAAAGCCAGGATCAAAAAAAAGAGCCTATTCATCATCTTTCAAGAAATTACCAAGGAAAACTGCTCTGATATATTAAAACCAGAGGGCAAAACAGAAATTGAAAGAATCCACAGATCTCCTCCTGAAAGAGATCCCCAAAGAAAAACTCCTAGGAATATTATAGCCAAATTCCAGAGTTCCCAGGTCAAGGAGAAAATCTTACAAGCTGCCAGAAGGAAACAATTCAAGTACTGTGGAAACACAATCAGGATAACCCAAGACTTAGCAGCTTCTACGTTAAAGGACTGCAGGGCATGGAATATAATATTCCAGAGGGCAAAGGAGATAGGATTACAACCAAGAATCACCTACCCAGCAAAACTGAGTATAATCCTTCAGGGGAAAAAATGGCCATTCAGTGAAATAGAGGACTTTCAAGCATTCTTGATGAAAGACCAGAGCTGAAAAGAAAATTTGACTTTCAAATATAGGACTCAAGTGGAACATGAAGAGGTAAACAGGAAAGAGAAATCATAAGAGACTTATTAAGTTTGAACTGCTTACATTCCTGCATGGAAAGATGATATTTATAACTCACGAGACCTTTGTCAGTATTAGGGTAGTTGGAGGAAAAAAAATTATATGTATGTATAGATAGATAGATAGAGGGCACAGGGTGAGTTGAAGATTAAGGGGTGATATCTGGAGAATAAAGTTAAGGGATGAGCGAGGATTATACTTGGAGAAGAAGAAAGGGAGAGGTAGAATGGGGTAAATTATCTCACAAAAAAAACAGAAAAGAAAAGTCTCTTACAGTGGAGGGGAAATGGGGGAAGGTGAGAGGGAATGAGTGAATCCTATTCTCATAGGATTTGGCTTAAGGAGGGAATAACATACACATCAACATACACATTCAATTGGGTATGGAAATCTGTCTTACCCTGCAGGAAAATAAGGGAGAAGGGGAAAAGAGAGCAGGGGGATGATAGAGAAGAGGACAGATTGGGAAAGGGGGTAATCAGAAGTAAATACTTCTGAGGAAGGACAGGGTCAGAAGAAAGAATAGAATAAATGGGAGGGCAGGATAGGATTAAGGGAAATAGAGTTTGTTTTTCACAACGTGTTTTGCATAACTGCACATGTACAACCTATATTGAGTTGCTTGCCTTTTCAATGATGGTGGGTTTGGAGGGAGGAAGAGAGAAGATTTGAAACCTAAAGTTTTAAAAATATATGTTTTAAAAAAAATCTTTTCACATGCTACTGGGAAATAAGAAATACAGGAAATGGGGTACAGAAGTCTATCCTGCCCTACAGGAATATAGAAGGGGAAGGGGATAAGAGAAGGAGAGAGAGATAAAAGAGAGGACAGAGTAGGGGAAAGGATATTCAGAATGCATGCCATCTTGGGGTGGGGGGAGGGGGGAGATGGGGTGAAAATTTGGAGCTCAAAAACTTGTGGAAGTGAATGTTGAAAACTAAAAATAAATAAATTTGCATTAAAAAAATGAATCCCAAACTATCAAGCTAATTTTCTGGTCACATATCCATTACTCTTCTCTTGTACCACCTTGATCCAGCTAAATTGATCTTCTGGCAGTTTCTCATACATAATACTCCAAGTCTCGTCTTTGTGTGTGTGTGTCCTACTCCTGGATGGTATTCCACCCGAAAACTTTCATTCCTTAGGGTCCCTAATTTCATGTAAAGTTTATCTCAAGTCTATCTTTTCCAATCTCCCAAGCTGCTAGTGTCTTCTCAATAAAATTATCTCTTTTTTTTTCCCTAATCAACTTTGTAATGACCTACATTATATATATCATATACATTTTGTCTCTCAACTCAACTACTAGTTCTTAGCAGTCAGGGACTGTTTAGTTTTTGTCTTTACATTCCCACTCCATAGCACAATGTTTGGTACATATTAGGCACTTAATAAGGATATGAATAATAATATTAATCCATTTTGTTAATTAATGTTAATGTTAGTAACATTAGATAGATTCACAGTAACATTAGGTGGTAATAAGGGAAATAAAGATAAACTGATTACCCTGTTGAGATCAAATCTGCAGTGTTATATTTAATTCTGGACACCACATTTTAGAAAGGGCTTTCTACATAAATACACATATACACACAACAAAAACAATAGCTAGCATTTATATGGTGCTTTAAGGTTTTCAAAGCACTCTAAATATATTATTTCACTTGATCCTCACAACCACCCTTGGACATTGAGTAGTATTATCATCCCCATTTTTCAGATAAGGAAACTGAGGTTAACAGAGATTAAGTGGCTTGCCCAGGGTCAAATAGCTAGAAAGTGTCTGAGGCCAAATCTGAACTCAGATATTCCTGACTCTAACCTTATATATTATTCTATTTAGTTGTCTAAGTGGAAGACTGATGAATTAAGGTACACAAGGCAGGAGGGAAGCTGGTACCCAGTCCCACGAGTAGGATTCAGCTTAGTGCCAGGGGTGGGGAATGTGAAGCCCCTTAATAAAAGGATGAATTCTGTAAAACTTGGACTCAGTCAAATGGCCACACCCAAGGACCTAGAAGGCCACAATGTGGTCTCAAGGCTGCAGGTTCCCTACCCCTGACTTAGCCTCTTTATTCTCCATTACTCAGATAAGAAAACCAATAAAACCTAACTTTGTTTACTATTGACCAACACAAACTATGTCATCTTCAATATTCATTACCTCTTCTTAAAGAATGGGAAAAAAAGGCCAAGAAAGAGGTAGATAAGATGGTTAATTTGCCCAAGGTCACATGGTGAAAAAGAGAGTGAGAATCAAGGTCATTGTGACACTCTGGGACTTTTGTCACTAGGTCATGCTAAATAAAAATGTCGATAGCTATTTGTGTGTGTTTAATCTATAATATAATCATAGATTACAACCTCCCTCATTACAACAGCTCCCTCACTTTACAGGTAAGGAAACTGGGTCCCAGAGAATCTAAGTTATTTGCCCAAGGTCAAACCTGTAATAAGTGGTAGCGTCGGGATTAGAACTCAGATCTGCTGTCTCCAAATTCATCTTTCTTTCACATGTCGTGATCATGTCATGTCATGTCATGATCATAAAAGTGGTATCAAAGATAGGACATGAACCTTGGTTCTCTAACTCTGGAGTCACTTCTTTTTCTTCTGTGCTTCAACATACTGTCACATGGAAGAGAGTTTAAAGTCATTCTGCTCAGTATAAGAAAACATGTTTAGCATCCATGAATTGAAGTAACAAAAAGGCAAATATAACCTTGTAGAAAGGAAAATTGTCCTGCAGAATAGGACTACCCCAAAGTAGAGTGAGCTGCTTGGGAGGTACTCATTTCTCCCAGAATGGCCATCTTCAAGCAAAGGTCAGTTGACAACTTGCTAAGTATCTTGTAGGGAGATTCTTGTTCAGGTATAGATCAGAATGGAAGAGCTCTAAGCCCTGCTTCCACTTAAGATTCTTTGATTCTATTAACTGACCAGTAGAAATTTGGAGATGAGGTATTGGAGAGAGGGGTGGGAAGGATACATCAGTTTTAGAGTCATCCACCCAGAGGAGTAAGTTGAAACTGTAAGAGTGGGTGTAATTGTTTAGAGAGGAGACCCTGAAAAAGAAATTTTGGGAAATCCGTATATTGAAGACATGGATCATGGATCTTTTTTGTATTTCATACCATAAAGATATATGCCATAGGAGGCATTCTGCTTGGGAATGAGGTGTAAATTATACATGTACCTTTAATCGAGTCAAGGTAAAAAAAAGATCTGCTTAAAAAATAGGTGGACAAATTCGGTCCCTCACCAGTTAGTCAGTTGATAGAGAAGCAAGATCATCTTCATGCATTTGAATAGCAGTTGTAAAGATGCCCTTACATTGGAAGAAGTCTAATTTTGATGTTTATTACCTTGCATGTGATATTGTCACCCCAGAATATGGAAAATTCAGTTAAAATAATTACCGGGTTTATGGTTTGGGGGAAATCTAAGGCTTTCAGATTTCCTAGTCTGATTTTTGGATCTGTAACATGGGTCACAGAATTTTTTGAAAATTAACATTCATTCTCCCTGAGTTTTGTCCACCAGGAATCCCAGAGGACTTGCATGTAAAGGTCTTAAATAGGTCAAGGTGTTTGATGAGTAGGATAGGAAGGTTGGTGCAAGAGGGCATCAGGAGATACAAAGATGGATAAATCTGAGCACTGGTCAGGAAGGAGCTTCACCAACTCACTTTGTGATCTTAGTGAAGGGCCTTCCTAGGGCCTTATTTCCTCATTTGCATAAATGACTGTGTTGGACTAAATGAGCACTTAGGATGAAAGAGACTAGAAACTTGTTAAATAATAAATTGAAGGAACTGCAGATGTTTGAATCTGCAAAAGTAGATGAGTGAAAAAAGCCTGCAAAAAGAATGAATACAAAATATTTATTAAGTGCTTACTATGTGCAAAGCAGGATGCTAAAGGTGACAATCCAAATTGAAAAGTAAGGCAGTCTCTGCTTTTAAGGAGGTCACATTCTAATAGAGAAAGGCAACACATGTAGAAGGCTTCAGCTCCAGGTCAGAGGGAAAGCCCCAATGGTCTTTGGTGTACAGTATAAAGATACTTGGCAGTATATCTTCTTTAGTGTTATTTCCATTAATAAATGATGTCTGTTTATGTTGTTAAATCATTTGATGATTCCAAGAACTTTGGCATTGAGAAATTTCTTATATGGGTTTTCAATATTGTGGTTGCTGAGGAGACTCCAAATACGGCATTCAAGTAACATTTGTCAGGTCTCATCTCCATAAAATGTGCTTCACCAGATGATGGTGATGGAGAAGAGATGGAGGCATGTCCAGGGGTCTGGGAGAGAGGGAGAGAGGAACTGATATTCCTGGATTCTTGTGGGAAGAGTCCTGAACTGTTTTTCTGTAGTTTGAGGTTAAATGCTGGTGGTGGTCCAGCTTGCCTGTCAGATGCTTTCTCCTATTCCTCCCTCAGATGACTTTCTACTTAGGATAGATGAGTTTGCCAATAGTGGTGGCAATTTGTTGGCAATTGGGGCTGGTGGTGGTAAAGATAAAGAGTGACAGACTTTTCTCTTGGGATGTCAGAGAGAGGGTTGCTGCTTTAAATAGCACCATGTTCTTTCCAATTCTGAGATTCTGTGATCTATCAATCTCTGAATTTTAGAAGCAATATAGAATGTTCATTAGTCTACAAGGCTCATAATTCATGAGAAAAAGAAGAAATATTCAAAATTATGCTAAATATGCTAAAGGCATCATTAGAAAGACTGATCCCAGTGTAAAAAGGGTTATCAGGTTATACCACCTATGTTATATCCATAATGCCAGATAGACCATTTCAGTTAATGGAACATATGTATTATGTAAGCTGACATGGCCATATTTTGACTGACCTTAAGATGTTGAGAGAAATTCCTTTGAAATTAATTGTCAGTTTCATAGACTTTGGTGGCAGTAAGAGGCATATCTAGGCTATTGAAGCTTAGTGGGAGTGAGAGCATTCACCATGATTAGGGATTGCTTTCTGAATAGAGTAGGTGCCATTAACAGCATAGAGAGGGTTGATGGAGGGAACGGCACAAGCCTTTTGTAGTCTATCGTTCAGACAAGTTGGACTCATATTATTTCTACATTTGTACACTATTTGTGCAAGATAATATTCTGGCTTTGCAGAAGGTGGAAACCAATTTTGCTTGCTGTATAATTCACAGTGATGGGTTTTGTAATCATACTGCAAAATGAGCCTAGCTGTTCTATTATCCAATGCTGATACCGGCTGTAGGGCTGCACATCCCGCTAAAAATCGTGTTGGAGGATTCTCAATGAGAAATTATCAAAGCACTGACAATTGCCTTTTTATAGAATGGCAATGAAGACATCTTAAGAAATGTCTCATAAAAAGCAAGTTAAGTACTGCCTTTCCCGCAGAAGACATGTAAATAACGTCATTAAGCTCCAAACATACCCCGGCCCTCCTCACTTACTAAAATGAACCACGGGCTATTCTTTAGCACTTTCTGAGGGGAGAGCAACACAGGAGCTTTTTATAGTTCTCTTTTAAGCAGCTAATGCATTAGAGATGGCACTAACATACAGTTGTCCCAATACAGTGACATATTTTACGGTTACATAGAAAGCTGGGGCTGTTTTATAATGTAATATATTGATACCATACACACACATGTATTATGTTTGTTGATGACTTCAGAGAGGAAGTCATCAGAATCACTCTATATCTGTAGGTTGGGTTCAAGTACCATCTCTGACACAATAGATGTGTACCACTTAGCAACATTTATATTATCAGTGACCTCGGCAAATAATACTTTAAGTAAATTTCATAATCAATGATGATTTGTATTGGCAAATCCTTATATTGATGAAATTGCAAGATGAGACAAAAATAGTATAGAAGACAGAGACCCAAAACATAGGAGACTTGTTTAATCTCTTTTCTTGGACAGTGATTTGTTATTATAATTAGTTATAATTTAGTTACCCCATTGGTCATTTTCATTTACATTTTTGTACTTGTGGTGTATTTTGTTCTGTGGATTCTGTTTGCTTTGTTATATATCAGTTTATACATATTTTCCCACAATTCTGTGAATTTTTCATATTTATCATTTCTTACAGTAGCACATCTATACTGCTACTTCCATATATGACATCTGTACTGTTACTCCATATATGACTGTTTGTTCAGTCATTCCCCAACACAGGGTTCCCACTTTGTTTATGGTTTCTGACTATCAACAAAGCACTTTGTGAATATTGGCACAAAGGCTTTTGATTTTTCTTTGTATGGTTTCCTGACTTAATATGTAACATTTCCTAGAGTCTGGTAAAGTATTGTCAACCTGGTAAACCTTCAATGTAAGTAATAACCTTGGCAAGCATCAGAGCAGAGTATATGTAATCACCTAGAATAGAGCTTAGAGCACAGAAATTTAGAGCAGTATGGGAGATCTCTGAAGAGGAAAGATTAGAGTTGGAATGATCTATAGGCATCATTTAGTCCAACTTACTCACTTTATATCTGATGAAAATAAGACTCTTACAGGGGAAATGAATTACCAAAGGATGCTATGGATAGCTAGGTGGCACAGTAAGTAGAGTACAGAGTCTAGAGACAAGAAGTTCAAAGGAGTTCAAATCTGGCTTCAGGACATAGGGTATGCTCAGGGAAGACTAGTACCTCTGCTGTGAGGGCTATTAAGCCTTTTTTTTTTTGCTAGGCAATGGGGTTAAGTAACTTGCCCAGGGTCACACAGCTAGTAAGTATTATGTGTCTGAGGCAGTATTTGAACTCAGGTCCTCCTGAATCCAGTTCCAGTGCTCTAAGCACTCTGCCACCTCACTTCCCCAACTGCCAAGCCTTTTTCAGAGCTGCTTTCCATATTTGGTGTCCACCTGATATGCCTGATTCTCACCTGTGGCTCCAAGAAGCTATAGCATGCACAGCAGCCACACCCTAGTAGACCATTTTGTCAGACAGGTTAAACCAGGTTGAGGGTAAGTGAAAGGTTTCAAACCCATTGGTGAGTTAAGCATGGAATGGGTGGTTGCTAACAATTTGTTCCAATGACCATGGAGGCATCTGAGGTAGGTGCTGTGGAAAGCTTAGAGCTTGGTTAGACATCAAAGAGGCCAAGTTTGTCTACTGCATCTTGAGCCATCTCCAGTTGTCTTGACTTTCTCCTGCCACTGGACTGTGATGACCCTGGAAGAGAGAGTGAGGCCAACAACTTTGTGCAACTCTGCCTCACTTAAATCCAATTTACACATGAATCAAAAGACATCACCCATATCACTTTACCGTTTTTACCTATACCAAAGTTCTGTGGCAATAGGCAAGTGACCAAGCAGCAGGTACAGATACGCTGGAAGTTGTAGTCACAATCCTGCACATAGGTGGCCCAGGTGGTAAGGTCATCTTCTCACTGGAAGCAGCAGTGGTATTCAGCAGCCCCCTCGGTAAGTGAACACCCTTTTACGGATCACATTGTTCACTAGGGTGAGGAAGGGACTACAAAAGGTGCCCTAAAAATTTCTGCTTACCCAACCATGGCCTGATTACCTTAGCAACTTCTGAATTTCCCCATCATTTTTGTCAAACCACTCTTGATGTTTGCCAGTATTCTAACCTAGATGAGCAAAGGAGAAAAGGAGTGGGCAGTTTTCAGCGATTTGGTATATAGCACTTCATTTGCTCATCTGGGTCAGAACACTGGTAAACATCAAGATTGGTTTGACAAAAATTATGGGGATATTCAGGAGCTGCTAAATGAAAAATGAGAACTCCACAGGGTTCAGAAGAAGTATATTTCATCCATAGCTTAGAAGGCAGCATTTAACTCCATCAAAAGTAAAGTACAAGCAAAGTTTAGAGAGATTCAGAATTCTTGGCTCAGTAAGAAAGCAGACAAAATTCAGTTTCATACTGATAGTAACAATCCAAAGTGCTTTTACGATGCCCTGAAGGCTATATGTAGGCCAAAGACCTATGGTGTCTCTCAACTACTCAGTGCTAATATAACTATATTGATTAGTAAAAGACATGGTCCTCAAGAGATGGGCTGAACATTTCCATAGTGTTCTCAACAGACCATCATCAATCAATGCTGAAACCACTGACCATTTACTTCTGATTTAAGTCAATCCTTCCCTATCTGAAGTTCCAAATGAAGAAAAAGTTTTGAATGCCATTCAGCTTCTTTTGTGTGGCAAAGCCCTTGGTGCTGATTCTATTCCAAATAAGATTTACAAGGTGGGGGGGGGTCCATTGCTCATGCAAAAGCTGACTGAAATTTTCTGGGTTATATGGAAAGAGGAGGTTATTCCCAGGAGTTCAAGGATACCTTCATTGTCCATCTCTATAAAGTTAAAGGAAATATTGTCCTATGAATCAGAGGTGGGGTTCTCTCCCTCTCTCTCTCTCTCTCTCTCTCTCTCCCTCTCTCTCTCTCTCTCTCTCTCTTGCTCGCTCGCTCTCTTAGTCACTGCTGACAAGAGTCTTACCAGAGTCCTCCTTAATAGGCTGATCCTTCACCTGGAAGTTGGTTATCTATCTACCTGAGAGCCAGTGTGGCTTCATAAATGGCCAAAGAATGGTCAATATGGTGTTTTCTGCTTGACAACTCCAGAAGAAATGCCAGGAGAACAGAGGTCTGTACACAACATTTGTAGATTAGACTAAGGCTTTTGATACTGTCAGTCATGAGGACTTATGGAAAATTATGTCAAAATTGGGATTCCTGGAGAAGTTCATCAGTGTTATGCTTCAATTTCACAATGAAATACTAGATCGTGCTCTCATGTTTTCCCAGTCACCAATGGCATGAAACAAGGCTGTGTGCTTGCTCCCATGCTTTTCAGTATGATGTTTTTGGTCATGTCATCAAATGCCTCCAATGAGGACAAACACAGCATAAAGGTCAACTACTGCACTGATGGTAAATTCTTCAACTTGAAAAGGCTACAAGCCAAGACTAAAGCATAGAGAGTGTTGGTGCACAATTTTTTCCAGATGATTGTGTCCTCAATGCAGCCTATAAAACTGAGATGCAACAAAGTATAGATAGATTTTCTGCTGCTTGTGCTAATTTTGGCCTAACAATGAACACCAAGAAAATACAGGTGCTCCATTAGTCAGCACCATATCATCCATATGAGGAACCATCAGTTGCAGCAAATGGAGAAGATTTGAATACTGTGGATAAGTTCACTTGCCTTGGTAGTGTACTTTTTGGAGATGTATACATTTATAATGAGGTTGACATGTGCATTGCCAGAGTTGGTTCAGTGTTTGGGAGGCTCTGAAGGAAAGTATAGGAGAGAACAGGTATTAGACCAATTACCAGACTGAAGGTCTACAGAACTATTGTGCTGACTTCGTTGCTGTATGTCTGAAATCTGGACAATATACTGGTGCCATGCCAGGAAACTGAATCACTTCCATTTGAATTGTCTTAGAAAAATTCTGAAGCTCACCCAGCAGGATAAGATACCAGACACTGAGGTCTTTTCTAGAACTCAACTGTGAAGCATTCAAACTCTATTGCAGAGAGTGCAACTCTGGTGGTCTGTCCCCGTTGTTGGAATGCCAAGTGTGTTCCTGCCAAAAAAAGACTATTTTATGGAGAACTCACACAGGACAAGTGTTCACATGGTGGTCAGAAAAAAGTGACACAAGGACACTCTCAAGGTCTCTCTTAATAATTTTGGAATTGATTGTGTGACATGGGAGACAATGGTGCAGTACCACCCAGCATGGCATGCCATCATCAGAGAAGGTTCTGTGCTTTATGAACACAGCAGAGTTGAAGTAGCTCAAAGAAACATGAGATGCTCATAGTTAGAGAACCTACCCCAAATGTTCACATGGACTATTTCTGCCCAACCTGTGGTAGAACATTCTGAGCTAGTGTTGGTCTGATGAGCCACAGTCATTTACACAGTGACTTGACTATAACATAGTAATGTCATTTTGGTCCTTTTTGAGAATGAAGAACAACAGCCAAGCTGTATGACCCTCGGGAAGTCACTTAATCTTGTTTGCCTCAGTTTTCCTATCTGTAAAAAGTCCAGAAAAAGAAATAGCAAATCACTCTAGTATCTTTGCTAAGAAAATCCCCAGTGGGGTCACTAAGAGTCAGACACAACTGAAATAACTGGACAACAACAATAACAACAAATAGTCTATACTAAATATATGGAGTAAAGTGACAGAACCAGGATCTGAACCCACATCTTTCAACCTTAAGTCCAGAACTCTTTCACTATACCCAATGATCCCCTGCATGACCTAAGGTAGTGGAAATCAAGTATTCTGAAGCTGATGAGAAGGTCTGTACAAAGATGTTCAGTAATGGTAAGAGGAGGGGCACAACAATAATTTCTGAGGTGATGCATGTTTAATTGGGCATGATCACAACATTAGAATCTGTTTTGATTCTCTAGAGTACTGGGTGAGTCATCAGAAAATGAAGATTCTAGGTTCAGTTCTGCCACCAAATAGCCATGTGACTTTGGTCAAACTATTCATCAGTTCTAGTCTTCAGTTTTTTATAAAATCAAAAAGTTAGAGACTATGGAATGATCTATTCTATGATGCACTCTATTTCTAACACTCTATTGGAGGTGCTGTAACATGGAGACATAACAATAACTATAACAACAACAATGATAACGATGATGATGATCTCCCCCAGCTACTAGGTGGTACCACGGGTTAAACCCTTTATCTTGTAACAAATTTGGTATATGGTTTTCTAGTTGAGTTCTTTGATTTTTTGTTTAATATGATTTTTTGTTGTTGTTCTTGGAGCAATAAGGCATTAGACATAGAATAGCCATTAAAGATCACCTGGTGCAACTCCTTCATTCCGTATATGACTAGACTGAGTTTAAGAGGTCAGATGACTTGCCCAATGCAACATAGCAAATTCCTGTAATTTACTGAATCTAGATCTTTGACTTAATAACTAATGTGCAACATTAGTGCTGAAAACATTTTAGCAATATCAGCCTAGAATTCTTCCTTAATATACTATGCTGATTTCTCCCCTTTCAGCTTTATAGCGTTTTCCACAAATGTGCTGGATTTTGAAACAGAGGAGCTATATTTAGATAATAACAGCGATGATAATAATAATATTTTTATGGTACTTACTCTGTCCCAGGCACTGTGCTCAATGCTGTATAATTGCTAAATCATTTCATCCTCATACAATCCCAGGAGATAGGTGCTATTATTATCCTCTTTTTACAAATGTGTAAACTGAGGAAAAAAGAGGTGAAGTGACTTGGCCAGAGTCACACAGTCTAGTAAGTGAAGCTTGATTTGAACCTCAATCTTCCTTACTCCAGGCCTAACACTCTCCACTATACCACCTAGTTGCTCCCCTGATTGAATCCTGTCTCATTTATGTGACCTTAGGCAAGTCACGTAACCTTCCTAGTCTTCAATTTCCCCATCTGTAAAATGAGTACTTTGGATTATATCACATTTGATATCCCTTTTAATTCCAAACCAATAATTTATGACCCTCTGATCCTATGCCTACTATTGGCTTATGTTAAAATATTCATATTCCCACTTTACAAATAAGGAAACTATAAATAATCAGTGTCAGAAAAAGAGCTGACATACAAGCCTTTAAAGTGCCCCCTAACACTTTCCCCAAATATAACATATTGCTAATACAGCACTAAGTGAAAAAGAATTACGTCTGGCTATCTATATTTGCTTCACCACCCTTAGTGAGCCTCTAGTCACATTGTAGGGCAGTTGTAAATTGTAGGATCTCACCGTTAGGAAGAGAGTCAGTTCCCAGCCAAGACCTTCACTCAGTAGTTGGGACAGTTTTACTCAAACTTTACAGAGGAGATTAGAGAGCAAAATGATGAAGATGTCAATAGGGCAGCATCAAATGTAGTCTTGCACTGAAAGGGCATTCCCCTGCTGGCTGGAAGGAACTCCTACATAATATGTAGGAACTACCTGTACTTAATAACTGGTAATTACCCAGAATCCTTGGGTTTAGGGTTTGGCTATTGCACAACCACCAATTCAAAGTCCTAGATTAAATATTGCTGAATCACAGAAGCTTAGTATTGATTTCAGGGGCCATCTAGTATAACTGAAATCTAAATAGGAATTCCTAAAAAATCATAAATAATTGGTCATCACACATCTGCTTGATGAACTTCAGTGAAAGGGAATTCACTAACAGCCTAGACAGGCCTTTCCACTTTTAGAGAATTTCTGCTTTCATTTTGAAGATTTTTCTCCCTTATATCAAGGTGAAATAGACCACCCTGTGACTTCACAGAAATACAGTATCTAAGAGTTTGAAGGCACTTCAAAGGCTGTCTAGTCCTGTACCTGAACAAGAATTTCCTTTTTTCAAAATCTCTGATAGGTGGTTTTCCTTCCTCTGCTTAAGACCTCCAGTGATGGGGAACTCATTACTACACCAGGGGGCCCATTACATTTTGGGGGCAGAATCACTGTTAAGACATTTTTCCTTGGATGGAATCAAAATCTGCCTCTCTCCAATTACCATTCATTTCTCCTAGGCTTGCCTTCTGGAGTGAATCAAAGTAAAACTGATTTTTCTTTCCATACAACAGCCCTTTCAAAAATAGTTATCACATCCTTCCTAGGCTTTTTTTTTTGTTCTCCAAGCTAAATGTAACATCTGGGGGGGCACTAACTGACTTCAACTTTTGGTCCCCCAGACAATACTACTCTAGGTTGAAGTTACTCCATGGGTCCATATCCACTGAAGCTTATACATCAAACTCACATCAATGAGCTTACTTTTTTATAGTCAGAGTATACAATTAGTTTCGATGAATGAAATAAAATAATATAGTAATAAGAGTATCAGCAAACTATTTTCCTCATAAACACGAAGTATACCTTCCACAAATACATACACTATTCATGGGAAGGTTTTATATATATATATATATATATATATATATATAAAGAAATACTTATGGCGAGATAGACATATGGATGATAATTTGGATGGGGGTCATATGTGTATGGGTACACAGTTAAGGAAGATATGAGAGCAAGACTCATTATTGGAGAAGAAAGTCATAACTCTGAAGTTGCACGGACATGAAAGTGGTTGGTGATGCCCTGGTGCAAATCTCATACGACATAGTTTTGCTGGTGATATAGCTGATGCAAAAGCTTTGGCATGTGGTAATCCTTGTTGGTCTCATGTGGCTATTGCTTCTCAATACTACACTCAATCCTGGACTCATGGTAGCTGCTGATCCCTGTCAGGGATAGCTTCACTAATCACTGAAGAAATTGTGATACTACTCCCTAATGAAATTTCTGGCTTTAACTCCAGCCATAAATAGATATACAAACTCTTTTACACAAAAGAATGGACTCTCTCAACTTTTTTTTTTTTTTACTGTAAGGGACGGGGCTGAAGCTATAGCTCCTTGGGAGAGTCAGAACCCTAATGCATCCAGCCATTAGATTGGGGATGGGGTGTGAGGGGCTTTTCCTCCAATAAATAAGACCTATCTGTTCCCAGACCCTGGAATGAAATAGAAAATACCTGTATAAAAGGTAATTCCTTGACCCCAGTATGAGCTCTTTGGAAAATAGAATAGTCCTAGCTAGCTAGTAGTCTAAAGCTTAATCTTTATTTTTCACTTCTATTTCCTTCTCACTGATGGCAAGGTCTTTGTCACAAACCTTAATGTTGAATAGCCAATCTGTATTCAGTCAGGCTCAAAATAGAGGCTACCCTTTCAACAACAACAACAACAACAACAACACAAATGTTCTTTTGGTCAGAGGACCTGACAATTTTCCAAAGCCAATATTTTGTTTGGCCTCCCAAGCAAATGAATGAGAACAGGAAAGGCATGAATTAATAGGAAGTCTGGGGCCAAGGTAAGGGTGACAGAGAGGATCATTAATTTCATCCTGCTTAACAATACTCCTAATTTTATTATTTATATGTGATCACCAAGAAGCCATCATATAATCACTTCCTCACTTGCTTTTAGGATTTTTGCACAGCATAGTTTCTATTCCCCTTTCTATACTATTAATATCTCTTTGGTTATATTCCAATTCATTAAAGTTCCTCCAATAATGTGGTACTAAAATACAATGAACAAAGCCAATAAAAGAACATCTATCACACTGAAAGTGGTGTTCTTTGTTTCTTCTGATCAGGGTAGATAATACCAGGTCTATCACCCCACTGCAACCTCATTCTAAATGTTATCCTATTACTGTAGCTTAAAATCAATGGAGGGTTTTGTATTCCTATTAGTCTTGCGTCAATTACAACATGTTAGAGTTGGAATGACTCTAGAGTTTACAGATCACCTATTTCAAATCTCTTTTTATTGGTAAGAAAACTGAGGCACAGAGAGATTAAATGGCTTGCAGTAATCTCACTGTGAGTGAGAGGCTGCTTATGAAATAGAACCACCATCTCTTGACTCTCATTATTTTTAATAAGAATTTAAATATGTTTCATGTAATATGACAAAATTTAATGAGTATAAATTCAAAGATATATACATGGGTTCAAAAATTAACTTCAGAAGTACTATATAGAAAGTTATACTCTAAAAATATATATTTCCAAGTTTTTTAGTAGTGTTTTGAAAGCTTGGGTGGAGAATCTTAGGATTTTGCGTGTGTGTGTGTGTGTGTGTGTGTGTGTGTGTGTGTGTGTGTGTGTGTGTAGGGAATGTGTTCACTAAACCATATCACCTAAACCATACTGCACATATTATTGATTATGGCCTCAACTCAATAAGATGGCTACACCTTTGTATTTATACAAGCTGTCCTAGATACTTCCTAATTCACTGCTTCCTAATCTGCCATTTAGAATCTTACTTCTCTGAAAGGTTTAGCTCAGATGGCACTTTCTTCTGAAATACTGCTATCTAGATGAAAGTGGTTTTTTTCCTTCCTCAACCACTTCCAGATAACTCTGTTCATTTCAAAAGATTGTCCAGTACCTGAGTTGAACATAATTCCCAAAATGTTACTTAATCAGAACAAAGGATAGTGTTCATTCTGAACACTACTGTTCTATTATAGTCAATACACAGTACATTTTAGTGACTTTTAACACAAGTTTGACTTATATTGTGTTTGCTAAGCCACTTAAATTTTCTTAGCATGAACTGTTATCTAGCCATAATTTGATGTCCAATATTATACTTGCATATTTTTTTAAATTAAGTGAAAAACTTTATATTTATCCTTATTAATTTTTATCTTATTGTGCTTGTCCATCCATTCTAGCCTACCAAGATCTTTTTGGATCATGATTCTCTCATCTAACATGTTGTTTATTTCTCCCAGCTTTGTGTCATCTGAAAATTTTATAAACATGCCAACTATGCCTTCCTCCAAATTGCCTCAGGCTCACTGCCTAGATTTTCATTCATCCCAATTCAGAGGAGTATTCCCACAGGCAAAATAAGTTACTGAGTTCTTTCAGGCCCAGGCTAACTTTGAGTAGGCTTCTAAAAAGAGACAGGCTCTCCTGAGGTCAGTATTACATTACAGAAATATCCGTATCCACTCTGCTATGTATGTAACTTCATTTGTGCATAGGTGCATAGGTACATACATATATACATGTGTATGTACAAGTATGGGCAGCTAGATGGCAGTGTGGACAGAGTGATGGGCCTGGAGTCAGGAAGACCTGATTTCAAATCTGGCCTCAGAAACTTGATGGCCTCATCAAGCGACCCTTGGCAAGTCACTTAACCCTGTTTGCCTCAATTTTTTCATCTGCAAAATGATTTGAAGAAGGAAAAGCATGCTACTCCAGAATCTTTGCCAAGAATACCCCAAATAGGGTCACAAAGAGTCAGATGTGACTGAAAAAGACTAAATACAGCACATACAAGTACATGCATACATAGAGTTACGGTCATGGCACGTATTTGTGTACAAGTATATAAACATCATGAATATGCATGCGTTTGTATGTGAATATGCAAACAGCAACAATAATAGTAATGGTAACATAGCATTTATATAGCACTTACTACATGCCAGGTACTCTGCCAAACGCTTCACAAATATTGTAT
This sequence comes from Phascolarctos cinereus, assembly GCF_003287225.1. Classification (NCBI taxonomy): domain Eukaryota; kingdom Metazoa; phylum Chordata; class Mammalia; order Diprotodontia; family Phascolarctidae; genus Phascolarctos; species Phascolarctos cinereus. The sequence continues at coordinate 71,496,853 of NW_027555625.1, forward strand.
CATTTAATTCTCACAACAACCCTGTAAATTGGGTTCTATCTTTATACCCATTTTATATTTGAGGAAACTGAGGCAGAGTTTCCCATGATAACATAGCTAATAGGTGTCAAAAGCTAGATTTGACCTCGTTTTCATGACTCTAGGTCTAATTCCCTATGCACTAAACCAACTAGCTGCCTCCAGGGTAGCATCTGTGATCTCAAGTTACTTTTACTTTTTCCAGCCTTATTTCCCAGACACTGGAGCATAGTATTCATGGGAAATTTAGATTCGATGTGGGTGTGTGCGTGCATATGCATGATTATTTATATACCTGCTTATATGTATAATATAATACATGCACATTTATGCACGTATACATATGTGTATTCATAAATATGTGTGCATTTGTTGTTTGTGTATGTGTGTGCATGTGAGTGTATGCGTGTATATGTATATTACATGTTGACCTTCTGGGAATGGAATGTCAAACTCTTATCCTAAAAACAGGTTCAGACGTAGTGACATTAGTCCTTAAGAGGACAAAGTTAGTTAATTTATCCTTACTTTCCCAAGCATCTGCTAAATTCCTGGCAACAAAGTATAACTGTCTCCTGCTTCCTTTAGTGTTGATCTCCTAGGTCCTGCTGGGGATAGAATTAAGGGATATTGGAATTCGTTCCCACAATCACCATAGGTCCCATATTCTCCAAATGTTGCCTCATCTGTAGAGGAAACATATATGCATCTAATGCTTTCAGTGCAATGTTATGTAGACCCTAAAGCTATAATCAGGTTATTTCTTCTCTCTCACTGGGACGCTGTATCATCAATATTATTGCTCTTTTCTTACCAGTCCTAAAGAATTGATTGAGTTCAAGAACTTGGTTTTGCATTTATTTAAACAAGTATTTATTAAGCTGTTCTTACAGGCAAAGTGCAATGGTGGGGAAGATATGAAACTTTGTGAAGATATTATTCTTCTTTCATAGAGCTTACAGGCTAATGGAGTGGGGGTTAGGGTAGGGAAAGAAGGGAAAATCACAGACAAAGTACAATATCAACAGTTACATGCATTTGAAAGGTGCAAAGTAACGTACTTTGTGAGATCTAAAAGCGAAGATAATTACCATTAAGCACAGAGGTAAGAAAAGGCTACCATTATAAGTGGTTTATGATCCTGCACTTTTAAAAATGGGACAGGATTCTACTGATATTGAGAGCTGCTAAGCGGTGCAGTAGAGAGCCTGGCCTGGAGTCAGGAAGTGCTCAGTTCAATTCTGACCTCAGATACTTAGTAGTTGGATGACCCTGGCCAAGTCACTTATCTCTGTTTGCCTCAGTCTCCTCACATGTAAAATGAGCTGGAGAAGGAAATGTATCTTTGCCAAGAAAAATCCCAAATGGGTCCACGAAGAGTTGGATACAACTGAAACTACCGAACAACAACAAAGGGGAAGAGAGGATATTCTAGGAATGGGAACCATGGGAAGAGAGGCATTAATGTCACCATCACACACAAGTATTAATTAAGTGCCTACTATGTTCCAGGCTCTGTTAAATACTGGAGTTACCAAAAACAAAAGGCAAAAATCCCCCCAAAAAACTTCAAGAAATGGAGGAGATGACATGCAAACAACTATGTACATACAAGATGCATACAGTATAAACGGGAGATAATATCAGAGGGAGAAGCTGTCAACTGGAGAGAGTAGATAAGCTGTGGAAGCTACAGAAGCAGGAGGTCGAAGTGAAGAAGGAGAGAATTCCAGGGATGGCAGATGGCCAGTCCAGTGAAAAGGCATAGTTTCTATTCTAGTATGTATATAGAAATGCTTATTTTATTTGGTGTTTGTCAAATGTAGAATTTCAAATCAAATACTACAGAAAGATTGTGATGAGGCTCAGTGATACTAAATTTCAATGTGAAAAATAATAATTTTGCAACAAAGGAAAAATTCAAGTCATTAGGAAAAGGAAATGCTTTGCTTATAATAAACTAGTAATCCCTAAAATGAATTCTGTTTACATTCCAGAATCAGCCACCTGAAATATTTTGTACATGTTCACACACTACCAGAATGTTCACTCTTCATCACAGAAATGAGTTCAACTCAGCTTTAATGAGAGTCCATTCTAGGTACAGGGGCCACAGCGTTGTCACCTGGCAGGGCCTTCTGTTCAATAGCATCTATCCTCTCCTCAAGTCCACTATGATGTTTCCTAGGGTATCTTTAGCCATTCATTCTATGCTTCAGGATCATTGGAACTGTTTGCCTTGAATTCTGTTAGAACTCATTGGGGCAGCTAGGTGGTGCAGAGGACAGAGCACTGGCCCTGAAGTCAGGAGTACCTGAGTTCAAATCCGGCCTCAGACCAAACATTTGACACTTACTAGCTGTGGACCCTGGGCAAGTCACTTAACCCCAATTGTCTAAAAAGAAAAAAAAAAAGAACTCATTCTTCTTTCCTTAGCCCAGTAATCATAGACTAGGAGAGGATAGAAGTATGATAAAAGGCCTTTATGAAACAGATACAGTCAAGATTTCTTTTACATGCTACACATCCCTTTTGACTTTCTCCATTTCCTCAATTGAAAACAAATGTGAATTATAAGGGAGGGAGAAATGCCCTAGCCATTTTCATATCTTGAGAGAATTTTTCAATGGAGTGCTCCCCTCCCCCATCTTTTTCTTATGAATTAACTGCTGCTGTTGCCTGGAGAGCACATCCCAGGCTACTGCCAGGCAAGCTTTGGAACAATATTCAGAGTGACAGCAGACTCATGGAGTCAGAAAACCAGCTACCTAGCCCTGATTGATGATTTGAAGTGACCTCTGCTTGGAAAGCATCTCCTTCATTAGTTGAAAGTCCTTTCTTCACATTTAGAGATGCCAATTACAGAGAAGCAGGGTAATAGTCACTAAATTGGGTTTCAGATTAGCCCTTCTTTCTAATATCCTAGCACATCTGGAATCTTAAAGGTCCCTAATTTCCTCCAAAGAGAGTTTAATTCAATCTCTCATCATGGTGGGCCCTTAGAAGAAAACACGCAAACAAAGAGAGGAATAAGACCTCTGACTCCACTTTAATTTGGGAGTATCTAAATAAGATTTCCCCACAGGAATCAATGCACTGAAAGTTTTCAAGAAGACTTCATTTGGGCGTCATATGGAGACAGATCTATTAGATATATGATCCAGTAAAGTGTCTATGGCCATTCCAGAGAGAACTATCTTGAACTCATTAGACAAGCCACTGTCCCTCTGAATCCTATACCCCAAGCAGCAGGAAAACCATTAACTTATGCCAATGACAAGGAAGGCCAATTACACAGTACTCAGAAATAGGACAATTAGAAGGTCAGGGAGCAACACGTGATCAGACATTTTGTGGCTTTGCAATCTGGCAGCCCCATAGAGCAGGTTTGTATCATACTTCTTTGCCTAGAATTTTCAATACTGTTTTGCACACTTTGGAAATTTCTAGGTAGCCACCATTTTGTGAAAATTACTAAACTTTTGTGTTATTATAAATGAATATCAAATGGAACTTTTCATAACTATTTTTAAATAAACTCTAATAATAGAATAAGTTCATAGGGACTTGAGAGATAATTTAATCTAACCCTAAGTCACAAGCTTTTGTTGTTATTGTGGAGTCATTTAAGACTTTCCACAAACCCATTTGGGAATTTCTTCACAAAGATAATGGAGGGGTTTGCCTTTGCCATCCTTAGCTCATTTTTATTAATGAAAAACTGAGGCAGACAGGGTTAAGTGACTTTCCCAGGGTCACACATGTAGCAAGTGTCTGAAGCCAGATTTGAATTTGGGTCCTTCTCACTCCATGGCCAGTGTTCTATCCACTTTACCTCCTAACTGCCCCCTAAACCATAAGCCCCTGCTTCTAGTTTCTACCAGTGGTTCTCTATCATCTTTTGCCCACCACATAAAGACCAAAAATGGCATGGAACTCATTAATATCTAAGGTAATCGATTCTACTTTTGACAGGTTAGATTTTTTTCTTTCTTTTCTTGAACAGAAACCCAGCCCTGTAGTTTTAACCTTATAGTTCTGCTGTCTGGGGACAAGTAAAGCAAATCTGAATATTCTCCCGCATGGCAGCCCTTAAAGCACCTGAAATCAACGATCATGTCTACACTAAATTTCCCAAACATTAAATGACATGATTTGGAATCTCCTTACTACGTTGGCTGTTGGAATGACCCAGTTTATGAATGTTGTGCCCAGAACTGAATGTAGTACTTCCAATGGAATATCATCAGAGCAAGCACAGTGAGACTATACCTTGTTTTTTACACTACACTAATACTTGAAAATTCTAGAATTTTGTTGGCATAGGAAACTCCCAGTTTGGAAAGACTTTCTGCCTACATAGATTGCATCCTCTTAGTGACTTAGTATAAAAGTCCTAGTGAGTTGTCTGATGCATATAAGGATCATAGAAATCTAGATTAAGAGCTAGACTGGAACTTGGAGATTGGGTTCAACCCCCTGACTTTACAAATGGAGAAACTGAGGATAAGAAAGGTTAAATGACTTGCCAAAGGTCACACAGTATCTGGGGCAGGATTCAAACTAAGGTCTGACATACTCCAAGTGCAATTGATTCCCCTAGTTAAGTGATTTCTCCAGATTACAAAGTTAGCAAATATCAGAGGGTATCCTTGCCTCAGACTTTCAGAATGCAAGGCTAGAATTCTATGCACTGTGCTAAAGCATCCTCTTGTGACATTATGCAATTAACAATGCCACATACATGGGCAACTAAATGGCACAGTGAATAGAATGCTGAGCCTGAAGTTAGGAAGACTGAGTTTACATCTGGCCTCAGACACTTACTAGCTGGGTGACTCTGAGCAAGTCACTTAACTCTGTTTGCCTCAATTTTTTCATTTGTAAAATGAGCTGGAGAAGGAAATGGCAAACTACTCCAGTATCTTTGCCAAAAAAACCCAGAGGAAGTTAACTTTTAGGAATTCCATCACACATTACTGACTCATCTTTAGAGTCTGCTAAAACCATTTTTTTCTACCCTCAGATGATACTAACTTATATTTATGTAGCAATTTAAGTTGGACACAGTGTTTTCCTTACATCAACTATAGAAAGTAAATAGTACAAGCATGAACACCCCCATTGTGTAGATGAGGAAACAAGCTCAAAACCATTGACTTATCCAGGTCACTCAGATAGTAAATGTCAGATTCATAAATTTGATTTTCACAAAAAAACCCCAACCCTTATCTCCCTCTTCCTTTCTAAATTCCTAGACATGTTCTGTTGATTTTTACCCCAAGTACAGCATTGAATATTTATTGCTAATATATTAAATAAATTTTGCCCATATTTTAATATGTTTAGATCTTTTTTAGATCTTAGTTTTGACACACAACACCCATGTTATCTGTCAGCTATTCTGTCCAGCTTTCACCTAACATATATTTACTGAGCAAAATAGTTTACATTTTTTCTTTACAATTCACAGAAAAAAACTCTGTGAAATGTGTTTTGCAAGTATCATCATCCCCATTTTATAGATGAATAAATTGAGGCTAAGAGACATTAAACTACATATTCTCATCCGTGTAGAAGAGCTAAGATTTGAACTTTGACCTTCCTGCTTCCATTCTGCTCCCCTCAAGTATGCCTAGGCATCTAACTCATTGACAATAATATCCAAATGTTCAATAACACCAGGCCAAATGCCTACTCTTTTATTGTATTGAAGAGAAGAATGATGGGAGATCACCCCTTTCACAATTTTCCAAGTCGACTATAGCAACATTGTTTCCAGAGATGAAGCATTGAAATCAGGATTATGTTTCCATTTTGGCCCTTTGATTTTCTTTTCTGTCCCTGAACGTTTTTATTTTAGGCTGATGGCTTTGATTTATAATCTCTTTAAAGAAAGGCGGGATTTCAAAAGGAAGGATTAACTGCCTTATGTTTTGTCAAATGAATGGGCTTGGGCAAGAAATATATCAGGTTTTGCTGGTTCATTTGTCTAGGAAGAAAAGACTGAGAATTCCCAGCCCCTCTTTGCATTCATAATCCTTTCTGTTGTTCCCCCATTACCATTGATGTGATTGGGAGACTAGCGTTCAATTATTCATCCAATCCAGCATCAGCCAGCTATTAAGGTTTTGTATTTTTCAAGTTGACAATCAACTTTTTAAAAAAATTCCCTAGTTTAGTACGGTTTCTATTACAGTATATTACATTATAATATCTATTATCTTATTTATTATAATAATATTATATTATGTCTATTATAGTTAAGTTTTAAAAGTATATGTAGCACTTTGGTGTGGTAGGTAACTAAGAAATGGAAACAAAGTAGATGCCCATCAATTAGGGGATGAATAAATGATTGGGGTACATGCATGTAATAGAATACTACTCTGCTGTAAGAAATAAACAATGTGTCAATTGAAGAGAACCATTAAAAAATGAACTGATGCAAAGTGAAATAGGCTGAGCCAAGAAAACAATAACACACACCGTGGCTACCACGATGTAAATGAAAAGAATGACTATGATAAAATAAGGAAGTTGCAAAATTACAAATAACAAGTTCGCCTCCCCACCCTCCAAAAAAGAGAGAAATAAGAAATAGGAGGCAACACCACCACCATAGCCACCTATACATTCCTCTGCAGAGGTGCGAGGTCCAGGTCTGGGGACATTTTGCACACGTGCATGCACATGTGCACATTTTTTCAATTGTTGCTGATTTTTATCTTCTTCCCTTTCCATTGTTTTTTTTCTTAAAAATATTTTGTTACAAATGATAACTATCTGAGAGTGTGGAAGGGACATAGAAAGGGGGAAATTGAGGCATTTTAAATCAAAATATATCGATGAAATTATATTAATTTTTTAAATAGAAAAATGATGCAGTTTGCATTAAATATCTGATATGGGCTTGACATATAAGATATACAGGGAACTAATACCAATATATAAGGCCAAGGGATATGTCTCAATAAATAAATAATCAAAGGATATGAACAGTTTTCAAAAGAAGTATTGCATATTATTAGCAACTATATGAACCAATATCCAATGTTAAGAGAAATGTACATCAAAGTAGCTCTGAGTTTTCAGTCCATACCCAGAAAGTTTGCAAATATAATGGAGGTGGTACTATTCAACCAACTGGAAGGTTTGCAGTATGGTAGGAGCAAAAATACAGTATTTGTGGAGCTGTTAATTGTTCTATATATTCAGGAAAGTAATTCAGAATGATGTTAAGACCGTAGTTAAAATGTTTATAATCTATGATTCAAAGATCCCCCTATTAGGCTTATATACCAAGAAAGGCAGGGACAGAATAAATCTTCAATGTACATCAAAATATGTGAAGCAGAACCTCTCTCTCTCTCTCTCTCTCTCTCTCTCTCTCTCTCTCTCTCTGTATGAAAGACACAGAGAGAGACAGAGACAGAGACAGAGATGGAGGGGGAGACAGAGAGACAGAGACAGAGAGAGAGAGACAGGGAGGAGATAGAAAGGAGAGAGAGAGAGAGAGAGAGAGAGAGAGAGAGAGAGAGAGAGAGAGAGAGCGAGCAAAGACCAAAGTAAATCTCTCTCAATTAGGGACCAACTAAAAATATTCTCATACACCAATATAATGAAATATTCCTATAGTGTTAGAAATAATGAAGAATTCAGAAACACATAAGATGACTTACATGAACTAGTAAAGATCAAATAAAGAGATCCAGAACAAAACAAGATATGCAATAACCAGAAAAATGTGTGTACAAAAAAAAACTAACAAAAATTAACAATATGTGATGACAGTGAGTAAGTTGGTCCCTAATAAAATATGAAAAAAAAATTACACCTATCTCCCGTCTTTGCAAAGTTAGGGAATTATGTGCATGGAATATTTCTCCTACTACCAGATTTGGTTTGTGTGTGGGTTATTTTTGCTGAATTGTTTATTTTTCTCTTTCATTTTTATTATTTGTTATAAGACAGGGTTTTCTTGAATGGAGAGGTAAAGGGATATAGTGGGAAATTAAGGTGACTTAAAAATAGAACACTTAAGTTTTGAGAGTGTGAAGTTGTAGATGCCAAGTTGTACAGAAGATTACATGCTAACAGTATTAGGATATACTTAAAGAATATTACCTCCTCCTATCTTTAATCTCTACTGGGTCTTCCATATAGCTAGACAGTCCTACGATTCCTCCCTAATTAAGTAAGTGTTCCAATCACAAGAGTAGCTGTTCCAAATTTTTTCTTCTCTTCAAGTTTCCCTTACCACTCTGATGACCCTCTTTACTGATGACATCATAGAAAATTGAAGCTATTTCCCAAGAGCTCCTCTTGTTCCTTCTTCCTTATTTCATGTCTCTCTGACATCATCTCCTTCACTCCAGTATCAAATGATATCTTTTACTTATCAAGGTAGATACCACATGTAAGCCATGATTCCATGATGTCCCATATTTTCTAGTAGATTGCTTCCACCAACCTGCCATCTCTGAGCTTAACTCTCTGATCTCTCCCTACATACTGATTCTTTCTCTGCTGCCTACAAACATGCGCTAATAAAAAAGAGCTTTATTAGTTCTATCATACCAAACAATTATTATTACATAATTTTCATTCCCTTCTCAATTAAATCTCTTGAATAAATATATACACATATGCATACATATACTATGTGTGTATGTATGTATTCCTTTGAGATATTGTTAAATTATGGTGTTTCTTTAATTGGCATAAATGCAATTTCAAGACATCTAGAGAAAGACATGCAAGTGAAGGAAAAATATGTAGGGGGTTTAGGGGAAAATAAAGATTTTTTTTGTCAAGGTAAGAAAATTAGTTTAGGTGATGATCTATACCATTGGACAGAGCCCATATCTATTTTAATAAGATCACAGATCCATTGAAGTATCAAGGTGGTGTTCTAAATAAATCTCTTTTGAGCATACACTGAAACACTGGAGGCCTTCCCACAATTATTTTTATATCTTAGAAATGTCATCATAGCATTCAAGCTATTCATATGTTGGCTGTCACTGTAACTACATGACCAACCTACCTCTTTCCTATCACAGACATCCTTTGTGACACCTTTTATACCACTTATCATATGCAAGTCTTTGTGGGGTACATGCTGATGCCACATTCTCTATCCATCTAAAAATAATCTAATAGCCTCCGTTCTTTTAAATTTGTGTTGCAGAAAGGTATTTTCTTTTCTTGCTGTTTCATTTTCTCTCTGATCCTGCTCTATCAAGTTCTCATTCATGAACTCCCACAGTCATCCCTTCTCCTCTCTGGGTACCCTCACGTAGAAGGTATCACTTCATTGTTCTGTTCCTTTTCTCCTCTAATATTTCCTCTGAACTTATTACTCACACAGAAACCTAGGCACCACCTTCTTTCATCCTCCTAACGTAGACAAGTTGAGCATAGGAATAATGGAGAGTTGCAATGGATGCTGGGAGATTTTATAAGGGAAGCTATAAATTCTGAATCAATGATGCATTCAGGAGTTTTCCCTCAATAAAACTCATTATAAAATAACTACCTACTCAAAGTTAAGCACAGTTCTTCATCAAACCTTTGGACATACCAGCATTAAAGTAATTAGGCGACATCACTCACAGACGGTGGGGAAAACTGCATTCGAATTCAGCAAGAGAACAGGAATTGCTGAATGGAGTTATTTAGTTACTGACTCATACCTGTCAGCATTTGAGCTCAATAGAAACCCATCACCTCACATCAAAGCTTTCAGTAACTCCTTTCTTGCCTGACCTGACATTACAAGGGAAAGAGGAAGAGATGGAGAAGACAGAACAGACAAATAAACTGCACTTTGTCATATCATTTTTTTTCTTGATCTGTTGCTTACATAATCCAGCTTGTAATTATTCAGTTTATGGAAATTGAGTTAGTGTCACTTTGATTCACAAGTCATTCATTCTGTTTCAGTGTGTAGTCAGTGTGAAAATGCAGTATGCTTGTTTACCATGTCATTGGGCTATGGAACAGCAATTATCCTTCTTCTTGTTCCCATTCAGGAGGCAGTTTGACCACTACACAGAGGGGAACAATGACAATACTTAGCAAAGGCAAGCACCACTATCTTAACATTCTTGGTTACTAATATTTCTGTTGAAAACAGGAATTGTTCTACGGTGTCAGTTCCAGCTAACTCATGCAGGCATTGCAGATTACAGCTTGAGTTAGTGACTAAACTCACAGGTGTTCAGGAATTCCATATATACCCACTTTTCAAAGCTGGCTTTTATGTAGACAACTACAATTCGTAGGTTAGGTGATTTTCTTAGGAGCTTACATTATTTCCAGAGCCCTAAAATAGCTCCTCCTAAATCCTGGAGATTTAGTAGCAAGACGTGCATCAGAAAAAAATAAAGTTATGCTCCATTAGTGACAAATTAATAGGAATTTCATCCACAAGAAGTTCTCTGAGTAAACCTTTAAAGGAGGGACAATATTTTTCTTAACAGTTGTTCATTGATTGCCTCCAGTAATCAAATGGAGCTTCAAGTAAAGAAACATGGTTTTTCTTCTTTTATCCCAAAGAAATCCTAGGTCAGAAAAAAAAACCTATCTCCCAAAAGCAAACAAACAAGCAAAACTCCATACCCACTGCTGTAGAGAAAATTCCTTAAGTGGCAAAGAGATAGGACTATATGGCAGTAAAGATGCCTTCCAGCTGTAAGATTATAGGAGTCCAAGACTCCTAACAATGTTATTTTAAAACATTTCATAATCAGGCAACTAGGAGGAGTAGTGGTGAGCCTGGAGTCAGGAAGACTCCTCTTTCCAAGGTCATATGTGACCCCGGGCAAGTCACTTAATCCTCTTTGCCTCAGTTTCTTCATCTATAAAATGAGCTGGAGAAGGGAATGGCAAACCACTCCAATATCTTTGCCAAGAAAATACAGCACACTAGAGTCAACCATGACTGAAATTGACTGAACAACAATGAAATGTTTAGGTAACACAAAACATGCTACTGGGGCAGCAGCATGCAACAGCAGAAAAACAAAAATGGATTTAATTCTAGATGATACGTGTTAAAATCCCAGTTTTACAATTTGTTCTCTATTTGACCTTAAGCAAATCCTTAAGCTTCTCTAGGCCTCAGTTTATACCTCTGTAAAATAAGAGACTAGATGACTTTTGAGGGCCCTCAACTCTAAAGCTACCAAACTAGGAGGCAATTATCATGTTCCCCCTATAATTAGTATTTACTTATTGTTTTTTACAATTGTTAGTAAAATACTTAAATATTCAAATTGTCTCTTAGCTGTGTGTACACAAGCACAGAGACACCTAGAAGGGGCTACACAGCACGCAGTTCATGGAGGATTGGAAAGAACAGTATACCGGAAATCAAAATATCTAAGTTTTAGTCTCAGGTCTTCCAATGACTGGTTGTGTAATATTATGTATGTCATTTTCCCTGCTTAGTATCACTTTTTTTAAAAAGTCTGTAAAATTGGGAGGTTTGGTTAATATTTTATTTTCAGTTTTTTTCATCATGGCATAATAGGAAGAGTGTGGGATATGGAGCCATCAGAAATGTATTTAAATCCCACCACTCTGATTTACCACTTCTGTGACTTTCAGCAAGATACTCTACTTCTTTGGGATTAGAGTCCTCAGCTGTTTAAGATCATGAAATTTTATATTTAGAAGAGATCTCATTGACCACTTAATCCGATCCCCTCATTCAAGAAATGAGGAAAAAGGGATTCAGGTTGATTAAGTGACTTTCCCAAGGTAATACAGGTCATAACTTTAAGAGATGGGATTTGAACCTGCTTCATCTGCCTCTCCAGCCAGTGCTCCTTCTATTGTACCTTATTTATTGGTACAAAATCCTCATTTGTAAGGTCCTAGATTTCACTTTGGGCCTCAGATTCATATCTCTGTAAGATTAGAGCATTGAAAGAGATAATTGCTAAGGTTCCTTCCTCTTCTTAATTTATAATTAGAATTTTATACTTTAAGGACCTGCTCTGACAGTCTATACTTTAAGGACTTTTCCAGCTATAACATTTTATTTTCTAAAGTCCTTTCAAGTGTTGTCATTTTCTGATTCTATAAAGCTCTTGGATGCCTTTCACCTGCAGACAGCCTGATAATTCTGTGGGAGCATCTCATTAAGCTAGATTGGTTTGAACATTACAAATTGACCATTCCAGCCTGCTTGTGCTGGTCTCTTCTTCCCTTCATCTAAACCAAAATAGATTCTGACATTTTCCAAGCCCAAACAGTACTTGTTTCTTTTCTAAATATACCTTCAAACTTGGATTGGGAAAAAAAAAAACCAAAACATTATAAAGTATGTCAAGGAAAAAAAAAACACTTCTGTTCATGAACTTCTTATATGAACAGAGTTTAGGAATGTAGATAGCTTGAAAGAACTAAAAATTAGGTCCCTAGCTTAGGGACAATTATCTAAGGCAAACTTGAACTCTTGAATCCACTCACCTACCCAAGCTGAATTCTTTAATAATTGTTCTGGCCTATATATTTTGTTCAGAACACCTTTAATCTAATTGGTATTAATGTAAAATGTATACAAATTGAGTACAGAGAGATTTTTTTTTAAAGAATAAAATTATTTAATGAAGCTCCTAGAGGGATGTGCTTCATTATGCATTTTCTAAATAGGTAATTTCATCCATTATTGATGCTGACCTTGTTTTAATTATTAAGCTAGAAATATGAATGAAGACTGCATTCACTGTGGCTGGACTTGACTTTGCACTTTCAAGATAATTTGGTCATTAGCCTTGTATGTGAGTATCTTTTGTTCCACATCTGAAAAAAAAGCGTGAACCCCCAATTGCCAAGAGTGATATCTACCCTTCATCCAGGTTTTGCTTTCTACAACTGCAAGAAAGTATTTCATTAGCATCCACTATGAGCAGAGCATTCTCTTAGGTATCTGAGGAAATTGGATAAGATAAATAAAATATGGCATCTGGCCTTATGGAGCTTATAGTCTAGCAAAGTGGTATTAAATTCAACAAAAGCCACTTAAATTAAACATATTTATTATTGCCTATTAAGAGGATGTGGGAGGTAATGAATACAGAGTTGGCTTTAGAGTCAGGAAGATATGGTTTCAAGTCTTGCCTTTGACATATATTAGCTGTGTGACCCTTGGAAATTAATTTAAATGCCTTTCAGTGCTCTAGACAGGGCTTCTTAACCTTTTTCACTTGTCACTCCTTCAGCACTTCTTAGGCAAATTTCTAAGATTTTAAATTTGAGAGGAGATGCTACCATCCTTGGTAGACGTAATTTTCTCACTTTGTGGAGCAAAACGTCAAGTTCAATTCAAAACCATGTAGAGATAAGGGAAGCTGAGGAGTTGGTCAGATCATCCCTGATCAGTTGATTTCCTCAATTTTTTTGATAGAATTGTAAAATGGGATAGGTAATAGAGATAACAAAGTGTCAATGAGTGTTAAATGAGATTCAACCAAAACAATCTCCATACTGTTGCTCCTTGGGGCAGCTAGATGGTACGGTGGATAGAGCACCGGCCCTGGAGGCAGGAGGACCTGAGTTCAAATCCAGCCTCAGACACATAACACTTACTAGCTGTGTGACCCTGGGCAAGTCACTTAACCCCATTGCCTAACAACAACAAAAAAACCCCCAAAACAATACTGTTGCTCCTTTAAAAAGTATGATATTTTCCCTTAAGGAAATGATGGACAACTTGTCATTGGCTAGCCAAAGATTAATCATGTACCTTTCATTTTCTAAAAAGTCAACTGACCAGTTCTGGTGGGAATCAAGAAAGAAAAGTTTGTAGAGGTTGAATCCCACCACTTTTAAGTAGAACCACTTATAGAAGAACATAGTTGTTGACAGTTGTTAACTCCTTTCCTTTTCCTTCACACTTCCACCTGAGGGCATCATGGGAGTTGGGGAAAAGGATTTCTCTTCCCCTTCTCCATCACTGGCTACATCGCTACTTGCCCAAGTCTCAAAACACTCAGGAAGAATCAGAGGCAGTCAACGTGGGCAACTCTGAAGGGTGTCATTCATGGCAGAAGAGAAGAGTGCCATTAATAAAAGAAGCAGTACAGCTAACATTTGGGAATTGAACTTCAGAAAGGACCTGCCCCAGGAAGCCCAATTGATCAATACATTCTGCAGAGACATTGGACCCAGGGGGAACAGAATGTTTCAGAGCTAATAGGTCTACTGCTCAACATTTCAGGTAAGTTCACATACACCAAAGTATAATCCTAAGGTACAGCTCTGACTATCTCTGCTCCAAGGGTTCTAATGCTTCCATATTACCTTCAGGATAAAATATAAGCTTCCATTTTTAGCATTAAAGCCTTTCACAATAAAATATAGTTTCAGCCTATCTTTTCAGGCTTATTAGACATTTTCTCCTCCTTCATGCACACTACAGCCTAGCTAAATTATTTATTTTACTGTTCCTCATATTCAGTATTCTATCTTCAATCTCTCTGTCTTTGTTCAGGCTGACCCCAGTGTACTGTATTTTAACATCTGCCTCTTGGAATCCCTTGCTCCCTTCACGGTTTTACTCTAGTACTACTACAAGGCCTAGTTGAGACCTTTCCCCATTGACTATCCACTAGTGGCTCACATGAACCCTACTTCTCCTGCCATCCTATTACATGCTTTGTATATACATTGCAATTGGCATTTACCTATATGTTTTTTTCCTGAGGGTATTCTTAAGAACAGGGACATTTCTTTTTCTTTTGTCTGTATATCTTCAATGTGCCTTGCCCAGAGGAGATACTTCATAAATGTTGACTGAATGATTGGTTTATTGATTATTGATTATTGATTGATGTACAATGTAGATGTGAAAGAAGTACAAAATTATGATTTGTTGGGAGTAGGATCCTTTCTAACTGGGAAGATTGTAAAAAAGGTCATATATGACATTTGGGACACACTTTAAAGGATGAGGAGTATTTCAAATGTTGGGGGAGAGTACAGGGAGATCACATTGCAGGCGTTGGGGACACTATGCATAGAGAACACACAATTTGTAAAAAGGTGCAGCAAGCAGTCCAGTTTGGCTAGAACTGGAGGGGAGTAGCATTGAGATAAAACCAAAAAGCTACTAGGTAGTAGCAGATTGTGGATGACCTTGAATGGCAGCCTAAGTAATTGAAATTACTGGGTGAACAAAAGAAGAACACTGAAGAATTTTGATCAGAAGGGTGACATGATTGGATATGTGCTTTAGAATTTGGTGCATGTTTTTTTTTTTAAACAGTCAGCATTATTAAATGAAAATTCATGATTTCATATGCATTTCCCTTTTTTGTGTTGTGTTATATATAGGGAAAATAAATAATTTTTGTATTTGATTTCAGAGCAAAAATATGTATACAATTTTTAAAAAGGCAATTTGACAGCTGTGTATTAGATTAATTAGAGACAAAGAAGTAAGAATATCTATTAAGAGGACATTGTGACAGTCAGAAGGTTAATGTGGTCTCCATTAGCATCCTGGCTGTGGGAATAGAGAGGAAGGGATGGATTTGATTGATATTGCTAAAGTCAAATTCATAGGACTTGGTAACTGATTAATTATGATAGGTAAGAGAGGGAGAAAAAAAATTCAAAGATAATATCTAGCTTCTTAACAGAGGAGATTAACTATACAGTGATGCCCCTACCAAAAAAAAATGGAGTAAAAAAGAGAAACAAGTTTGGAGGAAAGATTGCTTTATACGTGTTGAACTAGATGGCATGAAAAGGCACATAGTAAGAAATACTCTATAGGCAACTGGAGGTGCAAGCCTAATGCTTGAAAATTGCTATCCACATGGGAAAATTACTCAAGTGTTACTGAGGGGTTTAAAGTAGAAGCTGAGAGGCCAGACAACATCTCCTGCTATTTTGGGTGAACACTCAAAGCCTTCACTGACCTTTGAAGTTCTAGCAATTTAATTTTCTTCAGTTTCCTAAATCATTTCCAAGCTACTTTGATGCTGATTTTTCTAGTGGTAGACACTTGGTACTTACTCAGTAATGATTCAGAATCTAGCACATGAATCAGTTAATAGATGCTGTGGGATTGTGAATCAATAATTTATCCCTTGTAGTCTTTACAATTCACAAGGCTGCCTTTGGTTAATTGTAAACATTGTCTTACACTTAACATCATTGACTTCATCACTTCTTTTGATATCTCTCTATTGCTTTGCTCACCTTCGGGTATAGAATTACCTTTCCATATCTGTTAATGTCAGATTCTCCAATTCTCAAGACATGTGTCTACACTTCCTCATTCAAGTACAGCCTGGACTCTGGGTCTATTCAGTTATTCCCCTCCACTCTCCAACTGGAAGGTGTGGCTGGATCCTTGGATGAAATTTCTATGACTTGTGCTTTTTCTAAGTTTCTTTGCCATGACTGAGAGTCTGTGCAGTGTTTACTCAGCTCAGTGGGATTCTCAAAGAGTTGGAGCAGTCCAAAAGCTATAATAGATAGAGATGGGGACCAGGGCGGTACAGACCAGATGAGAGGAAATTGGTACTTGGACTAAGAACTGAAGGTAGAGGTTGTCCTCCTGCTGGGCTCAAGCTTATACTTTATAATTGTAAAGTAATGGAACACTGAATGTGTCCAACAGGACCCTAGAGAAAGCTAGCACAGATTATTTCTTCTCTTCCTCTTTTCCCTTTCCCTTTCATTTATCTATTTACCCTGTCAAACAAACCTTTACAATATACCCTCCGGTAATGACTTATCATTACATCTTTATCTCCATCTGTGTATATTAATTATAAAAATAAATTATATGTAATAATACATTATGCTGATATAGCTTATATAGTAAGATATATAATGATAAAACACAACCAGAAAGCACATAGAGATTTACTGATAAATGTGTGTGTGTGTGTGTTGTGTGTGTGTGTGTGTGTGTGTGTGTATTGAGGCCCAGGGAGGTTATCAAGGTCACATAGTTAGTAAGTGGCAGAGACTGGCTCTGAACACAGATCCTCTGATTCCAAATACAGAACAATTGTAAAGGGGATATATCTGGGGAGGAAAGTAAGAAATTTAACTTTACATTAACTCGATGAAAACTCTCAACTAAAAAAATGAAACAAAGTTCACATTTTTTTAACAGACTTTCTATTTTGCCTTTCCACACTCCTCTCCTCCCTCCCCCCCTTCCTTCCCTTGCTTTCTCCCATTCCCTCCCCTCTCCCCTCTGCTCCTCTCTCCCCTCCCCTCTCTTCTCCTTTTTTCTCCTCTCCTCTTCTTTCTTTTCCTTTCCTCAAGAACAAAAACCCCAGAACAAACAGACAAAATACTTTGAAACTGCCTAGACATTCATTCTTTAAAGGGCAGATAGGTGGCACACTGGATAGAGTGCTGGGCCTGGAGTCAGGAAGATCTGAGTTCAAATCTGGTCTCATAGACTTTCTCATCATGTGATCCTGGGCAAGTGCCTTAACCCTGTTTGCCTTAGTTTCCTCATCCATAAAATGGGCTAGAGAAGGAAATAGCAAACCGCTCTAGTATCTGTGCCAAGAAAACCCTAAATGAGGTCACAAAGAGTCAGACATGACTGAAATGACTGAACAACAATAACAAAATACATACAGATGCATACATACGGATATAAATGCAGATAGAAAGATGATATAGACATACATAGAAATGGATATATTCTGATTTTGACTCCACATGAACTAATTTCACACATATATTTCATGGTTTATAATTTAAAATACATGGAGAGCATGCAGCAATACAAGATCAGAGGGTGGTATAACTCCCCAGAGTGAAAATACTGGGACTCTGTATTTTCTGGCACTACTGTTTATTTTTTAAAAAATATCCTGGGGCAGTATCAAGCTAACATGAATTTTATTTTAGTTTTATAATAACACATACATCTCATTAAAAAGGCTGGTCTTAAAATGAAGGCTGAAGCCTTCTTTTCTTTCTAGATTATAATCTATTATAATTACTAGTGTGGTAGGCACTCATGGTGGAATACTGCCCCTCCCCTTAGTCTCAGAAGAAAGAGGGGGAGGTAAAGGGAAGAAGAGTAAATGCAGGGTTTGATACTTATCCCTTCTACATGGCAAGCATTAGGAGTATGGCATCCCTGAGTTCTTGAAAATCCATGTAAAATTTTTTTTCTGTGTCATCTCCTGGCCTTCATGTGTCATCTGTGGCTTCCACAAAATTCCCCTCATATTCTTATTTGATTTCTTATGCCAACCCAAGATATACCAAAACCACAATGGAGGGAGTTGTGATATGGAAAGGAACTGTAGAATGCAGAACTCTACCCTAAGCTGGCCCAGGAGATAGTCATGGTCATGTATGAGGATTTCAATTCAGCCCCTTTCTGGTTGGGAGGGGTGGTAGAAATGAGAACACAGACAGACAGATACTACAATAATACCTGGAAAATCCATGGATTTTGCCTCACTCAAATCTCTGGTGAAGAGGTTTTTATCACACACTCTGCAGTTCATGGTTTTTGTACAGTTATATGCCAAGTTAACATATAGTTTAATTCTTCATACACTCAATTTGCTTCTTTGGCTTGATTATATGGAAGGAAGGTTGTACAATGGTTAGAGACTAATCATTAGACCTAGAATCAGAAAGACTTGAGTTCAAATCCTGCCATAGACAATAGTTGTGGCATCCTGGACAAGTCATCTAACCTCTATTTGCCTGAGTTTCCTCATCTTTAAAATGGGGATAATAATAGCACCTATCTCCTAAGGCTTGTTGTGAGGATCAAATGAGATAATATATGTAAAGTGCTTTGCAAACTTAAACCTACCTCTTTTTATATCCTCCCTTTGCTGCTTTTCAATCATATATTCTATGCCACCAATATGTTGAGACAGTATGCTGACTAAAGGAGAGACAGTGTTTTGCAGTGGAAAGAATGTCAGATTTGGAATCACAGGGCTAGAGTCCAAATCCCAGCTAAATGTCAGCATTTACTATTCTTTTACCTATGGGCAAATCACTTAACCTCTCTGTGCCTTCCTTTCATAATATGATAAATGTGCATACCAAGGGTGTCTGTGGTGAATAGATGGCCTCTAAGGTCCCTTCCAAATTTAAATCTAAAAGCATATGATATTATGATCTTATTAGTGGTTGCTGGTGGTATGAGTCAGATGGCCTATGATTCAATTACATCTCTTACTAACTTGTAGTGTGTCCTTGGGCAAATTCCTTAAACTCTTTATGACTTAGTTTTCTCATCTGTGAAATGAGATAGTTGAACTAGATGATCACTTGTCTTTAAGGATTTGAAGAGCTGTCATGTGGAAAATGGAAGAAGACTTGGTCTGCTTGGCCCTTGAAGGCAGATAGAGAAGGAATGGGTGAAAGTTGAAGAGGAAAATTTTGACATGATTTAAGACAAAACTGGTTAACAAGTAGATCTGTTCAAAAATGGAATGGATTTTCATAAGACAGGTTGTGCATATTTGCCATCACTTAAGGTCCTTGAACAGAAGTTGGATGACCCCTTGTGAAGAGGCGACTATGTGGTGCATTGGATAAAGTGTTAGACTTCAGTTAAGAAGACCTGAGGTCAAATACAGCCTCAGAGACTTACTAGAGCTATGTGACCTCAGACACGTCATTTACCTTCTGTTTGCCCAAGTTTCTTGAAATATAAAACGAGTATCAAAATAGCACCAACATCATAGGTTGTTGTGCAGAGCAAATGAGATAATATTTGTTAA
Source organism: Phascolarctos cinereus (assembly GCF_003287225.1). NCBI lineage: Eukaryota > Metazoa > Chordata > Mammalia > Diprotodontia > Phascolarctidae > Phascolarctos > Phascolarctos cinereus. Next base: position 71,516,625 of record NW_027555625.1, read on the forward strand.
GTACACAGCAGAGTGCCTGGCACATAATATATCTTTTATAAGTAGATAGATCTTTCATAAGTAGTTGTTAAGGATGTTGTAAATAGGTTCCAGTTAAGGTAAAGATCAGATTAGTTGATTTCTGAGAATGCTTCTGACTGTAAAAGTCTGTCACTCTTCTTATTCCAAAATACCATATAATTTGCAGATTATACTGCAATCCATTCCTCACTAGATTAGCCATGTTAAATGTTTCTTCCCTAAATTCATTTTCACTGTCATTTACTCATTGTACCCACTCTTTCCCTTAAAATTATTACTTACTCTTTCTTCCAGCTCTACAATATGTTCTTTCTGTTTGTTTCAAGACACTTCATGTATTCTTACATATGTTGCAACAAATGATACTAGAATAAGGAATCTCTAACGTATCTCTGGTCAATTAGGAGTACTATATAGGTCATTGAAGGACTTGAAGGATGAACATGTGGTATTGTCCTCTTTTCTTCTAGTTAAAGGTCATGACTTTGGAAGTGACAGGATGACATGGGAATTAAACAGCTGGGTAGCAAGATGGCGCCAAAAAGGATTTGGTTTTCTGGGTCATGGCTTACAATATCAGAATGATAAATTCTTTACATGGAATGTACTTCATTTTATAAAGAATAGAAGAAATGTGTTGGGCAAAGAACTTCCACAATTACGTTAAGAGGGCTCTCAAAATCAACATCCAGGCAATGAGAAAAGTGTCTGGGGAAAAAAAAAACAATGAAAAAACAATGGCAACAACAACCAGATGTTTCAGAAGATAATGTGTAAAGTAATTCAACTAAACAAATATTTGACATCTGTAATTGCTCCATAACTGTTATATGTGAAGAATAGATAAGAGAATAAAAATATTTATTGCTTTATAAGCTTTCATACCAATGACAAAGTGTGGCAAAAAGAAGGACCTTCAAATTATATAACCAATTTATAGAATTTGATATTTGAAATGGACTTTAGCAGCCATCTAGATCAGTGATGTCAAGCTCAAATAGAAATTTATCCCTCTGGCAGCATATTGATTTTAAAAATCATGTATTATTATCTGTGTTGCAATATTTTTATTAATTTTGTTAAACATTTCCAAATACATTTTAATTGGTTAGAGTTTCAAATCTGACATCTCTGATAAACTATTACATACACCAAAAGAATCCTAACTGTGCCATAGTAAAAGAAAGTATCATGGAAGAGTGAGTAATAATGGCTAACACTACTTTCCTGACTTTTTTGGATACAGAAATCACCAAAAATTAAAAGGAAGTAATAGAGAGGAGAATAACCACAGTACCCAAAGTAAATTTAGCCTCTCAGATACATAAGATCAAAGGTAAAGAAAGAAAATAAATAGAGAAAAAATGCCCTGAAATTAAATAAATATTACAGATCAGTAGACAAAGGAATGAAGTCATAAGTAGGACAAACTAACTTATTAACTTCAACAATGCTTGTCAATAAAACTGGAACAAGTAAGATATTAAATAAGAAAAAAAAACTTTAGAGAACAAGACAGAGGAGCTACTGTCTCTACAAAGAGATACATCAAAAGAAGAACAATGCAATAATGTTGAGGAAAGTTAAACAACATGGAAAACTAGTCAGAATGTTGCATAAAAATATGGAATCACTGAGAGAAAAAATTGTTTTGGTGGAAGGAAAATCCACAGAAATGAAAGAGCAAACTGGAAAATAAGATCAAAAGACAACTCAACTGGAAGGAGGCTTAAAGGGTTTACAAGCAAAGATGAGAAAGTGAGAAGATGGAATTCAGGTCATTGATGAGTCATCAAATTTGCCCAAAAGATATGCTGAAAATACATATTTTTGCCCCTCAGGAAACTGTACAAAAATCTTCCTCCCAAAAGTATTGAGAACAAGAGATAGATGATACAGATCAACAAAAACCACTACTTGCTGAAAGACAGGGAAGTCCATTTTCTATTCCCCCAGTCAAATTGTTGTCAAAGAGTAGAGCTTCACTGATAAATAGAAATTAAACAACAATAACAACAACAACTTTACCAATGGTCTTGTAACTGGCCCTGCTAAAGAAGAAGTTAAATTGCTATTTTTTTTAGAAGATGTAACAACTTATTTAGAAAACTGCAGAGGATCAACAAAAACACTAATTACAATAAAAACTAAATCATGCAAGTAAATAAGACATAAGACACATCCATAACATCATGAACATTTCCATATATGATAATTTTAAAGACAAAAAAGTCATAGGAAGGTAAATAACATTTTAAATACCAGTGTTATATATTATACCTTAATTTTGTTTCTGTAGCCTAGTAACAAAACCCAATAATTATGGGGTTTTTTTCAGAAGAAAAGAAAGAAATTTTTAACATTTGCAAAGATATGCAATATTCATGGTTAGGTTTATCTAATACAGCAAAGATGATGATATACCAATTACATTTTTTAATTAGATAAAATTACAAGAAAACTTCATGTAAAGGATCAAAGGATCAACTGATGGAGCTTACATAGGATTCTTGTTGTGATATATAATCAATAAGAATATCAATTACAATCCCAATGGATGAATGGGGTTCTTCCTGGGAAAGGATCAGAATAGAAACCAGGAAAGCAGTGAGCACCCCTCTCCCCAGATCACACCTCCACTGAAGTACTAAAAATTTCTACCTCCCCAAAATAGCTATAAGACAGCAGTGGAAAAAAGCTGAAGCTTGAGACAATACCCCTTCCCTCCATGCTGGAAACAAAGTACAATTTTAACGTAAAGGTCAAAATCAAGAAACAGGCTTAACAAATGTGCAAACAGCAACAGAAAAGAACTGGACCACAAAAAGCTGCTATGGTGATAGGGAAGATCAAGATGCAAACTCAGAAGAAGACAGTGAAGTCAAAACAACTGCAAGCAAAGCCTCAAAGGGAAAAAAAAAAGAATTGGACACAAGTCCAAAAAGTATTACTAAAAGATTAAACACTATTTTCAAAATGAGAGTGGTAGAAAGAACATTAAAAAAAGAAATGAAAGCAAACGAAGAAAATTAAGAAAAGACAATAGTTTGGTAAGAGGCACAAAAACACTGAATAAAATAACACCTTAAAAATAGAATTAGAAAAATGAAAAAAGAGGTACAAAAAAATCCTGATAAAAACCACACATTAAAAAGCAGATTTGGCAAAATGGGGCAGGGGAGGGGAGGTACAAAAGCTCACTGAAGAAAATAGTTCCTTTAAAATTAGAATTAGGCAAGTGGAAGCTAATGACTCCATGACACATCAAGAAACAATAAAACAAAGTCTAAAGAATGAAGAAAAATAGAAGAAAATGTTAAATATTTCATTGGAAAAACAACTTAGCAGGAAAACAGATTGAGGAGAGATCACTTAAGAATTATTGGACTATCCAAAAGCCATGAGCAAAGAAAGAGCTTAGACATAATATTTAAAGAAACTATCAAGGAAAACTGCTTTGATATCCTAGAATGAGAGGTTAAAGTAGAAATAGAAAGAATCCACCAATCACTGTCTGCCAGAGATCCCAAAATGAAAACTCTAATGAATATTATAGACAAATTTTAGAGCTCCCAGGTCAAAAAGAAAATACTTCAAGTAGTCAAAAAACATTAAAATACCATGGACTACCAGTCAGGATCACACAAGATTTAGCATCTACCATGTTAAAGGAGCAGAGGACATGGAATAGTATATTCTGGAAGGCAAAAGATCTGGGATTACAACCAAGAATCGCCTACCCAGAAAACCTGAGTTTAATCCTTCAAGGAGAAAAGTGGATATTTAATTAAACAGAGAATTTTCAAGCATACATGATGAAAAAACAAGAACTAGATAGAAAATTTTACTTTGAAATATGGCTCAAGAGAAGTATAAAAAGGTAAACATGGAAGAGAAATTATAAGGAACTCAAGGTTAAGCTTTTACTTTTCTATGTGGGAAGATGATGCATGTAACTTCTAAGAACTTTATTATTATTAGGGCAGTTAGAAGCCTTTTACATAGAAAAAGTGTGGGGGAGTGAGTTGATTATGTAGGCATGATCTAGAAGAAAATAGATAAGTGAGAAAGAGGGATGCCCTGGAAAAAGAGGAAAGGGAGGGTAAGAGCGGGAAAAACAATCTCACATAAAAAAATACACAAGGAAGAGCTTTTATAATGGATAGGAAATAGGTGGGGGATGCAGGCAATGCTTGAACCTTACATCTAAATTGATTCAAAGAGGGAAATATGTACTTATGTACATGCATATGTGTATGTGTGTTCAATTGGTAATAGAAATCTATATTACCTAATAGGGAATTGGGAGGGGAAGGAGATTAGGGAAAGAAGGGAGGTGGTAAAAGAGAGGGCAGATGTATAAGATTACTATAGCCAAAGAATATAAGGATTCATTCAGTAACTATTGCTTATTATTTCAATTTCAAGAACTCCCATCTTGGGGTTTCAGCAGTGGAAATACAAGGAATAATTTGCAAACACATGTTTCAGCAACAGTAAATAAAAAAGAAAGAAAAAAAAAGATATGGAACAAAAGCACTTGTACTCCCTGATCAAATCTTTGAAACAGATAATGAAACAATGAAAGTACTGACTTATTCAGTTTATTTTATGGACATTGTGATTTTTTTTAAAGCACTTACTTTTTCTGCTTTATTTATTAATTATTTTTATTTTATACACAGGTCAGTAATTCATGATTCAAACGATGGAAAGACATTTATTTAAGATTCATTTCTGCTACTCTACTTCATTGCTAAATAGAAAATGTTTTTTCTTACATTCATAAAATCCTTGGTCAAACATAAAATACTTGGATTATGTGACTCAGGAAAAAGAAATAAACATAGTGGAAATAGCATAAATATAGCACTGGACTAAAAATGAGAATCCAACTCTAAGCAACAAATGTCTGATCCATTACAGGAACTGAAGTACATTGAACACAACCTGTATTCTACCCAGGCATGTGTTTTTGACTGGGTTAGTTCTTAGAGAAACTGCCTATAATGAAGGGGGCTCTCATCATTCACATTTTTTTGGCTCCTTAAGTCCTCCTCCCAAGAGTGCAATTTTAACTATGCTTCCTGTCTACAGTCTCCCTGCTAAAGGGAGGAGTATGTCAAAGTACATTCATTGTGCCATATGAATCAGGCATTGGACAGATAAGTTATTCCTACATCTAAAAAGAATGCCAAGCACAGGGCATTCACACACTCTTTTGACAAAAACTGAACAACATCAAGCAAAAAAATAATAAAATTCAGTAACTTAAATGAAAATGATTTGCAATCTGATGAGAGGTCAATATACTCCATCATAGCAGGAAGTAGCTTATGGGACTGCTGACTAGACGGTTTACATTTTATCTAAGCCCTACATTATCCCACATTATAACTATTGTCTTCTTCTGGTTGTATATTTTGATCTTCTTTTTCACCAAAGTAAGATAACATAGTCTGACTCTTTTTGTGCTGCTTGCTCATGATCCCGGCCAATTACTTGAGTTTTAAACTCTTTGTTAAGGGTAAGAGTCTGCTTCCAATGTGGAGAGTGTACTGTCCCAAGCTTCAGGGGTTTGTACAGCTGTTTTCAGAGATACTTGTAGGGACCTATAAATTTTCAGTTCTTCCAAGGTGGTATGATAAGGGGCGAGGTGTTTACTCTTTTCCTGGCCTGTAACTACAAGTACTCCTTTCTGTCCTGTAACTGTGAGGAGGGGTTTCTCTCCAAGCCACTACAAACTCCACCATTCCAGAGCTCCTCCTCACCCCAGCACTGCCCCCCAGAGCTGTGACCCAGATCCAAACACAGTCAAAGCAAGAAATTCCTGCCTCAGCACTGGCAAAGAGATCCCTGCAATCCCTCTCTGATCAGCCCTGGATTCCCCCTCAGTCTGTGGGCCAGAAGCTGAGGAAGCAGCTGCCCCTTCCCCCCCCCCACCAGGCTCTTGGGGAATGGAGCTGAGACCCCACCTGCCTTTCTCAGCTCCGACAGAAACAGACTTTTCCAACTGACTTTCTAAGTTGTCTTTGGCATTGATGGATTGAGGAGTCTGTTAACCTCCACAGCTGCCTGAGATTCAGTCCTCTGAAGCCTGCTCCAGGTTAGCTGAGGCCTGTGCGCCCATGCTGCGTTGCGCTGTGCTCCCAGCCCTGTGCGATACACCTTTCTGATCAATCTTCCCACTTGTCTTGGGCTGGAAATTTGTTTCACTCTTTCTTTTTGTGGGTTCTGCTGCTTCGGAATTTGTTTAGAGCCATTTTTTATGAGTATTTGGAGGGGTTTGGGGGAGAGCTTAAGCAAGTCACTGCTTTTACTCCGCCATCTTGGCTCCGCCCCCGACGTTATAACTCTGAACTCAGTTATGTCCACAATCAACCACTATACTATTTGAGCCCAAGACCACTCAAAAGTTTATCTCACCACACTAAAATGCCAAATTCTTTTAGGCCTGTGTCACCAAATATACAGATAAAGCCAAGTAATTTTTCATTCCACAAAGATCCAAAAAATGATTCATTATATCCTTCAAATCCCTGGAGTTTTTTAAAAGCAGTTCTGGGAACATGCTTCATGGAATGACCTCTGAAGGCTAAATCAGCTTCTGCTGCGAAGTGAACTACATTTTAGTCTTGCTTTTGCCTTATTCACTGTGCAATCTTAGGAAGCTGAATTTTCCTCTATGGCCTCAGTTTCCTCATCTGCAAAATGAGAGCATTCAACTTAAGACCTGCTGTGGTCTCTTCTGGCTCTAGATGTCTCTGGTTTAACATCATTTGCAAAGCTACCATTCTTTATTTTCTTTAACATTCTACATTTTGAGATAATATGAAATCCTATGATGTTAAATGACATCTCGTACTCTCCAATTCTTGAAATAATTTCTCAAGCAGCTACTTCTGGAACAACCAAATGTCTAAAAAGAGAAGCAACTAACCTGATGTGTTGGACAGTCATTCACTTTGATTCAGAATGCATGAATTTAAGTTATTGCTGTATTTAGTGGCCATGTGATTGTAAGCAAGTCACTTCACCTTTTTGACCTCAGTTTCTACATTTTTTCAAATGTTGATAAGGAGCCTATATTTCCCAGTTTTGGTGAGGACAAAATGGGACAGTGCACGTAAAACAATCTATAAACTTTTTGGTGCCACATAAATCATTAATACAAAACCTTTTTTTTTGTTTTGTTTTTTGGGGCATTGTTTATACACTTTTTGATTTCTTGGAATTCCTTCTGTTAACATACAATTCATTCTACTACAAAAGGAGAAAAGTAAATATGCTGGGAAAAATTAACAGTAGCACAGAAGCAGTTTGCTGCTTGATCCTGGTAGGAGTTTAAAAGAATTTTGCACAAATTGTTTTAGGAAAGCAAGATAAATCAATTGCAATGAGAGAGAGGGGCTATAATTTACTTTTTGGAGATATTTTTCAAGCATGGTGAAATGCATTAGCATAAAATTGTGGAAAGAGACAGAGACAAAGAGACACAGAAAGAGAATAAAAAAACTGAGGCTTTGGAGTTGTCTTGAGAACTAATTAAGTTAACTTTTCTCCTGAAGGGGCCATACAGCTGAAAGCCTTGGCAATGGAACTTTCCCATCAAGGTAATTGGTTCACATCCAATTCCTGCTGCTAGAAATGAAATGTTGGCACCAGCTGATCTCCATTGAGGTGTTTAAAGAGATGATTGCCCCCAGGGAGAAGTACCCATGGCATCATCCATTGCTGTTCTTACACAGACACATCACCAAGGGGTGGTGGCAGATGAAAATGGAACTGACAATTGATGTTGAACTGTTGTAACTAACTGATAGTGGGAGATATATAGGCCATGGAAGCCTGCCTAGTCAAGGATTGAGGGCTCTACAGGGGAAACCCTCTGATACTTACATTTAATACAGAGTTTCTTTTACAAAAGAATGATAGTTATTTTTTTAAGGAGGAAGGAAAGCATACATGAATTCCCTGGGTTTTCTAGTCGGTAAGTTTAAATGCTTTCATCATATACAAATTAGAAGAAATCTAACTATCTCTCTTTATCATTCTATCTATCTATCTATCTATCTATCTATCTATCTATCACCTCTATGTGCCAATTCCACTGCTAAGGTCTGTGGACACATATATAAAAGTGAGACATTCCCTTCTATCAGGGAGCTCACATGTAAATAGGGGGTCTGCTACAGGGCAGATGGAAAAACCAAGTGGTCCTTAGTGCAAAGCAACAAAGCAGGTGGAGTGACAGCTTTACAGGTAAAGCCATGTCCATTTCTAAGATTGAACCATTTGAAATTGTCAAGGATATTGGGGGTAATTTTTTTAACCCTCTGGATCTTCTATATTTGTGACTGTCAAGGAGACACAGGTGGAGAGCTTTCAGAGGAGATTGCCAAGTGAGTCTCTACAAAATTTTCTCCTTTGCACAATTACAGTGAAGGCCAGGCTGAAATCAGGGCTCATTGCCTACCCCAGACTCTTCTGTCCTGGGCTGCCTCCACCAGGATTGGAGGAAAGATGCTATTGGTGGTTTGGCCTGTCTGGTGCATCCTTCCTCTTTCTCCCCAAATATGCAGCTGTGCTTCTTTGCATACCTGTCAATGTCCATTGGTCAACGGGATGTCCTCAATCCCACCCACCAATACTCCAGAGAATTATGAAATTTCAGGGCTCAGCACAATTTCCGAGATTATGTAGTCCAATAATTGGAATCTCTTCTAAGAATTCTGGAAAAGGATTTATGAGAAGCATACTACTAATATATGCAACTTATTTTACTAAGAAATTTATTCCTCTATCAAGCTGAAATTATGCTTTCTACATCTCTTATCCAGTAGTCCTACTGTGCCTGTTGAGGGGAATGCTGGTAAATGTTTAACAATTTGCTCTCTAAAAAGACTTAAAATAAAAAATACACAGGACACACTTTAAATTTAAATCTGCATCAGTAGCATTTCCTCTATCACTTTTTTTTTAAATGAGCACTTTTATTTATTTGTTTCACAAATAAACTGTTGTTTCCTTTGGGCTAATCAAATAGACCAAGTCCCCTATCTTCATCAGACTCCTCACATTCTTCCTTGACTTCCACCTTGGCTAAAGCAGCTGAAGCAGGGACAGCACTAACTGGAGCAACGACCTTAGGAGCCGCCACTGCAAATGCCAAAGAGTCAACCAGGAAGGCATTCATGTTTTCAGTAACTTGGAAGGTGTACTCAGTCTCCACAGTTACAGACAAGACCCACTTGTACCCATTGTTGATCGAGTGGGGTACTGATGCAACAGTTGGGTAGCCAGTCTGCAGACAGAAGCTGGCAATGTTAAGGATACCCTTTAAGAACGGAAGATGCAAAGTCTCCTCTGTGATGTCCAGTAGTTCAGGGTTGTAGGTGCTGCCATTATTAAACACCTGCTAAATAATCAGCCCAAAGAAGAAAGGAGAAATGTTCAGCATGTTCAACAAGGTGGCCTCCCTGGTGCCCACTTTGTCTCTAGTCTTAATCAGTCGTACATCACTCAAGATTTCAATGGTGCCCTTGGAAATCTTGGCAGTGATACCCGGAGCCTAGAAGAAGGAAGTCTTCTCAGGACCAAACAGTGTTCTGGGCTGGCATGGCAATGGCCCCAGCATGGGCAGCAGCTGTCATTTTATTGGCCAGAAGCATATCCCTAATCTCAGTTAGATCTTCCTTGGTGAACAAAAAGCCCACATTCCCCCAAATATGAGGCAAAGATTTTTCCAGGGCAGGGTTGTTCTCCAGATTCCCACAAATGGCTTTGTGCATCATGGTGTTTTTTCTGATCAATACTACAGCTTTTCGACAGAGGGATATCCAGATCTGCTGCATCTGCTTGGAGCCCACATTATTTGCTCCCACAATGAAGCATTTTGGATAATCATCCAAAAGTTGGATGATCTTGAGGAAATAATTGGATATCCAGGTAGCCCTGTCTTTCCTGGGCATCTCAAAGGTGCTTCAGGGATTGCCATGCAGGATTTAAAGATGATGCCACTTGAATGAGGACACCTGGGGAGTCCTCCATCACTTTCCTTAATCTAGACAATCAACAAAACAATAAATCATGCTCCAGTTTTGGAGTGTTTACTAATTTCCAAGACCTAAATTGCTCACACTAAAATTTTTTAAATTGGCTTTTTGAGCTGATTAGAGCTGGCTGTAGCAGACCTGTAGGCCTAAAAGAACATAACTAATTGCTCTTCCACATGACAACTCTTTAAATAGTTGAAGACAGTGATCCCACTCTACCATTTCACACCCACAAGGTATCTCTTCTAAACATCTAGGTTTTGATGCCTGTTATCAAAGAATATAATCAAATAGGCCAAAAAGTTATAGAAATACTTTACTAAATGTTACAGAAATTACTTCCCACAGTAATAGCAAAAGCTTATCATAGGTGCATGCCATTGGATTTGTAAAATGTAATTGAAAAGGGTTTCCTTCCACATGTGGCCTATGAAATGCCTGTGTTCCAAGTGTGGAATCAAAAGGGCAACATCCATATGAATTCATCCAACAGCATGCCAAAGCATGTTAGACAAATGTGTGAGTCATGCAGGCATTTTGACAATTCAGGGTCAGGTCATCAGCACTGTGTAAAGATAGAAATTAATATTTCCTCTGATTTCTACTGTATTGATTTTACCGTGTAATTGATTTTATGCTGCATTGATTTTTTGAATGATTAGCATCTGCCTGAACCCACTCCACTCAAAATGCTTGTCTCTTCCACTTTGAATGGCTTAAAGGAGTGGTTAAAAGGGGATGATATGATAATTCCTGAAACCAGCCCCTGGGACATTTGCTTGCTAAGTAGTTTATCCTGATACCTTTGTTTGTTGTCTGTAAAAAAGAAAATAGTTTAGACTGGAGCCCCTACCCCTAAAAAGTAAATCTTTTGCTACTGTTTCTCCTTGTTGAAATTAGGGGAAGTTTGATCCCTTTTGGTGGAGATCAAATCGGGTGGTTCTGATCTCCTAGCCAAGATTACAAGAGGTAGATGAATCGCATAAAGTAATTAACAATTAAGGAATTTTCAGAGGGTCTCGATTGTCTACACCTGAAGACCAACACACTTTGCCCAGATGTAGCCAACTGTGACGTTCCCCAACCATCTAGAATTCCTCCTTTCCTGACTCTTGATTAAAAAAAATAATAAATAAAAATTAAAAAGAATTCTTCTTCATCATCAGTAGTTGACATGACTGAGGAGGCCAGTATGACCCATTTTATTAACAACCATATGTGCAACTATTAATCTTGTTTAGAAAAATGGGCCTCAGTTTCCCTGGTATTGCATTTTACTCATCACACCACCAGAATTACAGATAGGTTGGCCTTAAGAAGACTGAGCTTATTGACTAATGAAGAGTATGCAAGGGAGCAATAAAAACTGGTCAACTTTTCATTACAGGTTGCAAAATGTTAGCATTTACCAAATACCAAAGAAGACATGACCTGATGGCAAGGAATACACAACAAATCTCACTATCTCTGACAAATCCACAGATGGCAAACAGCAGAACTGCTAATATAGATCTTAAAATAGCTGTGAGAATTGAACAAATTAACTGACCTGAAACCAAAGCATTGTCACAGACAGACCTATTTCTTGCTCACAATTGACTTAATGTAAAACTGGTCCATAAAAATTAAAAAAAAATATTGCAATAGATTTTTCCACACCAAAATACTCACAATCTCTAGGTTAAGTGGAATAAAAAGCTTAAAAAAAAAAGACAGCAAAGTAGAAATCAAAATCACGTAGGAACAGAATGAGATACATATCATCACTATTATCCAGACTGTTAATAGAGTTATCTGAAAGTTGTTTTCAGTGATCTTATATTCCATTTTGAAACATAATTATTTGAGCCACTTATGCAATGGTCTACAGGATATTAAATGTAATAATAACAGTGATAACTATAGCTAACTTTTATATAGCATGTTAAGGTTTGCAAAGCATTTTATGTATTCTCACATTTGACCCTCATGAACAACCCTGAGAGGTAGGAGTTATTATTGTTTCATATTACAGATAAAGAAACTGAGTCACAAAAGGTTAAGTGACTTTCCCAGGGTCACAGAACAAGTATTTGAAGCAGGATTTGAATTCAGGTATTCCTGTGCTGGGACAACCAGCTGTCTATAAAAACTAATGGCAGGAAATGAATATTTTCAAAGACTTTCAATCTAATCTTTATCAAAAAAGATGAGAAAAAGATGAATACAACTAACAATGATAACTAATAATTTGCAGCATAATTTGGTGAATAGTCAATCTTGAAGCCAAGAAGACCTGGGTTCAAGTCCCATACACTTGATATGTGACCCTGGGCAAATCACTCAACTCAGACCTCTAGGAAAAAGTATGAAATTATAAGCCTCAAAAAAGACACTTTCCTGCTCTTGTTTGAGAGAGCTTCCTCAACCAACATTTCCTTATATCAATGAAAGCACTGGTCCCAGCCTCTATCTTCACCTCCAAGTTGCTACTTAGAGCCTTGTTAGTTAATGCTTTCATTTTCAGTTAATAGATCAAGCAGGGATGCATTGACAACCAAATGAGAGCAAGGCTGCACGTGAATGAAACAGATAAATTCCTGGATGTGAAAGGGATGAGGATATGTATGTGAGAAGAATGTGGGAAAACAAAGGAAGAACAATTTTGCCTAGGTCTAATCTTAGAAACTGTCCATTTTCTTGGAAAGGAAGAAAAAGACTTTATGGCCTTTCCTGGACAATATTCAGGTCAGTATTATGGTAGAGCCAAGACTTTCTGTCGAAGAACATTCTCATAATAGTCCCTCCTCTTCCCTCCATCCCCCAACCACATCCCAAGTAATTCTTTTTGGTGTTTCTATTTGTAGAAGAATAACATCTTGTAGAGGTCCCTCCTCATCTCATGAATTGATCCTAGAGTGACTTTGTGATTGGACCTCTCTATTTTTCAAGTTTTCCACTACTAATGACTGTCCAAATGAGTTGGGCTATGTTTTTTATTGTTGTTTGTTTGTTTGTTTGTTTGTTTGTTTTCTGAAAGGCAAAGCTGTTCACACATTTGATAGGGCCAGGGCACCCAAGGCTCAAGCTATGATTCCTCTGGCCGTGGTTTCTGTGGTTTCTTGAACAACTAACATGATTAAAAAAAAAAAAGATCCAGCCAGAAGGAGCTGGACACTACAGACTTTGCCTTGATCTTCGGATGCCTTTTAATGATAAGACAGGGGGCCATATCTGCTGAAAGTAAGTCTTACAGCATCCTTGTTGAATGTCCTTAATATGCTACATCTGCATCAACCTTGTTTTGTTAGCTATTGAATGACTTAAATGTCTCATTTTGTTCTCTATTGAACTAACAGGGAATCAACCTGAGTCAAGTCACCCCGTTGTGGGCTCCTCATGGCCTGAGGCTGGTCCTCTGTCCAAAGCATCTCAGTGGGCTAATGAATGCAGAGTTCACATCACACCTTGCAACTAGGCAAGATTTTGAAGTTTTTCTTTAATTCTCAAGCTGTGAGAAAGGCAATATCCTGCCTGCGATATTGGGCTGAAGGAAAACAGATTTGTGAACTGAAAATATACATTTTTTTTTATCATATACTTCAGTTTAATTTTACACTTCTGCAAATTGTTTTGCTATGTAAATCCCTTCAAATAAGGAACAAACTTTGAGAGAACTCCCCAAGCTTTCCTTTTATTATGTGCTATCTACCCTATGGAAGAATTCTTGGGCATTATTATCTATAATTCTGCAAAAAACCTCAGAGATAGCATGACATGAGGGAGAGCTCTGGACTTGAAATCAGGAAGATTTGGATTTAATTCTCACTTGTTATACTCTTGAGTTGTGTGACTATGGGCATTCTCTGAGTTTCAGAGAAGACTTGTTGCAGAGCTCAATTTGAATAAATTCAACAAGCATTTATTAAGCAATGACAATGGGCCAGACAGTATGTGAGATTCTGGGAATGCAAAGACAAAATGCAAAATAGTCCCTCATGTCGAGTAGTTCATATTCTATTAGGAGAAACAAAACATATATAGGTAAGGTCATAGAAAATATATACAAAGTAAGTACAAATTAATTGTTAGGTTATAGGGCTCTACTGACAGGGATGGAGGCAGAGCAAAGGGAATAATCAGGAAAGGCTTGAGGTAAGAAGTTGTTCTTTATCTGAACCTTGAGGAAAATTAGGGAGTTAAATAAATCTGAGGAGACAGTACATTCTAGTTTGCCTGTGCAAAAGTGAGGAGATGGCCAATAGAATGCTCATATCAGCATGGAGGCTGCTGGTTGTGCATTGGATAGAGCATTGTACCTGAGTTCAAATCTTATGTCAGAGACTTGCTAACTGTATGACTCTTGGCAAGTCACATAACTGTTTGCCTCAATTTCTTCAACTGTAAAATGAGGATTGTAATAGCACATACCACCCTTGTAGGGTGCTATTGTGTTGCTGTGAGGATCAAATGAGATCATATTTGTAAAAGTGCTTAGCACAATGCCCGACACCTAGTAGGTAACTTTATAAATGTCATTCCTTTCCTAATATGTTTATGTGCAGAATATATCTGCATTGGTGCAAAGAATTCCCACAAATAGGAAGGAATCATAGATCCCTGATGTACTGAAATGTAGCAGAAACAGAAGGCCTTCACTGACAAGTCTTCATATGTATAATTTGCTTTATCAGGTGCTTTGTTACTACACAAAGTCAGACCACAGTAGTTTTCAACTGATGCTCCAAAATATTCTTGGATAATTCAGTTTGTCAGTTTATTAATAAGTGTTTGTTAATAAGTTGATGACAACGTGCAGAGAGGTATTTAGTAGAGTGTCAGCAAGGCTCTCTATGTAGCTTTGTTCCATTCAAGTTATTTCTTTAACCCTATAAATGACTCGGATGAAGTCATAATTTGTGGATGGTATGTTTGCAGATGAAAAAAGTAGCTAATATCTTAGATGACAGACAAAGATTCCAAAGGGGACTTTTCTAGGTTGAAGCTAAAAAAAGGTATAATTAGGATAAGTGCAAATTTCTAAGCCTGAATTGAACAAGACTAACTGCAAAAGTAGAAGATTAAAAAGATATGACTAGTCACCTGTTTATGTGAAAAAAAAATCTGGGATTTTTGGTGGACTACTGGCATGATGCCAGTTTAAAAAGTTAATCTGATTTTAGGTTACGTGACTATATAGTATCTAGAGCATGGAAGGGAATATTTACCCTGTTTTCAGTGTTGGCTTGGTTTCATTGGGAGTCTATCTTCTATTTCTGAGCACCATATGTTATTAAGGACAGCAAGCTGGAATGTGTCCAAAGAGAAACAATGATAGCAAAGATTATTTAAAACAAGAAATGCGAAGATTAGTCAAAGAAAATTGGATTGTCTCCAAGTGTGGGCAAGTCAGTACCATGGCTGCCAAAAGGTTCTGACCAATGTGAGGCTCCACTAGCCTGCAGGCACCCAGGCTGCGTGTGTCTGTCCCAAGACCCCTGGAGTGCACCCTCAGAAAAAAAAAAAAAGATTTGTTTCAGTGAAGCAATCCAGCTCAGACACCTCTCCAATAAGCTAAAGATTCCCCTTAAGTGAGTCTTCTCAAACTTCTTCCACGGGAACTCAGCTTTTATTAAAATAGTATGTTTGTCAGACCTTATTTACATGTTTACTCATCTCTAATCAGTGGAATAAGGCTATAAGTGCCTGTACAGAGCATGGCAGACCGCCTGTGCCAACTCGGGCTGGCAGATATATGATTCTGTTCTGGATGCTTTACATTGGAAGAATGTTTGTTTGAAGGCAATTTTGAGAATGAAGCACTTGAAGGAGGATAAAGCCTTTGAGACTTCATCTTACTTGGGCACAGTGCTAGAGTATATGCACTTTATTACAAGGATGGACTTCTCTGTATAGGGTCAGATGACTTGTCTGCAAAAATCTGGCATGTGAGTCCAGAACAGTGTGTATATATATATGTGTATATATATATCTATATAGATATATATATCTATATATATCTCTATATATATAGATATATATATAGAGATATATATAGAGATATATATATATATCTATATAGATATATATATATAGATATATATGTGTGTATATCTATATATATAGATATATAGATATACATACATATATATCTATATATATATCTATATATATATATATATCTATATATATCTATATCTATATCTATATATCTATATATGTATATATATATATATAGATATATAGATATACATACATATATCTATATATATATCTATATATATATATCTATATATATATATCTATATCTATATATATAGATATATATATATCCAGATCCAGACTTTTGCTGGTGTGAAGTTTGCAAAGGAATCTTAAGGTGTCCCCTGAACTTGTCTTTCTGAGTTGCCATGTTTTTGTTTTTAGAATCACTGGAACTGGAGTATGTAGGAGGCCTTGAACTTATCAAGGAAGAAGAGTCCCCTGAGCTGACATAATTTGTCAGTTGTGTCCCAAGTTGTACTCCTTGTGTGTCCCTGGGAGTCAAGGCAGGTGTCAGTAAATCAGAACTAGACTGGAAAACTACTTGTGCAGCTGGGACCCTTGCAGATAAGCAGACCATCAAATCCTTATAGTCTAGCAGTTCTCAAGGGAAAAGAATGCTGCTTTTTCCATCTTAATTATTCATGATTTTTCCTCCCCTGCCACTCTTATTTAGATGATTTCTGTTTCTCCTCTTCTCTTTGTCACAATTTCATAAATATATAAGCTTCTGTTTGGATTGTGAAGTCTTTGTGTTTGTGTAGGGTTCCGCACAAATGTTCATTTCTCTTCTAATAAATCTAGTTGCAAATGTCTCATGGACTTGTGATATTATTTTTGGCTAACAAGTTTGATGAAGAGGAACTTATAACAGGATACTTCAATAACACATTTGTCTGTTGGGAATGGAGCTCAAAACTTGGAATGTAGCACGTCAGAGGAGACCCAGGTGCAGTGTTCGATGTGAACTACAATGATGAGCTTCATCTCTTGTTGAATGATTCTTTGGACATCACTGTGAAAGTATGTGCCTTACCAGGTGATGTGCCTAAAGACACTCATTGGATATAGCGAGTGGGTAACCAAGCTAGTTTTACATAAGTTCAAGGTCAAGTCTCTCTTGCACAGCCCAGGAAATCACATTCTCTTCAGTGCTGACAAGTATGACATCAAGATTTGGTCATTTGGAAGAGAAATCAATTGCAAATGCATAAAAACATTGTCTGTAGCTGAGGATTGAAGTATCTGTTTGTAGCCAAGATTTCATTTTGATTGCAAATACATTGAATGTAGTCAGCCCTAGGACTTTTATCAGTGGGACTTGTTATTCTCAGAGTTATCAAGTCTCCAAGTCAGCAAATTTGGCATTAGTTAGCTTTGGAGACATCTTTGCCCTGCTATTTGACAATTTCTACTTACACATCACGGACTTAAAGATGGTGATATGGGTTTGGTTTTTGCCACCAGTATGCCTGACCACAGTATTCACTTGATGTTATAGAAGGGACATAGCTTAAGATATGGACAGCGAGTTTAAAAAAAAATGACTTTGGGTACTGAGGCTGCTGGTTCCGATGTAGCCTCTGTGAAAGTCAATTTTGCATGAACTAAAGTTCATACCTAATTGTATTATCATGCAGTGCATGATTTATTTTCACAGGAGAGCAGCAATGGGGGATGGGGAACAGAAGGCTAGAGGAGAGGGATTATTCTATTGACATAAAGCAACACAGCATGCTAACAGTCCACACCATTGAAACTCATTTGTATTTAGTGATTCTTGTCATTACAAAAAAAATTGGGCCTAAAATAAAATGAGATTTTTAGCCTGAAGAAGAGAAGGCTTAGGTGTGATACAACAATTGTGTTCTGGTAATTTAAAAGATGTCATATAGAAGGGGGGCTAGGTTTATCAAACTTGGCCTCAAAGAGTAAAAGTAGAACCAAGGAACTGAATTTAATTATAAAAAGAGCAGATTTTGTTTCAGTAAAAGAGAAAATGGAAACAACATCAACAAATTTGTATAAGTTAAATTTGACCAAAAGTAGAAATGGCTGCCCCATATGAATACTGAGTTCAAATTCTTGAATTATGTTCACTCCGAAGCTTAATATGTACTGGTCAGGTTTGTTATTGCAGGAATTTATATTTCAGGTGGGGTGTTGGACTAGATGACTTCTGAATTCCTTTTCAAATAAAAGATTTATTGATTCTGCCATGTGGGTGCTTAACGCTAAGGATACAAATAACTTTTTTTTTTTAAATCACATTGACTGTCCTCAAGGAGTTTATGATACAATAATCTACTAAACAGTTGGCCATCTCTCTATTTAAGCATTCTGTGAGTTCTATCAATTCTTTCTTTGATTTCCCCCCCACATCCATCCCTTCTTCTCTATTTCCACTGTTGCCACAACATTCTAGGTGTTGATCATCTAAAATCTGTATTATGGAAATAGTCTTCCAGCTGTTAACCCTGAATTCAGTCTGTCCAGTTTATTTTATCCCCTCTGTCACTGCTGTCTTAATTGCTTTGATCATGCAAATCCCTTTTCTCAGCAACCTCTTACAACTCCATAGATTGGAGACAGGTGAAAGTTCAAATTCCTTAGTCTAGATACTATATGTGAGAAGTGGAAATTTGAAAAGAAAGTCATATAAGAGCTGTTTGATAATTTGTATTTCTTTGTAATTGTTATCTTTATATTTATTCTATAAAAGGTATTTGTTGATCAACTCTTACAATCTAAACTCCTTGTGAGTAGGGATTGTTGCATACTTGGTACCTATATCCCTAAAGCCTAGCACAGGGCACAGGTCATAAATATTTGTTGATTTATTGGACCTCAATGGATGAGAAGTCTCTGAGCAATTGTAGTAGAGGATGAGACAGAAATTGGAAGGTTTGAATAAAATGTCCTCACTTCTCCTCCTGGCTTACTCTATGCATGTGATGGTTGGTGTATGTAGGGGTAGGAAGGAGAACATTCAGTCAACATTGGAGAGAGTAACCTATGATAAGGTGTTATTTGGAAAATGCCAGGGACTGTGAGCATAAGTAAATAGAGATTATGAAAAGAATCATAGGATTGTGCAGTAGATAGAACACTGGACCTGGATTCAGGAAGACCTGAGGTCAAATGTGACCTCAAAAACTTACTAGCTGTGTGACCCTGGACAAATCACTTAATCCCTGTTTGATTCAGTTTCCTCAACTATAAAATCAGAATAAGAAAAGAATCCACTTCCCAGATTTATTGGAAGGATCAAATGGGATGTTTTAAAAATCATTGTTTTATTATTAAATATTAAATAATTTATTAAATTATCATTGTTGTTTTGAGTCATGCAATGGAACACATTGCTGCATTTTGGAGTGAGCAATACAATGCATACATACATGAATTATACAAAACTGTCATACAAAGTTCTGACCAATTGCGACAGGAATGTTATGTTACATATATGTCATGTTGCATATGTATGTACATACAGGTTACATATGTGATACATGTTCTTATTGCATGTGTGTACATATTTGTAGCATGTGTCCTTATTAGAAGGTGTTATAGCAGAAATAGTCACAAAATTTGGTTTCTATTCCATCCCTGCTACTTCTTGACTATGTGACCTTGGTTATATCACTTCCTTTTCTCAGTTTACTCATTTAAATTGATAAAATTGGCTGTTGTGAAACACAAATGTGTAGAACTTTTGAAAACCATGCATTCAATATGCATGAGAAATTATCTATTGTTTGTGATACTGGGGAGGGGTGATAGCATTTATTAAGAGCCTACTATGTGCCAGGTATTATACTAAGAACATTGCAGATATTATCTCATTTGATCCTGTAGCTGCAAGATGTGAGTAATGAATAGCTCTGACAATGAGTGCTCATGAAACACATATTTTGTTTCTTTGAGAGATATACTGAAGATATAGAGAGCAAAGTCATTATTTCCATAAATTACATTGTCTGTGGGATGGTAAGTTTAAATCCTCTGTAAAGGAAAGAGCATAAAGATTGACAAAGATCCTAAATTTGAATCCAGATCTAACACTACCAAGCTCTGTGGCAAGAAAAGTCATTTCATTTATCTGAACCTCAGTTTCCCCATTTATAAAAATGAGGATAATAACACCTGTCCAATTTATCCCCAGGGCTGTAGTGAGGAGAGCACTTTGTGCTATCTAGGCACAAGTGTTCTATGGTCTTTTGGGCTTTATAACTTGAATAAAAGAATGAGTGAATGACTCAGTGAATACATGAGTACAATACTTATTATGTGCCAAGCACTGTGTTAAACACTAACAATCTACCTTCCTCTATTCTTT
The DNA here is from genome assembly GCF_003287225.1 of Phascolarctos cinereus. Lineage (NCBI taxonomy): Eukaryota > Metazoa > Chordata > Mammalia > Diprotodontia > Phascolarctidae > Phascolarctos > Phascolarctos cinereus. The sequence goes on from NW_027555625.1 coordinate 71,537,061, forward strand.
CCAAACTCCCAGGATTATCACACAGATCCTTGCCATCAGGCCCTCTATTTCCCTCTTAGGATTTTCAAGTCTTTCCCTATGTCCTATAGCTAAGCTTTCTTTTATGTGTTTAACTAGAGTGTAAACTTGAAAGTAAGGACTTTTCCAATCTTTCTATTTCTATCCACAGCACTTCCCATAGTGCTTCACTCATAGTAACCACCTACCACAAACTTCTTTTTATTCATTCATTTGAATAATTACTATTATTATTTTGAAGTCAGTGCACATTAGTAGAGAAAGTGATGGCAGCGGGGCCCAAGCCAAGATCTTCGCCCCTTGCCCCAAAGGGAATCTGGCTCCCTTTTGTCTGAGCCCCAGAAAGTCCTTACTCTGGTCTCAAATGGTTCCTTATGGACTCCCCTTATCTCCCTTTGAAAGTCCTAGCCCCACCCTTTGATCTTGTGCAGATGCCTTTCAAACTTCTGCCTTCCTGTTCCCTCCATTAGCTATTCCCATTGTCTCTTCAATCTCTTAGACCTCCCCAATTAGAATTCTTACCTAAGAATCCTTACCTTATATTTTCTCAATAACACAGGTATGAGTATAAAATAGAGATGATGACAACTACTAAGTAGATAGAATCCCTATTTTATACTCATACCTGTGTTATTGAGAAAATATAAGGGAGAATCCTTATAATTGAAGAGCTTATTTGGTGGGTGGGGGCTGCAGTGGGACACACAAAAAAGCGTTATACATACCAGAGAACAATACAAGAGAGTATACAATTAAGAATGCTTTGCAATATCCAATATCCCCAGAAATCAGGGGTTCATTGTGTGGTAATTATAAATTGTCAGAGAACCTTTACCCCTCCTCCAACTTTATTAAAGAGTCTTCATTGGTTGCTGTGGTCAAAGGAAACATGCCAGCCTACACCTGATGACCATTTTCACATAAATGAGCCTATTCACACTAAACTTCCTTAGTTCTGTAGTAGTTGATCACAATTGATTGCTAGACTCCTTTTAAGCTTGATAGGACCTTCTACAGCTTGCCTTTCCTTCAAATCATCACCATCATCATCATCATCATCATCATCATCATCATCATCATCATCATCATCTAGCATTTATGTAGTTCTTTAAATTTCCAAAGCACTTTACAATCCTTACAACAACCTTGAGAGATAGTTGCTATTAATGGCCTCATTCAATGGGTGGAGAAACTGAGGCAGAAAAAGGATAAATGATAAAATAATAAATAATGAAATGATAACAAATAAGCACCTGTTATGTGTTGGGCACTACACCAGGCAATGGTAATACAAAGACAAGAAAGAAACAGTCTCTGCCCTTAAGGAACTTACATTCTGTTCGGAGACAACACGTGCTTACATAAACATATACAGAATAAACAAAATAAAAATAGTGTTGGAATAGCCTTAATTTTCACAGTACAAAGCACAATAATAGGGCTTTAGTGAAGAATAAATGAAATGCATGATTAGAATAATTAACAAATAAATTATGACCACTTCTTGCATATACATGGAATGTTACTGTTCACCAAGTGCTTTCACACGTATTATTTCATTACATTCCAACAATAAAACTGTAATGAGGAAGGGAAGGAATTTTTTTTTGCTTTAGATAATGTTTTTTTTGTTCCCCCAATTACATATGAAGAATTTTTAGTATTAATTTTTACAAGATGTTTCTCCCACCCTCCTTCTCCTGTCTTCTGAAAATGGTAGGCAATTTGATATTGGTTATGCATGTGTCATTATGTAAAATATATTTCCATATTCCTCACAGTCATGGGATAAGAAATAGATCAAAAGGAAAACAAAAGAATACACAAGAATGAATAAAATAAGTGAAAAATAAGCTTCAATCTGCGTTCAGAGTACTTGGATATGGATAGCATTTTCCTCCTGAGTCCTTTGTACTTGTCCTGGATCATTGTGTTGCTGAGAAGAACTGAGTCATTCATAGCTGATCATCACATGATGTTGCTGATACTGTGTATAGTGTTTTCCTGGTTCTTCTCTTTTTACTTTGCACCAGTTTGCACAAATCTTTTCCGTTTTTTTTCTGAAATCTGTCTATTTATCCTTTCTTATTGCACAGTAGTATCCCATTACATTCATATACCACAGTTTGTTCAGCCATTCCCCAATTGATATGCATCCTCTCAGTTTCCAATATTTGCCATCATGAATAGGGCTGCTATAAATATTTTTGTACGTGTAAGTCCTTTTCCCTTTTTTACAGTTTCTTCAAGATACAGGCCTAGTAGTAGTATCTCTGGATCAAAAGGTATGCACAGTCTGGCTGCTCTAGTGTCCCAATTTTCCCACATACTCTCCAGCATTTGTCATTTTCCTTTTTTGTCACATTAGCCAATCTGATTGGTCTGAGATGTTACTTCCAAGTCATTTTAATTTGCATTGCTCTAATGAAAAGTGATTTAGAGCGCTTCTCTATATGCCTATATACCTTTGATTTCTTTACCTGAAAGCTGCCTGTTCATATCCTTTGACCATTTGTCAGTTGGGGAATGGTTTGTATTCTCATAAATTTAACTCAGTTCTCTACATATTTGAGAAATGAGGCCTTTATCAGAGACACTTGCTGTAAAGATTGTCATCCAGATTTCTGCTTTCCTTCTAATCTTGGTTGCATTGGTTTTGTTTGTACAAAGACCTTTCAATTTAATATAATCAAAATTATCTATTCTACACTTCATAATGATTTATAACTTTTGTTTGGTCATGAATTCTTCCCCTCCACAGAGATCTGACAAGTAGGCTATTCCTTGCTCCTCTCATTTGATTGCTATAGTACCTTTTAGTAATATGTAGTTTCCTTCCTTATTCCTCTTATGTAGGTCTATTTTTACTTTCACTTTGTCTAACATGGAGATTGCTGTCACTGCTTTTTTTTTTTTTACTTCATCTGAAGTGTAATAGATTCTACTCCAGTTGCTTATTTTTAGTCTCTGCATCTCTCTGCTTCAGGTGTGTTTCTTGTAAGCAACATACTGTAGGATTCTGGTTGTTGATCCACTCTGCTATCCACTTCATCTCATTCACATTCACATTCACAGTTATGATTACTACCTATTTATTTCCCTCCATCCTATTCTTCCTTCTGTTTGTCTTCTTTCTCTTTCTACCCTTTCCCACCTCACCAGTATTTTGCTTCTCTCTACCATCTCTTTATCTGCCCTCTCATCTATCAGTCCCCACCCCTCTCCTTTTCACTTAATCCCTTCCACTATTTCCTGATGAGTAAGATATATTTCTATATTCAACTGATTGTGTATGTTATTCCCTCTTTGATCCAATACTGATGAGAGTAAGGTTCAAGCTATGCCCATCACCTACCCTTCCATCTTCCCCTCCTCTGTCATGTCTTTCTTGCCTCTTCAAGTCACATAATTTACCCCATTATACATCTCCCTTCCTTCTGCACCCAGTGTACTCCTCTTTCTCATCACTTAATTCTTTTTGTCGTTTCTTCAAGTTCATCATATACCCATACCCTCTGCCTATGTATAGTCATATCTATAATTTAGTGATACGATTTTTAAGAATTATAAGCATCATCTTCCCATGTAGGGATGCAAACAGTTTAGCTCTATTGAATTCCTTATGTTTTCTTTTCCATTTTTACCTGTTTATCCTTCTCTTGGGTCTTGATATTAGAGGTAAAATTTTTGGTTTAGTTATGGTTTTCTCTTTATGAACCTTGAAATCCTTCTATTTCTCTGAAAGATCATTTTCCATTTAATTTTGCCAAGTAGGTGATTCTTGGTTGTAGTCCTAACTCCTTTGCCTTCCAGAATATCATATCCCATGACTTCTGATCCTTTAATGTTGTAGCTGCTGTGATCCTGATTGTGACTCCCCATTATTTGAATTGTTTCTTTCTGGCCCCTTGTAGTATTTTTTTTCCCCTTGACCTTATAGTTCTGAAATTTGGGTATAATGCTGCTTGGGGTTTTTATTTTGCATTCTCTTTTTGAGGTAATTGGTGAATTCTTTCAATGTCTATTTTGCCCTCTGGTTCCAGGACATCAAGACAATTTTCCTTGATAATTTCTTGAAAGATGTTGTTCAGGTCCTCCTTTCGATCATGGCTTTCAGGTAGTCCAGTGATTCTGATATTGTCTCTTCTGGATCTATTTTCCAGGTCAGTTGTTTTTCCCATGAAGTATTTTACATTTTCTCCCATTTCTCCATTCTTTTGAATTAGTTTGATTGATTCATGATGTCTCACAGAGTCATTAGTTTCCACTTGCCTAATTCTAACTTTTAAAGTGTTGTTTTTCTCAATTAGCTTCTGTACTTTCTTTTTCATTTGACCAATTATACTCTGTAAGGAGTTAAGCTGTTTTCTTCAGTGGATTTTTGTACCTCCTTTTCCATTTAGCCAATTCTACTTTTTAAGCAGTTTTCCAAGTGGTTGACTTTTTTTTTTCATAATTCTCTTGCATCAGTCTAACTTTTCCCCATTTTTCTTCTACTTCTCTTATATGATTTTTAAGTTTCTTTTTGAACTCTTCCATGAATTATTTCCCAGACTGAGACCACTTCCTGTTTTTCTTTGGGGTTTTGCCCTTACATTTTTTGACATTTATGTTCTCTTCTACTTTTGTGTAATGGTCTTTCCTGTCACCATAATAACTTTCTATGGTCAGATTATTTTTTGTTGTTTTCTGCTTATCTTTTTTTTTCTTTTGAGGCCTTTTCCCCTTTCTTTCAAATTTGAGCTCCACTCCCATGGTAGGAAATTCACTCTCTCTAGCTTTTTGTGCTAGTGTCTGTAGGTCCTGGCTATTTACCTTGTGCAGCACTGATGTTGCCCTGAGGCCCTAGGGGGATCCTCGTGTCTGGTACTGCACTAAACAGGTGGGGTAGGGGTTGGCTGGTTCTTCTGGAGGCCAGAGCGGCCTGGCAGCTTGCCTGGTGCTGAGACAGAGTCCTAGTAGTAGTATTTGGCATGTGCCAAAGCCCAGTGGAATGTTTTTGCATTTTCCTGTGGCTACACTAAAGTACGTAGCAGTCTAGCCTCTGGAGGCTGCCTGTTTGCTCTGGGCTAAATTAATGTGTGGCAAGGCTTGTGTTGGCTGGTAGCTGTCTGTTGTCATAGGCACCCACAGAGTGGGCATCTACCTGTTTGCCTGGGACTGTGCTGCAGCACATGGAGGTCTGGCCACTGGATGATGCCTATTTGCCCAGGGCTACATTGAAGCATGTGGTAGTTCTTGGATCTGGAGTCTGCCTGTTTCCTTGGTTGTGCTAAGACACTTTGGGGGTCCTGGTGCCTGTCTTTTTGCTGGTTCTGCTGTTTCAGGATTTGTTTTGGGGCACTATTTCATAGTTGTTTGGAGGTGAACATGGGAGAGTTGCAGCTATTTACTGCTTATTCCACCATCTTGGCTCTTGGAAGTTGATCAGGAAAGATTATCAAAATCATTTTTACAAAAAAAGAAATTGAAATTCAGAGAGGTTTTTAAGATTAAGGTCACATAGCCAAGCTAGGAACAGAAACCTGGTTTGTGACTAAATTCTAGCCTTTCTCCGATGCTAAACTTATTACCAAGTTCCTTTTGGCATATTGAGTATTCATTTCACATATCTTTCTCTAACATTGGGTACTTGTGTGACCTGGACCAAATTGCTTAATGTATCTGGCCCTCAGTTTTCACATTTTCAAACTGATAGCTACTGAGACCCCTTCCAGCCTAAGTCTTATAATCCTATCATCTTTACTTCAAGTCTAAGTATGCAGAGATCACAATTTAGTAGGGAAAATGATGCAATTGAAGTTGCTGAATTTGGATTTAAATCATGACTTTGCTATATACTACTCATGTAAGTTTGAGTAACAGTCTTTCTGGGTCTTTGTTTCATTATCCAGAAAATAAAGGTGAATTAGATCATTGGTGTCAGACTCAAATAAAAATAGGGGCAACTAGTCTGTTCATAAGGATCCCTGGTGGGCCATGTATTAACTTAGTTTTATATTATAATATTATCTTTTATTGTATTTTTATTTATTTTGTTAAATATTTCCCACTTACATCTTAATCTAGTTCAGGTTATGCTCTAGTGTGTAATGAGCTACCTGTATACCCTCAGGCTACCTATTCTGGACTACATGATCCATGCCAGAAATATTCTCCCTCCTCTCCTCAGACTACTGACTTACTTCAAGTATCAACTAAAATCTCTCATTCTATAGAGATTCTACAACCCCTCTTAAATCTAGTGCTTCCCCTATTTTAATTATTTCTTCCACCCACATACATAACTTGTTTTGTATACATTTACTTGCTTGTCATCTCCCACATTAGCTTAAAAGCTCAGAGGTGGAGCCAAGATGGTGGAGTAAAGACAGAGACTTTCCTGAGCTCTCCCCCAAACTCTTCCAAATACCTTTAAAAATGATTCTAAACAAATTCTAGAGCAGCAGAACTCACAAAACATGGAGTGAAACAAATTTCCAGCTCAAGATAACTTGAAAGGTCAACAGGAAAGTCTGTTACACAGGGTGAGAGAGGGGTACAGTCCAGCACAGGCCATGCCAGCACAGATCAGGCCCCAGCAAACCAAGCAGGCCTTGGGGTGACTGAATCACTGGCAGCAGTGGCAGTTTCCAAACCTCTCAGCCCATACATGCTACAAATAACTTAGAAGGTCAGCAGGAAAGTATTGCACCTGGGTGAGAGTGGAGCACAGTCCAACTCAGGCTATTCCAGCACAGCCCTGGCCCCAGCAAACCAGGAGCAGACCTTGGAAGTGACTGAATCAGCAGCAGCTGCAGCAGTGGCTGCTTCTGTTTTCAGCCCTCAGATGTCAGATGGTCAAACAATTGGTCAGAAAGAGATTACAGGGGTCTAGCACTGAGGCAGGACTCTACTGCTTTGCCCATGCTGAGATACAGTCATATTCCTGGGTAGCAATTTCACAGTAAGAAGGAGCACTAGAACAGAAAAGTTTACAGCCACAGTGGAGAAGGGATGCTCCTTACAGTTCCAGGGCAGAAAAAAGTGTGTGTGGTAACTCACAGACCAGAGCACAGGCCAGGAGAATAGTAAATACTTTCCCCTAGATCATACCACTGTGGAAGAACTGAAAACTTACAGGTCCTTGGAAGTATCTCTGATACTTCTCTGAAAACAGCTACACAAAAACCTGTGCATTTTGGACAGTGCGCTCTCCACCCTGGAAGTAGAGTCCTACTTTAACAAAGAGCTAAAAGTCAAGTAATAGGCTGGGGAAATGAGAAAACAATGGAAAAGTACTCAGATTATAGAAAGCTACTATGGTGACAATAAAGATCAAAACAGACAGAAGAAAAAATAAATTTCACATACCCAAAGCCTCCAAGAAAAAACAAAATATGAATTGGTCTCTGGCCATGGAAGAACTCAAAAAAAAATTGAAAATCAAGTATGAGTGGTAGAGGAAAAATTAGGAGAGACATGACAGTGCTGAAAGAAAATCATAAAAGATTACTCAACAGCCTGATAAAGGAGGTACCAAAAATACAGAAGAAGATACCTTAAAAAACAGACTAGGCCAAATTGTAGAAGAGGTCTAAAATGAGGAAAAGAATGCACAATTGGCCAAATGGAAAAGGAGGTCCAAAAGCTTACTGAAGAAAATAATTGCTTAAAAATTAAAATTAAACAAATGGGGAAGTTAATGACTTTATGAGAAATCAAGAAACAATAAAACAAACCAAAAGAATGAAAAAAGAAAAGAGAAAACTGTGTGAAATATCTCACTGGAAAAACAACTAACCTGGAAAACAGATGCAGGAGAGATAATTTTTTTTTTTAAAAAATGGACTTTCTGAAAGCCATGATAAAAAAAAAAGAGCCTAGACACCGTCTTTCGAGAAATTTTCAAAGAAAACTGCCCTGATATTCTAGAACCAGAGGGTGCCGGGAGCCCCTGTGTCCCTGGCCGTGGTCTGATGCTGGCAGAGTGTGAAGAGAGAAAGAATCATGGGCCAGGTGGAAGATGTGAAGAACAAACTTCGTTTATTGATCTGAGGGCTCAGGCTTATACAGTGCTGGATCAAGTAATAGTAACATTATTTTCCATGAAAAGTACAAATCTAATTAAGTGATTTCCTTACTTCCTTGTACCTTGTCTGTTACTTTCTTTCCTGCAGCCTGTCCTGTACCTTATCCATTTCCTCCTTTCCTGCATCCTGTTCTCAAGAGGTGGAACAGGGGGGTGGTGAGCTGACATAAGCAGCCCTCTACAAGAGGGTAAAATAGATATTAAAAGAATCCACTGATCACCTCCTGAAAGAGATCCCAAAGTGCAAACTGCCAGGAATATTATAGCCAAATTCCAAAGTTCCCAGGTCAAGGAGAACATATTGCAAGCAGCCCAAAAGAAACAATTCAAGTCTCATGGAGCCACAGGCAGAATAACACAAGATTTAGCAGCTTCTACCTTGAAAAACTGCAAGGCTTGGAATATGATATTCTGGAGGGCAAAGGAGCTAGGATTAAAACCAAGAATCACTTATCCAGCAAAACTGAGTATAATCCTTCTGGGGAAAAACAGATATTCAATGAGAGAGAGGACTTTCAAGCATTCTTGATGAAAAGACCAGAGATGAATAGAAAATTTGACTTTCAAATACAAGACTCAAGAGAAGTATAAAAAGGTAAACAGGAAAGGGAAATCATAAGGAACTTAATAGGGTTCAACTGTTTACATTCCTACATGGGAGGATAACATTTGTAACTCATAAGACCTTTTGCATTATTAGGGTAGTTAAAAAGAGTATATATAGACAGAGGGTACAGGGGTAAGTTGAATATGAAGGGATGTTATCTAAAAAATAAAATTAATGGGTAAGAGGAATGTACTGGGAGAAAGAGAAAAAGAAGGGTAGAATGGCATAAATTATGTCACATAAAAGAGGCAAGAAAAAGGTTTCACAGTGGAGGGGAAGAGGGGGAATGTGAGGGGAAGTGAATGAATCTTACTCTCCTCAGAATTTGCTCGAAGAGGGAATAGCATAGACACTAACTAGAGCCTAGAAATCAATCTTAATCTACAGGAAAGTAGCAAGGGAAGGGGATAAGAGAAGGGGGATGATAGAAGGGAGGAAAGATTGGGGGAGAGGGTTCTCAGAAATGAATACTTTTGAGAAGGGACAGGGTGAAAGGAGAGAGAGAATATAATAAATGGGGATGGGGGAATAGGATGGAAGGAAATACAGTTAGCAATAGTAATTGTGAAAAAAAAATGAAGCAAGTTTCTTTGATAAAGGCCTCACTTCTTAAACATATAGAGAACTGAGACAAATTTATAAAAAAAAAAGAGCCATTCCCCAATTGATAAATGATCAAAAGATAGGATCAGTTTTCAGATGAAGTAATTAAAGCTATCTATAGCCCTATGAAAAAAAATACTCTAAATCACTTTTGATTGGAGGAATGCAAATTAAAATAATTCTGACGTCTCACCTCATACCTCTCAGATTGGCTAACAGGACAGAAAAGGTAAAAGACAAATGTTGGAGGGGATATGGGAAAAAAAGACATTGATGCATTGTTGGTGGTGTTATGAACTGATTCAACTATTCTGTAGACCAATTTGGAACTATGTTCAAAGGCCTATTGAACTAGCAATACCACTAGTAGGTATGTATCCCAAAAGAGATTTAAAAAAAGGAAAAAGGACGTATATGTACAAAAAATATTTATAGCAACTCTGTTCTGGAGGCAAAGAATTAGAAATTAAGGGGATGACCAATAATTGGGGAATGTCTGAACAAGTTGTGGTATTCACATACCATTGTGATGGTTCTGATGGTATTCCATCATTGTGGTGGAATACTATTGTACTATAAGAAATGATGAGCAGGATGACCTCAGAAAAACCAGGAAAGGCTTACATAAACTGATGCAAAGTGAAATGTGCTGTGTACAATGTAACAGCAATATTGTAAGAAGATCAGCCGTGAATGACTTATCTATTCCTAGCAATATAATGACCCAAGACAACTGTGAAGGACTTATAGTGAAGAATGCTATCCATCCCCAGAGAAAGAACTGATGGTATCTGAGTACAAATTGAAACATAGTTTAAAAAAAAACTCCTGATTTTTTCTTTTGTTTTCTTTCACAACGTGAGTATTATGGAAATGTTTTGCAAGGCTGCATGTGTATAGTCTCTGTAAAATTGTTTTCCTTCTCAATGAGGAGAGGTGTGGAGGGAGGGAGGGAGAGAATTTGGAACTCAGAGTTCTGGAAATGAATGTTGAAAATTGTTTTTACATGTGACTGGGGAAAATAAAATACTAAATAATAATAATAAAAACTATAAGCTGCTTGAGGACAGGGAGTGTCTTTTTCCACCTTTTCTATCCTCAGTTCTTAGCACAGTTCCTGGTACATAGCAGACACTTAATAAATGCTTAATGAATTGAATGCCTTACAGATCTGTGATGTCTGCCCATTATGAATGGGCAAGCAGGGCATATTACATTCACTAGTTCAGGGAAAGATGTCATTAGTTCAAACACGCTTTCATAACAATTTCCTAGTAGTAGGAATCATGCATGTATATAGTAAACAATAGAGTAACAGTGAACAGAATGATGGTGGGGAAAATTATAATCACTTGTACAAAAACCTTCAATCAGACTCCTTCAATATTTTCCCCCAAAAATTATTTCAGCTTAGCTGAAATAGTCTTAGAGATTTCTCAAACTTAATACTCCATATCTCACCTCTCTGTATTCCCACATGGCTGTTACCCATAAATACACTATATTTACTTCTCATTCCTGTTACACCTTCCCTTTGCCTACAATGTGTTATTGATCCCTCCTCTTCCTCATTGTTTTCCTTCTGCTACACTATATTATGAATACATCAGGTAGACCTCATTCCCCATTCCCATCCCCATCACAGTGTAATATCCTGACTATTTCCATCTTTATTTGTTCAGTATGGAGGAGGAGAATGAATCTCACATAAATGCTCCTTAACAAATATACATTTGGTTATTCAAGACAGTGGTTGACCTAAAAAAGATCTAGGAATCTTAGTGGATCATGAGGCAAATATGGTTCAGCAGTTTTATATGGCGATTCCAAAAGTTAATTTAAACTTGGAATGATCAGATCACATCTGGAGTATTGTGTTCAGGTCTTAACACTACATCTTTGGCAGAACAATGATAAAGTATGGCATGTCCGGAGGACAGTAATCTGTTGAAGAGTCTCAAGTTTATGCCATATGAGGATCTATTGAAAAAAATACATATATTTTGCCAGAAAGAGGAAAAATAGGGGTCATATGAAAACTGTATTCAAGTATATAAAGGGCTCTTATATAAAAAAGAGAGGATAGATTTGATCTGTTTGGTCTCATAGGGCAGAATTTAAAATGATGGGTAGGAATTACAAAGAGGGAAGTTTAAGCTGTATGTAAGGACAAAATTCCAAGTGATTAAAAACCTCCAAAAGTGGAATGGGCTGCCCTGGGTCCCCATTCATTAAGTCCTTAAGAGAAAAAACTGGAAGATCACTTATACTTCCTGTTATAAAGTGAATTCCTTTTAACATGTAGTTTGGAGTATTTGGCCTCTCTTGGTGTCTGGTATATTGTAATTCTGAGTAAAATTGAATAAACAGTGAAATAATGGTACAATAAGGATTCAATATTTTATAGTGACCATTATTTTCATATCTTATGATATCAACCAGGATCAATTAAAGTCAATGGGGATTCTAACCCTGGAGAAGGGAGAAGAGTGGGGGTCATTTCAACCATCTTCAAGTATTTGAACATGAGGAAGAAAAAACATGACTTGTTTTGATTGTCTACAGAAGGTGGAATTGGAAACAATGTGCAGAAGTGGAAGAAAGACCAATCTACCTTTAATCAGAGGGAAAAAAAAAAAACTACCCAGCAACGACTGGTTGCCCAAAGTGAGAACCAGATCTGGGACTTGTGATAGAGG
>NW_027555625.1:71554058-71564058 GCF_003287225.1 Phascolarctos cinereus
ATTCAGGAGAGACAATTTAAAAATTATTGGACTACCTGAAAATCATGAAGAAAAAAAGAGCCTGGACAGTATCTTTCAGGAAATCATAAAGGAAAACTGCCCTGAAGTCCTAGAACCAGAAGGGAAAATAACCATAGAAAGAATCCACCATCACCACCTGAAAGAGATCCCAAATTGACAATGCCAAGGAATATAATAGCAAAATTCCAAAATTACCAGATGAAAGAGAAGGTGCTGCAAGCAGCCAGAAAGAAACAATTTAAATATCATGGAACCACAGTCAGGATTACACAGGACCTTGCAGCTTCTACATTAAAAGACCAGCAGGGTGGAACATGATACATAAGGCAAAGGAGCTTGGAATGCAGCCAAGGATCAATTACCCAGCAAAAATGAGCATCATTTTTCAAGGGAGTGGATGGATATTCAATGAAATAGGAGACTTCCAAACTTTCCTGATAAAAAGACCAGAGCTCAACAAAAAATTTGATCTTCAAGTACAGGACTCAAGAAGGATAAAAAGGTAAATGGGACAGAAGATACAATATGTTGTTAATAAGGGGGGGGCTGTTTAAACCCCTACAAGGGAATATGACACTTGCAACCCTTGAGAACTGTATTGTTATTACACCATGTTAAAGGAGTATACATAAAGAGGGTGGATATTAGTTGACTTTGATGTAATGATAAAAAAAAATCTAATCAAGTGGGTTAAATGGATCCAAATAAGTGGATCAATCTGATCTTAGAAAATGTACTGAGAAAGGAGGAGGCAGACAAGGGTAAATTACATTACAGGAAAAGACACAAAATCCTATTACAGCAGAGGGAAAGAAGGGGGGGGGAGCATTGTTTGAACCTTACTCTCATCAGATTTGGCTCAAGAAGGGCATAACATAATCAGTTAGGTATAGAAATCTAACTTGCCCTATAGGCAGTAGGAGGGAAAAGGGAAAAAAGGGAGGGAAAGAAAAGGGGGGAAAGAAGGGAGGGAAGAAGCAGTAAGAAAAGGGAAAGGGATAATAAAAGGGAGGGACTGAAGGGGAGTGGTCAAAAGCAAAACACTAGTGAAGGGGGAAAGGAAAAAGGAGAAAGAAAAGCATAAATAGGGGGAAAAAGGATGGAGAAAAAGACACAGATAGTAATCATAACTGTGAATGTGAATGGGATGAACTCTCCCATAAAACGGAAATGGATTGCAGAATGGATTAAAAACCATAATCCTACAATATGTTGTTTACAGGAAACACATTTGAAAAAGAGTGACACATACAGGGTAAAGGTAAAAGGCTGGAGCAGAATATATTATGTTCAGCTGAAGTAAAAAAAGCAGGGGTAGCAATCCTGATCTCAGACAAAGCAAAAGCAAAAATAGATCTAATCAAAAGAGATAAGGAAGGAAACTACATCCTGCTAAAAGGCACCATAGACAATGAAGTAATATCATTACTAAACATATATGCACCAAATTGTATAACGCCCAAATTCTTACAGGAGAAGTTCAGGGAGTTACAGGAAGAAATAGACAGCAAAACTATACTAGTGGGGACCTGAACCTCCCCTCTCAGCACTAGATAAGTCTAACCACAAAATAAACAAGAAAGAAGTTAAGGAGGTGAATAGAACATTAGAAAATTAGGTATGATAGACCTCTGGAGAAAACTGAATGGGATAGAAAGGAATATACTTTTTCTCATCGTACATGGCACATACACAAAAATTGACCATGTACTAGGGCATAAAAACCTCACAATCCAATGCGAAAGGCAGAAATATTAAATGCATCCTTTTCAGATCATGATGCAATAAAAATTATATGTAATAAAGGGCCATGGAAAGATAGACTAAAAAATAATTGGAAACTAAATAATCTAATCCTAAAAAATGATTGGGTCAAACAACAAATCATAGAAACAATCAATAATTTCATTCAAGAGAATGACAATAATGAGACAACATACCAAAACTATGGGATGCAGCGAAAGCAGTTCTTAGGGGAAGTTTTATATCTCTAAATGCTTACATAAATAAAATAGAAAAAGAGGAGATTAATGAATTGGGCATACAACTAAAAAAACTAGAAAAAGAACAAATTAAAAATCCTCAAACTAAATTAGAAATATTGAAAACCAAAGGAAAAATTAATAAAATTGAAATTAAGAAAACTATTGAACTAATAAATAAAACTAAGAGCTGGTTTTATGAAAAAACCAATAAAATAGATAAACCTTTGGTTAATTTAATTAAAAAAAGAAAGAAGAAAACCAAATTACTAGTATCAAGAATGAAAATGAAGCTACCACCAAGGAAGAGGAAATTAAAACAATAATTAGGAATTATTTTGCCCAACTATATGCCAACAAATTTGACAATCTTAGTGAAATGGATACATATTTACAAAAATATAAATTGCCCAGATTAACCGAAGAGGAAGTAAAATACTTAAATAACCCCATCTCAGAAAAAGAAATTGAACAAGCCATTGATGAACTCCCTAGGAAAAAATCTCCAAGGCCAGATGGATTTACATTCTATCAAACATTTAAAGAACAATTAATTCCAATACTATATAGACTATTTGGGAAAATAGGTGAAGAAGGAGTCTTACCAAATTCTTTTTATGATACAAATATGGTGTTGATACCTAAACCAGGAAGAGTCAAAATAGAGAAAGAAAATTATAGACCAATTTCTCTAATGAATATAGATGCAAAAATTTTAAACAAAAATACTAGCAAGTAGATTGCAGCAACTTATCACAAGAATAATACACTATGACCAGGTAGGATTTATACCAGGAATGCAGGGTTGGTTCAATATTAGGAACACTATCAGCATCATTGAGCATATCAACACAAAACCAACAGAAACCACATGATCATCTCAATAGATGCAGAAAAAGCTTTTGATAAAATACAACACCCATTCCTATTAAAAACACTAGAAAGCATAGGTATAAATGGAGTCTTCCTTAAAATAATAAATAGCATAATCTAAAACCTTCAGCAAGCATTATATGTAATGGGGACAGGCTAGAAGCATTTCCAATAAGATCGGGGGTGAAACAAGGATGTCCATTATCACCACTGTTATTCAATATTGTACTGGAAACCTTAGCTTTAGCAATAAGAGAAGAAAAAGAAATTGAAGGCATTAGAATAGGCAAAGAAGAAACAAAGCTATCACTCTTTGCAGATGACATGATGATATACTTAGAGAATCCTAGAGAATCAAGTAAAAAACTACTTGAAATAATAAACAACTTTAGCAAAGTTGCAGGCTATAAAATAAACCCACATAAATCATCAGCATTTCTATATATTACCAACAAAGCCCAACAGCAAGAGATAGAAAGAGAAATCCCATTTAAACTTACTGTAGACATTATAAAATATTTAGGAGTCTACCTCCCAAACAAACCCAGGAACTCTATGAACACAATTACAAAACACTTTTCACACAAATAAAATCAGATCTAAATAATTGGAAAAACATCAGTTGCTCATGGGTAGGCCGAGCTAATATAATAAAAATGACAATCCTACCTAAGCTAATTTACTTATTCAGTGCCATACCAATCAAACTACCAAAAATTATTTTATAGAGTTAGAAAAAATAATAACAAGATTCATTTGGAAAAACAAAAGGTCCAGAATATCA
Organism: Phascolarctos cinereus; assembly: GCF_003287225.1. Classification (NCBI taxonomy): domain Eukaryota; kingdom Metazoa; phylum Chordata; class Mammalia; order Diprotodontia; family Phascolarctidae; genus Phascolarctos; species Phascolarctos cinereus. The sequence continues at coordinate 71,557,719 of NW_027555625.1, forward strand.
AAGGAACTAATGAAAAGAAATGCAGGGGAAGGTGGCCTAGCAATTCCAGATCTTAAATTGTATTATAAGCAGCAATCATCAAAACTGCTTGGTACTGGCTAAGAAATAGCGAGGTGGATCAGTGGAATAGGTTAAATATGCAAGACACAGTAGTCAATGATTATAGTCATCTATTATTTGATAAACCCAAAGACCCCAGCTTCTGGGATAAGAACCCACTCTGAAAAAAACTGCTGGGAAAATTGGAAAAGAGTATGGCAGAAACTAGGCATAGACCCAAATCTCACACCATATACCAAAATAAAGTCAAAATGGGTTCATGACTTAGATATAAAGGTTGATACCATAAGTAAACTGGGAGAACAAGGAATAGTTTACCTATCAGATCTGTGGAGAACAGAAGAATTCGTGACCAAACAGGAGATAGAGAACAGTATGAAAAGCAAAATGGATAATTTTGATTACATTAAATTGAAAAGTTTTTGCACAAACAAAGCCAATGCAACTAAGATTAGAAGGAAGGTAGAAAATTGGGAAAATGCTGTCCAAATCCAAAGAAAAGAACTATGGAAGTCAAATTGCTATCACTTATTTTTACCTTGTGTTGAGTTTTGTTTCATCTTTCTGATGGTTCCTCCTATTGGTTTTAATTTTTACTTACAACTTCACTAATGTGAAAATATGTTTAATAGGAATGTAAATGTAAAGTCTATATCAGATTGTGTGCCATCTTGGGGAGGGTGGGGGGGAAGAAGGGGGAGAAAAATTTTCAACTGAAAAGCACATGGAAGTGATTGTTGATAAATCAAAATAAATTAATAAAATTTTAAAAAAATAAAAAAATAAGGAAGTCTCAAGAAATGGGAGATCACTACCTCCTGAGACATACTAGCCTAGTTTGGGATAACTCTAAATATAAAGAAATTTGGCCATAAGTTGGCAGAACTTAAGATTCTACCCACTGATCCTAGTTTTGCCTTCTGTTGTTAAGCAGAATAAATCTAATCCTTCTTTTACATGACAGTCCTTCAAATATTTGAGGCTTTCTATTCATTCTGCATAAACCTTCTTGTTCAGATTAAATATTCACAGTTACTTTAATATTATAATATTGTATAGTTTCCAAATCCTTTCACCAACCTGAGTGTTCTTCTCTGGATATGCTTCTTTTTTATCAATGTTCTTCCTAAAATGAATTTTCCAGAGCCATGTGATATATTCTGTAGGCATATTACTTAAATAAGACAGAACATGGTGACATCATTGTTGTTGTTGTTCAGTCATTTCAGTGATGTCCAACTCTTCATGACCTCATTTGGGGGATTCGTGGCATAGATAACAGAGTGGTTTGCCATTTCCTCCTCCAACTCATTTTATAGTTGAGGAACTAAGGCAGTTAGGGCTAAGTGGATCACCTAAAGTCCCATAGCTAGTAAGTGTTTGAGGCTAGATTTTAACTCAGGGAGATAAGTCATCCTGGCTTCAGGCCTGACAGTCTACTGCCCACCTAGCTGCCCATGGGGAAATCATTGCCTTCTTCATTCTAGATAATGCACTGCTATTATATAGGAACACAGCTTATGTTTCTATTTAGAGGAGCCATGTCATAGTGAATAGTGAACTAGTCAATGAAAACATCAGTTCAAGAATTGTCTCTGATAACTGCTGTGTGTGTGATCATTGTAAATCACTAAGTGCCCCAAGACCTCTCTCTTAGACTAAAGTTAGAAATCTTATTGATTTGAATTTATAGTTTCCTACACCAATTAAATCAGGGTTTCTACCTCCCCCCCATAAAAAGTGTTAATTTTTAGCACCATTTTATTTCATTGACACAAATTGAGTTTGTAACTTATTAAAATCCTTGAGTTTGTAACCTATTAAAATCCTTATCTCCCTCCCCCTCAAGGAACTAGTCTGGTAACACTGACCCCATGTATTTTAATCTTTTTTCCCTATGGAACTTCCACAATAGTCCCTGCTGTCCTAATTGGTGACTGCCTTTCCTTTTCCACTCTCAGGAAAGACCCAGAAATGCTTTTCTTTACACTGAATCCCCAGCAATCATCTCCATATTGCCTGTGGTGGCAAGAGGGGGGAAGGGAATAAGCATTTATATAGTACTTACTATATGCTGGGCATTGTGCTAAGCTTTTTACAAACATTATCCCATTTCTTCCTTACAACAACCCTGGCAGGTAGGTGCTGTTATTATCCCCATTTTACAGTTGAGGAAACTGAGGCAGAAATGGTTAAGTATCTTTCACAGGGTCACAGAACTAATAAGTCTCTGTGGCCAGATTTGAACTCAGGTCTTTCTGACTCCAGATCTGGTGCTTTGTCCACTGTGCCAGCTAACTACCTCCTTGTGGGAGTTTAGTTTGCCCTGCTACTGACACACTCATCTGGCCGCTGCTTTTGGTGACTGTGTCAAGGATATGTGAAATTGGTGTTGCATTGGGGCATTCATTAGGGAAGAGTAGCTGTTCTAGGAACAGGTTGAGATCAAAATGTCACACTCCTGTTTAGTGGCTTAACAATGGTGCCTGAAGTCCTTCCTTTTTTTTCTTCTTCTATTTTTACCTTGTCTTCTATTTTTACCTTGCCCAGCCCAGGCTCCTGCTAACAGGTATCTAGTTTGTTCCTTAAAAGGTTTGGAAGGCTATTTGCTGCTTTGTCCCTTGACAGAAAAAAAAAAAAAGATCCCACTAAGTGAGAAGTTTCCCTTGAGCTCATGCTGCTCTGACCTTGAGCCCGAAGCTCTGAATTGGTGCCCTAACCCTCACATTTGCTATCTGTGTGACCAATTGTAATTGCTTACCTTATAAGGCTGTTGTGAAGAATTGAGGGGTTTTAGTCTGGAGAAAAGAAGACTCAAGGAAGGCATGATGAATGTCTTTAAATATCTGTAGGGTGTTCATGTGGAAGAGGGATTAGACTTTGATCTAAATAGGTCTTCAGTTTCAGTGGGCACTATGATAAATAAATTGGTGTTAGAGATGGGTTCTTTTCAGTTATGGGATGGCCCAGATGAGCATAGAAGTCCCTTCCAACTCTAAAATTTCTAGGTGGCAACTGGATACTGAATGTATCAGTGGATTTAGAATCAGGAAGTTGTTCAGTCATGTCTGATTCTACATGACCATACTTAGGGTTTTCTTATTGGAGTGGTTTGCCATTTCCTTCTCCAGCTCATTTTACACATGAGGAACCTGAGGCAAACAGGGTTAAGTGACTTGCTCAGGGTCACACAGCTAGTAAGTGTCTGGAGCTGGATTTGAACTCAGATCTCCCTGACTCCAGGCCTGGCACTCTATCCACTGCACCACCTAGCTGCTGCATTAAGCAGGAAGACCTGAGTTCAAATCTTTCCTAAAAAACAACTAACTGTAACCCCAGGTAACTATATTTTTCTCAGACATGTTTTCCTCATCTGTAAAATGTACATACTAATAGCACCTTTTTAGTGGGATTATTGTGAATCCCAAATAAGATAGCAGATATAAAGTCTCTTAGTAAACTTTAAAGTACTGCATAAATGATAGATACTATTATTATAAATTCTGTGATTGTGAGGGATGAATGCTTTGATAATTGGGAAGTAACAGAAGAAGTTTTCACTATTATATTGTCCTGGTTCTACATACCAAATTTGTCTGTGCTCTGATATTATCCCCAAGTGGCTGATTTCAGGCTTCCTGACATCCTTTTCTTTTGATCTGCCCTTACAAACAAATGTGACCCTTACTCATTTCGTAAGCAAAACACGTTTGTGTGAGTGTGTACAGCTTTTGCTAGAATAAACAATTATCACAGAAGCCTCCTCAGATAAGCATCCCATGGGGAGAATATGTCTGTGCTAGCTTTGATACAAATTTCTGATATCACTGAATCTAAAACTCAGCACTGGGGACCTTTGCAGGAATTTAAGAAATGCTCAGGAGGCCCATCACTCCAGATGGATGACAATCAGACAGATGTGGAACTGTTTTCATCAGGGATACTGGACTGGAATTTTGCTTGGTGTATGTGCGTGTATGTGTGTGTGTGTAGTTTAATTCAGCAATTCCATGTACTTTAATGGCAAATACATTTAGAGTTTAAGTCAGACATCATGTAAAAGGTCATTGTTCACAAACTATTGAATTAGTTTGTGGTATGTATGGGTTCTTACACAGAACAGCTATTCAACAAATTTTCGTTGGCTGAATATAATTCTTTACCTTTCTTCATCTGGTAGCTCGTCATGCAGTGAGCAAGGTCCTGGTTCTCAAAGTCAAGATCAGGGAAACACAAACTTTGGCAAGGCCTACCATAGAGGAAAAGATTTGCTTTCCCCAGTCTTGGAATATCTGTGCTTTTGTTGTCCAAGTATCATCCTAGCTCAATACGTGGAGGTTCAACAGCAGAAAGCAAATAGAGATAAATATTTAAGCTACAAATAGTGCATGAAACACATGGAAGGTTAGGAATCACATATTGGAAGTAATACACGCACTACTAAGTAAACACATAACAGCAAAATCACTAATAGAACATAAGGTTATTTGAAGATCTGGTTCAGGGACCAACATATAAGAAAAGGTCAATAGATTTTTACCATACTGAATCTAATGGAATTCCAAAACATAGTTATTATAATCTAAGTTGCAAATTAAAGAAACACAGGTTTGATCAAAACTATTGACAGGAAGAACCTGCTGAAAACTTTTTTGAAAGAATATAGGTATAATACCTATCAGCTACCTCGATCTGGATGGTGTGCTTCCTTTTTAGCTAGCCTTAGCTCACATTAGCTTGTTTTTTGTTTGTTTCTTTCATCTTTCTTTCTTTCTTTCCTTCCTTCCTTCCTTCCTTCCTTCCTTCCTTCCTTCCTTCCTTCCTTCCTTCCTTCCTTCTTTCTCTCTTTTTCTCTTTCTTTCTTTCTTTCTTTCTTCCTTCCTTTCTTTCTTCCTTTCTCTTCCTCTTCCTTCCTTCCTTCCTTCCTTCCTTCCTTCCTTCCTTCCTTTCCTTCTTTCTTTCTTCCTTTCTTTCTTTCTTCCTTTCTTTCACTTTAACTATCTAGTAATAAATTGTATTGAGAGAAAGTTAAAAGGGGGTAAAATATTTCAGGGGAGAGGAAAAAGTGATAGGATTTGAAGACCTGGTTATGGTTTTAAAGTGTTAAAACAAATGTACAACCATGAGCAAGTCATATCATCTCTCTGAATCTCAGAACATTATCTATAAAATGGAATTAATAATACTTATGTTACCTAAGAAGAATATTGATTAAAGTTCTGTTTGTATATACATGTTTGTACATATGTATGTATGTTTGTGTATATGCATGTAAATATATCCACATGCATATCCACATGCCAATTCACACGCATACAATTAGTGTGTATATGTACATATGTACTATACATGCATCTATGTATTATACATATACATACATGTATAGAGATACTATGCATACAGTGTTGTCCAAAACTCTTAGTGCAATTGTCACCTTCCTTTGAAGTCTTATAGTTTTACAGAAATGACCCAAGTTTCTCGAAGATCATACTATCTGGATATAAACTCTTGCATATCCTATGACTATTTTATGAATTTAATTATTTTCCAGTTCATGAAAAAAAGACATATAGATTATCAGTACTAGCAATTTATAAGTGATACACAAGTGGCACTCATCATTTAATCTGCCTTGGCAGAAAATAATGGCATGAACATCTGGTTTCTTTTTTTTTTAATGTGTGATGATAAGGGGAGGAAAATGGTTGCAAAATCTCTATGTATAGTCTCAGAGGTACTCTGTGTCCTTAGTATGAGAATTATCATAGTGGAGTTAAGAAAGTCATCATCAGAGCATTAACCACTAAGGGACAGATTTTCCAGCCACAATAACTAATAAAATTGCCTGCTAAAGCCATCTGCATTAGTAGAGGGAAATCCCGTGTTTATGATACCATGAATCTTTACAAAGATTGTCATAAGATTTTAAGAAGCCAGGACATTTTGGTAGTAGAAATTCAATTGAGAGACACTGATTTAGACAATAAGTGGTATAGGATAGCAAGGGTTTCTTTTTTTCATATAACATGAACCGCAAAGGAATCCTTTAAATAAGAGACCTGCCAAGTTTTTTGATATGAAAGCCTAAACTTTGTGGAAGAGACTTTCCCCAGTTGCCTGCTTTTCTTATTGCTTGGTGTTGAATTGAATTTGTCCACTCATGTTCTAATTTTTGAATTACTCTCTCTCTCTCTCTCTCTCTCTCTCTCTCTCTCTCTCTCTTCTCTCTCTCTCTCTCTTTCTCTATCTCTCCCTCTCTCTCCGCTAGCCATTCAGGATA
>NW_027555625.1:71569058-71784058 GCF_003287225.1 Phascolarctos cinereus
CCTCCTGGACAGTGCTTTTGTAGCACTCATCAACTACATCTGTAACACAGCCTTCAAAAACTGCAGAAAAAGAAGAGTGGTACCAGTAATGTAAAACCATCTCCAACCACGACATCCAATATCAATTTGAAGACCTCTATTAATTGTCACCTTATAACTCTTATTCAGTCATTTTCAGTTGGGTCTGACTCTTCGTGACCTCATTTGAATATTTCTTGGCAAAGGGAGTAGAATGGTTTTCTATTTCCTTCTCCAGCTCATTTTACAGATGAGGAAACTGAAGCAGGGTTAAATGACTTGCCCAGGGTCACACACTGAGTGTCTGAGGCCAAATTTGAACTGAGGAAGATGAGTCTTCATGACTCCAGTCTGGCACTCTATATCCGCTGTGCCACCTAGCTGCTCTCATCTTAGCATTAGTAACTCATAATATAAAAGAAATATTGTCAGATTTTTTTCCCTTTTATTGAACCTAAATATATTTGTAGATCCTTCCTAATAATTTTAGTTCTTTCCTCTGGGTCAGAAGTTCTTAATATTTGTATGTATGTGTGTGTGTGTGTGTGTGTGTGTGTGTGTGTGTGTGTGTTTGTGATAGATCCTTTTGGCAATGTGGTGAAACTGATCGAACTCTGGACCTTTTCTCAGGATGATGTTTTTGAAAACATAATCTAAAATATTTAGGATTAGAAAGGAAACAAATTGTATTTAAATAGTGATTATTTTTTAATCCACATTCACTGACCACAGGTAATAAATAACTTCTGTGCTAGATGCAAATAAAACAAACCTATTCCTTCTATTTCATGGCAGCCCTTTGAGTATTTAAGCACAGTGAGATAGATCATGCTGCCAGTATATCTTCCGCTTTTCAGGCTAAACACAGCCAACTCTTTTAACAAATATTAATATGACTGTTTTTAGTCCTCTTCCATCCCCCAATAAATGTTCTGGTTGCCGTTTTCTGGACACACTCCAGTTTGTCAATGCTTTCTCTAAACTGTGGTCCATGGGAGTGAACAGCATCTTCACAGAAAGGAATGAAGCTGCCTGGTATTCACTAAAATAATTATACATAAAGAGCAAAAGCAAACAAGGGACACAACTGCCTGTTGCTTTGGCAACTGGTAATGTTGGCTAGCACTAGTTTTGTTTTGGTGAAGTGCTGGTGTGGCTGTTATAGCAGTGTTGATCATTTGGAATGTTTCTAGTGAATCTCTGTGGATCAAAAAGGGAAGACAGAGAGAAAGAGACACAGAGAGACAAAAATACAGAGAAAGACAGGAAAAAGACAGTGAAAGAAACACAGAGAAATAGGATCATAGAGAGACAGAATCAGAGGCAGATAGAGTAGAGTCAGACATGGAGAGATGAGACAGGCAAAGATAGAGAGAAAGGGATAGAGTACAGGCAGAGACAGAAAGAGACAGAAGCAGAGAGAGACAGAGAAAGAAAAAGAAAGACAGAAAGGCAGAGAGACAGAAAGATAGAGAGGTAGATATAAAAACAGAGAGTCAGAGAACTGAAGAGAGAGACAAAGAAAGACACAGGGGAAAAGACGCACAAAGCAAGTATCATAACTCTTGGAAAATACCTGGAGCTCATCCTTTGTTATAGACACTCAATTAGAAATAACAATATCAGGCTCAGAAACAGAGCTTTTCAAATGAATCTCCTTTAATCACAGGATGATGAGGACTGACCTCTACTGGGCATGTCATCGGAATGTTGTAGAGAAAATTGCAGAGAAAGTCTGGCAATCATAACTAACACAATACCGTTACAGTCATCCCAGGTAGAGATATTCTAAAGAATACCATTACAGGGATAGCATGCAAGAAAATCAACAGCCCAAGGAAAGGGGTCAGCTGAGAAAAAAGTAGAAGGGACAAAGGAAAATTATAGCTGTGACACTAGTAAAGTGATGATAAATGGAGAATTGGTCTGCCCTGGCGTTTATATGCAGGACTCAGACAAGTGGCAAATGTCCTGGAGTTGTCATTTTCAGCATATCATGGTTTCATTGTCACTCTTCTTCGATTGTCCCTGTTAAAGGATGGGAGAAGTATGGCTATTGTGGACCTGATTCTGACCGACAATTGACAGAGGTCAGTGCGATGTCGTGGAAAGAGCATTGGATTAGAGTCGGAAGGTCTGCTTCAAATCCCAGCTCGGTGATATCAGGCAGGTCTCCCCATTTCTCCTCTCATTAATTTACTTATCCATAAAAGGAGGGTTTTAGATTAGATGACAGGTTATAATGCCTTTTGGAGGAGGGAGTCTTTAATTTTTGTCTTTGTGTTATAAATGTCTAGCATAGTACCTGGCACATAGTAGATTCTTAATAATACTTTTTTAATGGTTGATTGATTGATTAATTATGATCACTAAGGACCTTTCCAATTCTAAATTCTTTGAGTCTAAGGAGAAATTTGATAATGAAATGGGAATGACTTGACTTTGGGACACACTCTGATATGTGACTTTTAATGAGCTGATTTCCAAAAATATATAGAAAATACTCTTATGATCCCATTATATGGAACCAATGATACGGAATTTTATATAAATAGAATAGGAAACCTTCAAAAATAATATTGATTGATAATTCAAAATGATTTTGATGAAGAAATGGCAAAAGGTAATAAAGGAAAGTGTCATCAATTTTGTCAGATTAAAAAAAAGATAAAACTGATTATAGAATATAGCAAATTTTCACAGTCCTACAGTGTAAGAACAAGCATAAGCTGAGAATGATTTGGCATCTGTAAAAAAGTGCTAACAACAAACAGCAACGGGCCAGAACCAAGAAGGAACAGAGGGTGAGGCTGCTGCTTGGAATGTAGTAATAATGACAGTGAATGATGGAGAGAAAAGTTACCCATTTTATACTTTGCTTCTATTGTTCACCAACTTAAACTAGTGCACATTTATTAAGAATTTACTGTGCTCAAGATACTAAGGAGACATAGATAAAATGTCACAGTCCATGCCCTAAGGGAGATTACATTGTATTGTTATGACAATATGTACAGAAGAGAGAGAGTACAAATAACTAGGAAAATGTTGAAGGGCTTTTCATTGAAAAATAACTATCAAACTAGTGATTCTTTTTTCCCTTAATATTATATTTTCCCTAATGATATGTAATTTTTTAAATGTTTTGTTAAAATTTTGAGTTCCAAATTCTATCCCTTCCTTCCTCCCTCCCTTTCTCATTAACAGGACATAAAGATAAAAATTGGATCATATTTAACAGAGTTCAAACTAGTTGAATATTTTGATCTGAAGTTTTATTAAGGGGTCAATGTCAGCCTATATGTTTGTTTCTGTTGGGGTTCCCTATTCTGTTCATTTTTTATAAATGATTTCATTATGGGTTCCATGATGATGAGTTGTATATTTTACTTAAAACCCTGGAAAAGAATATACCAAGAGTGAAGTAGGTGAGGGCTTGCCCTAGGGTGGAAAATTTAGAGAGCTGGAAGAATTTTCTCAGGTTCTCTACCACCTTGGCCTCTTGTGTCCATGGATATACTTATGTCAGACACACCCCTAGGCAACTTCATCCATAGGTGCCCTTTCTCCCATTTTTATCTCCAGCACCAAAAGTTTCAGAATGCTGCCTCTTTGCAACAGTTTAAACCCTCTCCTCCCTATCCCCTCCCCACACACATCTCCTTGTAAAAATGGTCGGTTCTTCAACAGTACAGAAACCTTCTGGTGAATTGGGACTTGTTTTCCCATCTCCACTCACGCAAACCAAGTCTTAAGCTATCCTCCCTTCTCTCCACCTCACTTCCTTCCTACCACCACTTGCCTTAGGTGGAAATATTGTTAGTTAATGCTCTGACCAAAGGAATATCATATGAAAGGTGAATTAGAAGGATAAAACCCTGACAAATGTTTAGAAGTTGCATAGCTAAATGGAAATTCTCACACAAGTTAAATAAACTCAAGATATAACTAGAGGATAATTAATAAGGATTAAAAAAATAAAAGACTTGTAGACTGTAATGGACCATGACATTAATATATTCAAATTATCTGATGACCAAAAGCAAAACAAAATAAATTATAATATATCTAACATCCAGAATAAGAGAGGGGATAGACTTGAAGTCTTAAGCCCAGATTAATGCCATCTTTTCAATTTGGGGGTATTACTTTTTAGTAGGTCTACCAAGAAACTGAAATACAACCTTAGAAAGATCACCAGGATAATGAGGAACAGAAACTATGTCATAGGAGGATGGGTAGCAGGAACTGTGCAGGTTTAAGAGAAGAAGAGATGATTTGGACAGCATAAAAGCAATGTCTTCTAATGTCCATGTTTCATGTGGAGATTGAATTAGATAATTACTGAGGTCCATTTTGTGACAGAAACCCTAAGACTAAACTGTCCATAGTTTTTTGATAGAGTCTTGCACCTGGACTCAAGGAGATCTGAGTTAAATTCCAGCCTCAGACATGTTCTATTTGAGTAACCTTGGGCAAGTCACTTCATCTATGTCTGCCTCAGTTTCCTCAATCCTGAAATAAGGATAATAATAGCACCAGGGTTGTTGTGAAGAAAAAATGAATTACTATTTGTAAAGTGCTTTGCAAGAACTTTGAGTTCTGTGTAAACGTTATCATCATCCTCTTCTTCATCATCATCATTATCATCTTAATCATTATTTTTATGAGAAATTTAGATGAACACTATTGGTATGTACAATAACCAAGTGGAAAGCCACAAAGTTTACTAACCATAATAAACCTGGTGGCTTAGAGAAGGGTATAAAAACTGCTTTCATTTATTCTTCCTATCCCTTGACTGTGGAAAACCTTTAGAGATTGCTTAGGATCAACACTACTTGGCAGAAGACAATAGAGAGAAAAGATAGTAAAGAAAATAATTATATGGTGTTACTACTAAGAGATACAGGAAAGCTGGAATCCATTTGGGATAAAGGGAGGTGCTGATTGAAAACATACAATAATTCCTTTAAAGATTAATGTTATATATGAGATGAGAAGTCCATTACAATCGAGGTCTAAGCACATAGGCTTTTGCTGCAGAGTTGTTTAAATATTTTAGGAAAGGAATGGATGGGAAAATGTGTATGTGCATCATAGAAAATGTGGGTTAAAGAAGCCTCTGGGAAGTTGAATTCGGTAGTGAGTTTTCAGCACTCCCTGTCCCCTAAGTAAAGTTTCTCAGATTTATCTTTGAAAGTCTCAATCTCTATACTACCCTGCAATGATGATGAGATATGTCAGAAGGAGGACACAATGTTAACATGGGATACAAGAAATAACACTTTTCATTTCTAACATTTTACAACTCTAAGATCTGGTTCTCCTTTGCTTTTGAGCTGGTTTATTTATTATCCTCCCTTTGCTTGGCATCTTTCTGTGTCACTGGATCCCCAGGGATGTAAGTCATTTATCCTTTCTCTGTTGTCTAGAGAGGCAATGTGGTCATGACATATTTACCACGGCCTGTGAGTCCAGCATATTTAAATAAAGGAAGTATTAGAGATCATATACACTGGCACCAGTGAAACAACTTTGTGAAAATAGGTTGCTTTCAGAGTTCTGTGTTTTGTTTTCTTCTCTAGCTATGAAGCACCAAGGTTCAGAGTCAAGGTATGCCAGTTTCCCAGAGCTCATGGATCAGCACTGATCAGCTAGCTCCCTCTTAATTATCCACTTCATGGATTCTCCCCACTCCTCTAGAGTCCTTGCCCCATCCCCAGCAGTGACAAAATTTGCTAAGATTCCAAGCTAGCACCATAGTTACCTTCATTCTTGCTGGGTTTATACCCCATGAAAAGTATTCCTATTCCAGAGAGTGCTGTTATGACTCTAAGCCAGCTAAGCAGATTATCTGTGGTTTGCCATTTTCCACATCAACACTCCCCTTCTGTCAGGAGCTGACTGGTTCCCTGCCCATTCATTCCACCTCTTTTGCCAGGTGTCCCTATTTGCCTCTACCTGTGGGCTTAAAGGGTCTGTGAAATCTGAGATCGATTCTGGCTCTAGACAGGAAATATTTAAGAAGCTCCTGTTGTATAAAACCTTTGACTCAGTCCCAAGGTCTTTTATTTCTGTCCATGCCCTTTGCCTAATACTAAGGCCCAAAGAAAGGTCAAATATGAACACTGTGCTGAGTTCTGGGGATATGAATTAAAAAAATATAAAAGCAGTCCTCCACCATCAAGGACCTTATAGTCTTACCACAAAAGGAGGCTCAAATGTGGGGGAGACGAGGAAGTACTTAACGTGGCAGCATCATGTTAAGTGGAGTCAAAACCAGACACAGCTTCTGATGGAGAATGGAGAGTTACTTGGAAAGTTCTGAAAGTCCAGAGCCTTCTATAAAGGATGGCTATTATTTATATGTGTGTTCGTACATGTACACACATGTGTACAATGCATTTATATGCATATGAATGTGTATACACACATGTACATACTGTATAGTGAAGGTGTATATATATGTATATAATATATATAATATGCATATATATTCTACTTCAATATAATTGGTTTTCTTAATAATTCTATTTTATTTCATGTACATAGAAAGTATTATTATTGGCCTCACTAGACTTCCAAAGGAATTCATGAAATCAAAAAACAAAAAATTGGGAACCTCTGAGCTATAGGATTTCAAAAGGAAGGTCACCAAGCAAATAAGTACCCTGGAAAATATGCCATACAATAACTGACTGAAGGAACTGGGCATGTTCCTGGGGAAGAGGTGATGTAGCATGGAAATTAGAGTGACCTCCAAGATTTAAATGGTTTTTGTACGTATGAGGGACTAGATTACTTTGGACTTATTTGCATATTGCTTAATTGTCCCCCAAATTGTTTTTTTTAAATTTTTTAGCTGAACTTTTCTTTTTATTAGAATAAGGAACTCCTATTGAGAAAATTGATTCCATCAATGCAGATCAGAACCAGCACTTACGGTCCTAGACCTTACAGTCTTAGACAGTTTCATAAAACTCCTTACATTTTATAGACTTATAAAACTGGGCAGCTAGGTAGTATAGTGGTTAGAGTTCTGGGCCTGAAGTGAAGAAGACCTGAATTCAAATCCAGATTCAGACATTTAATAGCTGTGTGATCAAGTTGCTTATACAACTACCTGCATAAGCAAATCACTTAAGCTGTGCTCTGCTCAATTTACTCATCTGTAAAATGGGGACACTTACTTCCTGTGGTTGGGAGGATCAAATGAGATAATAATTGTAATTCACTTAGCACATTGTCTGGCACATAACAAATAATATGTAAATATTAATTATTATATTAGTTATTAGAAAATAGAATGCATCATAGTCAGGAGTTGAACCCGACGTTTTGGCTCTAAGCCCTGTACCATATCTACTGCACAATACTACTTGTGATTGGAGCGAATCTTACTCATTAGGCAGCACTCACTGGGCCCAATTAATCAAGCAGTTCTAAACCACACAGTCTTCAGGATCTCTTCAACTGAGGTCATTAAAGAGACTTTGAAGAAGACAATGCCCATGAGCCAAAAGCCTGGTTCTAACCTCCCAAATCCTATATAAATTCAGAGAATCAAAAACCATCCAATTTGAGTAACCTTGGAGCATTAGTCCAAAATGTTATTGCTCAGTCTTTCGGTCATGTCTGACTCTTTGTGATCCTGTGTACCATAGTATCCTAATGCTATCTATGGGGTTTTCTTGGCAAAGATACTGGAAGGGTTTGTCATTTCCTTCTCCATTGAATTAAGGTAAACAAATTAAATGACTTGCCCAGGGTCACACAGCTAGTGTCTGAAACAGGATTTGAACTCAGGTCTGCCTGACTCCAGGCACAGTGCTCTACCCACTGGGCCACCTAGCTGCTGCTGTCCAGTCTATACCCAAATAGAAATCCTGTCTTGAGTATCACACAGAAGTACCCATTTAGTCTATATAAGTCTCAGGCTGGGGGCTGGGCAAGTACAGTACTGCCCAAGGCAGTCAATTCTATTTGGGGATTTCAAATTATTAAAAAAAGTTCTTTACCCTTATATTGAAAAATAATGCCATGTAACAAAGTCTGTTTTTCACTTCCCATCTTCTTTAATTTGCACTTCTTATTTTGGGACAACTCTGATTAAAAAAAAATATCTCAACAAGTTGGAATCATGGGTTGAATCTACAATGACATGATGCAGAGATAAATGATAAAATGATATACTCTTACATAAAAAAAAATCAACAGCACATGAAAGATGACTGGGTCACATAATGAATAGAGTGCTTGACTTTGAGTCAAGAAGACCTGAGTTCAAATATAACTTGAGATACTTACTAGTGGTGTGACCCTGGGCAAGTCACAAGTTAATAATAACACTTACCTCACAGGGTTATTGTGAAGATTGAATGAGCTAAAATATAAAGCACACCTTGAAGTGCTATAAAAAGGCTTGGTCAGTTTTGGTAGTTGTTATAAATTAGGTTGGGAGAAATATGGCTATGCAACAATTTATGCAAAAAGTACCTGGAGTGCAATCTCAATATAAGTCATTAGTATGATGGAATCACCCTAAAAGCCTTTATTAAAGCCTACATAACATGCAGAATGGAAAGTCAATTGCCTTGTTTTCCTACTCCCTTGTCAGGCAACATCTGGAGTATCAAATCTGTTTCTGCATGTTTCTTTTATTAAGGAGATCCTTGACATCTTGAAGAAAGTCCAAAAGGCAACCAGAATATTGAGAGATCCTAAATAATTTCATATGAGGACTGGTTTAAGTAATTGGGAATTTAAGCAGGGAGATGAGAAGATTCAATGGGAACATGACAATTACCTTCAAATATCAAAAGGAATGTCATGTCAAAGACGGAACAAATGTTCTACCAACATAAGACTCTCAGTGCCATTAATTGTTTTGCTGGGCCACAAGGGATGGAAATAGCATGGCAGAAGTTATTCATAAGAAAATTCAGGTGACCACTTCAGAGGATTCAAGCTTTAGTTGAGTCCTAGAAAAGATGGCTTCTGTGGTCACTCAAATTCAGAGAATCTAAGATTATGTACTGTTATAAATGATTATGCCAACTGATGGCTGCTTCCTTGCTTAGAAAAAGAAATGTGTCCATAAAATTTCAAACAGGAACTGAAGGTTCTTAGAACATAGATTAGAATTTGGTAGACTCAGGTCTGACACCTTTACATTCAAAAGAATAAAGTGGCTATCATGCAATGAAGAGTGAGAGAGAAAAAGAAATGGGCAAACATTCAACTCATTTCCATGGAAACTTTGAATCCTGAGTACAGTACTCTACTGTTAAATCTTTGCACCCTTCAGGGATATAGCTATTTTAACTACACAAAAAATACAGCTCTGATTAACAACATGGGCATACCTGAATATAAATGGGATCTCACCGGTCTATCTACAATCTCTGATTTCCTTGAGGTTTAGTTCACGAACATTACATTAGAAGACAGGAGCTGAAAATATGAAGAAATTTTTTTTGGTTCTCCTGTAACCTATGGTTTTATCCAAAGATTGCTCTACAAAATGAACTTGACTTGTCCTTCCTCCAGTCTTTTTAAATATGGAATGGATAAAGAGAAAAGCCATCAAACTTCATTTATCTTAAGAGGGTCATGAGAGTTAGTGTGCCATAATGACTAAAAAACAGTTTAAGTATCAGAAAATATGAGTTAAACTCTTACCTCTAGCCTTTCCTATACTATCTATATTACAACCTCTTGTTCCTCTAGGCAAATTTTATGACTACAAATTTCAGAACACGTAATGATATCTTTTAGTGGAAGGTTTTTCCATCACCAAGACTTCCTTATACCAATGAACTCACAGGTCTATGCCAGAAAGTTGGTTATAGGTCTTAGAATTGAGCAAAACTGTAATAAACATTCAGCTCAATCCTCTCAGTTTATAGTTAAGGCAACACATTTAGAGAATAGAAGGAATTTACCTAAGGTCACACAGGTAACAAGAAGCATAGCTGTGATTGAAACCTAAGCCCCTGACTCCTACCTAATACAGTATCATTTTCCCCATACCAAGTTGTCTTGCAACAAATTAGTAAGTCAAAGAATGCCTGTTTTAATTCCTCACTCCCTGTCACTGTCCTGAAGGCTAAGATTCGCCTTGCCTCTACTTTCCCTTGTTTGTGTAGCTCATATATAAAGCTCTGGAGGTTCCTATCACATATACTGATTAGTCAGATCCCAAAGGGTAATAATGGTGCCCTTGAGGAGTCAGGGTGAAGATTCTCTAATGCTTTTTGCCTGACCCCCTTTTCTACTGTGTTTTCCCCTATTAACAGTGATCAGCTCCCAAGTACAATTTAACCAACTAACATCTTTTGCTACATAATAGTAAGAACATTCATTCTCTTTTCTACTTTGATGAGGGTGTGGGTGGTGGAGAATTCAATGAGTTGGACTAATTAACATCCATGTATGGGGCTACAGCCTACAAAGTTTGAACTATCTATATCTTGTCCCAAAGCAGAATGATCTTAGGCTCAAACAATTGGCTCAAGCATTCCCTTCTTTTCTAAAGCTTAATGAGATTCAGTGTAAAAGAAACTGGGTTGGGCATCAGGCAGAAAACAAGCTGAGTAAATTGTGAATATCCTTTACTTCAATTAAACACCTTAACAATGAAATGAAGAAATTGGTCTAGATCATATCTAAAGTTTTCTTAAGTGCTAACATTCCTTTATTGTTGGAAATCTCAATATACATTTTGATGTTTTCTCAAACATCTCTATGTCCTAATTCTTCAGTATATTCAATTCCCAACAATATACTCAACTTAGCTATAAAAAAGGATGTATACCTTTTATCTTGCTGTATATGCGTTTTTATGTTCATATTCCAAAAATTTGGAATTGCCTTTATCTAATCATAATCTTTTATCTTTCTCTTTCCTCACTCTTCCTAAATTTAATATTTATCCTCACCTCTAATTCTAATCTAATCCCTCAGTCCTAGCCCTGGCTAGGACTATTATATCCAAGCCATTCCAGCTCTGGCTATCATCTCCTCCCTTCCCAATCTGGACACTATCACCTCTTCTTAAATACATTTTTCACTTGTCCTATCAATAATCATGCTATGCCACACCACACACCTAGATTGATCTTACCATCTACAACTTTCAGTACTTACTAATGTGACTGGTACAGTGTAAATATGTTAGATAATATCAACTGGGTCCTCACAATTGCCAGGCAATCCTGCTATTCCTCCCTAATTTATTGCCTCTCCCACTCACCACAACACCTATTTCAAGCTTTCTCTTCTCTCCTCAAGTCTTCCACACCCTTCCCTCTCTTCCACACCTCTACTGAGGATTTGGTCTCATACTTCAATGAAAAAAAAATGAGGTAAATTACTAAGAACTTTTTGTTAGTGTAGACAGAGTCAGAAAGACCTAGTTCAAATCCAGACTCAGATCCTTCTAGCTGTGTGACCCTGGACAAGTCTCTTCACCTCAATTTGTCTCAGTTTCCTCATCTGTAAAATGGAGAAAATAATAGTGTTTGTCTCCCTGTGTTGTTGTGATGATCAAATGAGAGAGCATTTGCAAAGTCTGTTGAAACCATTAAAGTAATATATAAATGTTTGTTATTACTATTACTCATCCTTCCTGATGACTCTAACATTTGAAACTGTTAATTCCCCTTGTCATCCTGGGCACTCTTCCCTATCTATAATGGAAAGGCAGGAATAGGCAAAATTATAAAGATCTTTGAAAGTCAAACAAAGGATTTTATATTTGCTCCTGGAGATGATAGGGATCCACTGGGGTTTATTTGGTAGGTGATTGACATGGTCAAAATTGCCCTTTAGGAAGATCACATTGACAGCTTAAGTAAGGGAAGGACTGTAATTAGGAGAGACATAAGGCAGAGAGATTAGTAAATACTGCTCTTGCAATAGGCCAAGCATGAGGTGATAACAGCTTAAATCAGGGTGGTAATGGTGTTAGAAGAGAAAAAGAGATATATGCAAGAGAGGATTTGGCAACCGATTGCATATACTAGATAAGAGAGATTGAGGAGTCAAGGATGACAGTTAGGTTGTCAACCTGGGTGACTGACAAGATGATGGTACCCTAAAAAGGAATGGATTAGAGGTGACCTCTATCTCCAAGTGCCCATTGGATGTTTTAAACTGAAGTACTCCTAGACATCTTAAACTCCAAATCATATTTCTTTTCCTCCCCCACACAACTGCCCATCTTCCTAATTTCCTTATCGCTGTTTAGATTACCAATATACATGCATACACACATATACATATGTGTATGTATAAATATATACATGTATGTGTATTTTGTGTTCATATACATGTATGTATATTATGTATTTATATGTGTATATATGATGTGTAGCATTTTGAAAACATTATCTTATTTGATTCTCATTACAACCCTATGGGTAAGTGCTGTTATTTTACAGATTTTTTTTTTAACAGATGAGGAACTGAAACAAGGCTATTAAGTATGTTAACTAACCTCACATGTTGTCTGAGGTGGGATCCAAAGTGATCTTTGTGACTTCAAGTGTAACATTCACTCTATTGCATTACGTCTTCTTAGATGGCTTGTAATAAGAAAAAGCCAGGCTAAAACAAAGCCTGGAAATATGTCTATATGTGAAGTTGGTATTTTCTCTGTCCATTCATTGAACAAACATTGATTGAGTTCATTCCACACTTTGCCACCTATCTAGTACTGTCTACACTGTTAGTTGTTACTGGAATGTCCCCTTCTACCTCACCCCTGCAGCCTAGAGGAAAGATTTTTTTTCCTGATCCTCCTCTTAATTCATCCAAATGTTAATATAAAGATGTTTATTTTCATTTCCAGTACTATACTAAAGAGTTATTGTGGTTATATTTTCTTTTTTAGACAAGTTCTTTTAGAAAGTTTGTTTCTGGTGCTCCTCAACAATGCCAGAAATTGATTCCACTGAGGGAAAATTTTGTTTCCTTTAGTGTGGTATAATGAATCAAGGACTGAATTTTTAGATTAAAGATCTTAACTTTAGTCTCAGAACTAGCACACATTTCTCTATTTCTGTTACCGTGCTGCCTCGACTCAGAGCTTCATTCCCAACTCTCCACAACCAAGAACTTCTCCTCTTCCTAAAAACCAGGCAAGTTTTACATGGTGGTGATAGCCTCAACTTTTGCAAATCTAGAACTTTACATACTTTAAAAAAATCTTTTTGTCTGTGATTAGTGAAATTATCAAACAACTGATTTCCTAGGAATGAGCTTATTTCCTTTAAAATGATCAGTTTTTACTACAATCCCTTTTCTTTCTTTGTGTTTTTATTTATTTATTCATTTGTTTGTTTGTTTGTTTGTTTGTTTGTTTACTTATTTCTGTTTATTTTAGTTGTCTTTTTTCCCCCTTAAGAAACAACATTAACATATGGAGATATCCAGAGGAAAAAGAACAAATGTGGTGAAGATAAAAGAAGCCATAGTATATGAAGGTCAGGTAAAGAAAGAGTTGATGGGATATTTAGCCTAGAACAAAGAAGATTTAATGGGAACATCATGGCTATCCTGAAGGAGATATATATATATCCAAATACCCTGCCATTTACTAGTTATACAATCTTTAGTAAGTCAACTTAACTTCCTGAGCCTTAGTTTCCTCATCTTTAAAACTAATAGATTTGACTCAATGATTCTTAAGGTCCCTTCCAGTTTCTAAATTCTATTATCTTCTATGATCCTACCTTTTGTGATTAGAAAGATTAGAATTTGCTGGCCCTGTAGCCAAATAAAAACTTATAGGAAAGATCATCTATAAATTAGTGAGTTGAGAAGGGATAGAATTCCAAAACTGAAGCAATTGTGCTTTTCCAAGAAATTCATTAGGATGGCATACTGATATGGGGGGAGGGAAAGAGAACCTTTGCCAGGTCTCCCCTTATCACCTTGGCCAGATTAAAAAGTATCAAAGTTCTAGGATGTTTAACTTATCGTCTCATTGATGGTCTTCACACCAAACAGTTAACAAACATGTCTACTTCAGGAGGCAAGGAGAGACTGAATTCACAGTTATATAAGGAGCTCAACAAAACTTACACCATGCTTTAGTGGAATTTCTTAAGTACCTCAGAAATAAAAGAAAATTAGACTTCCAAAAGCTAAAAGCTGGATGTTACCTTTCTGCAACATGTGCTTCCCAAGTTTTATTCCACTTTCCTCTTGACTCATAACTAACTGTTATGAGAATATATCATAGTTTTTTGGCTTTTTTTGGAGCTAGGGTTGGTACCAACTCTTCTTAATGTACTACCTTACTGAATACTCCTATCAAAAAGCTACTACCTACTCACTCAATGATTCTCAACTGGTAATCCTGTAGTTAAGCACAATGGTGGCAGTTTGAGCCAGTTGTGTTACATAATTATCCTTTACCCCACAATTATACCTCTTGAAATCATTTTAGGGAGATCTGTAGAAAAGCTCTGAGACCTAATTTATCAGTGGGATTAGGACTTGGGGCAATGGACCTCCAAGCTTATACAAGTTACAATAAGAAAATTTATTTCTAGTTGGAAAGCATCTTAAAGATATTCTTTATTTTACATATGAGAGAACCAAGGACTGGAGCAATGAAGTGGCTTCTGTGAAGTCAAAAAGATAAAAATCTCTGCTTTTGACTTCTGTATTTTGATATACTACTATTCTCTCACTTAAAATTATGTGCACAAAGAGGAAAATAGAAAAAATTATTTTGATAATTCTTACTAAACAAAGAGATTGGTACACATAATATTCATGTAATTAGGTATATTCTACTATTGTAGTGAACTAGCATAATGACCACTGGACTGGAAATCAGACATCCTAGGGTCTCCAAATCTAAACAACTTGTTTCATTTCTTTTGTAGTTAGGTGAAAAAAATGTGTTCTCTATGTTATTTTTAAGATAAAATATTTTCCACCAGTCTGTCCCTGGCTCTCTTTTCCTGTTTATCTACATTTTCTCTCTTGGCAATCACATTCTCCCTCATTAGTTACACTATCATCTGCATGAATAACTCTGTAATCATGACTGACTCCCTTATGTAAGAGACAGTGTGATACAGTGGAAGAAGTGCTGAAAATGAAGTCAACAGGGATATGGGTTTGAATCTCAGCTCTAACACTGTCTCGCTCTGTGAGCCTGAGCAAGGGAATTAACCCTGCTAATCCTTAGTGCTTTCTTCTGTTAAGATTGTTTATTAATACTTATGCTACCAAACAATTTAATAGCACCATTGGATAGAAAGTGCTTTGTAAAAAATAAAGAAGTATATATATATATACAGATAGACAGATAGATAGACAGATATGTGTATACATCTATCTATATCTATCTATCTATCTATCTATCTATCTATCTATCTATCTATCTACCTATCTGTCTGTCTATCTATATACAAGTTATTGCCTTCCACATTTCCAACCTTTCATTCTCTCCTGAGATTCACAACAATATTTGTTCCATGTATTGAACATTTCCAACTGAAATTTGGATAGATAATATATCTATCTAACAGATAATATATCTAAAATGGAATTCTTTGTTCTCACTCACCCTGCACCATTCCATTTCTTTTCCTGGTTTCCCTATCTCTGACAACATCCCCACTGTTCTCTCCTTTGCCTAAATTGATAGATTCTAAATCATTTGTGTCATCTTTTTTTCTTCCTTCCTTCCTTCCTTCACTCCTTCCTTCCTTCTTTCCTTCCTTCCTTCTTTTCTTCCTTCCTTCCTTCCTTTTTTCCTTTTTTCCCTCCTTCTTTATAGGCATTGAATCAACTGCCCATTTCTGCCAACTGGAGACCAACAATATTGTTCACTTCAATCAATCAAAAAGTCAGGCACTGTGCTTAATACTGGTAATATGAAAATTATTGAAAATTAAGTAATCCCTACCAGAAAAAGAGTTTCTGTTCCACTAAGAAAGAAAACAAACACAAACATCATATTTTAGAATATCCAGAATAAATACAAAAATAATGAGTACAAATAAATACAAAGTACTTATGGAAAGAAATAGTATGGAGGATCAGGAACAATTTCATCTAGAAAATCAGGCTTGAGCTATATCTTAGAGGAAGAAAGGATTCTAAGAGGGGGCAGTTAGATGGAATTGCATTCTAGACATGGGGGCTAACTAGTGTACAGAAATAAGGGATAAAATATGAATGCTGTTTTCTAGGATCAAAAAGATTGTCAGTTTTGCTGTATCACAGAGTTAATGAAGATGACTAATATATAATGAGACTGAATAGATAGTCAACAACTGGTCCTAACTTAATATTTCAACATAAACCACTTACTTTAAGCCCTTATTACTTTGAGAAAAAAGATAGACTGCTTTCATATTGGGTTTCCTGATGATTAAATGATGATTAAAGTAACACCACTTCATTAATTAAAACTATTAGGGCTGTCAAATGTATCTTGAATTAAAAAAACAAACAACTCATTCCATAGCATTATTCAACAACTTTCTGAGTCTGATTCCAGCCTAGCTTTCTAGATGTCATTGTAATTCCTGTTGCCTAACTCTATTTTCCACCCAAATTGGATATTTCTTTGCTCTCTTTTCATGCTAGGATTCTGTGACTCTATAGTTTTGCCCTTCTTCTATCCATGTCTGATGGTGCTATCCTTTCAACCATCCAAAATGAGATACCTAATATAAAGAACTTTGTACACCTGAGAGGGATATGGACTTGACCTGTGACTGAATTGTATAGGTAGTGTGTGGATGAGGAAATTGCATATCCTACCAGTACTTAATCTTAGAGGGTTGCCTAAAGCACTGAGAGATTAAATGACTTGGTCAGAATCAAAAATAAGATACTATGTGTCCAAGGTAGGATTTGAACTTTGTCGTAGCAACATAGTTTCAGAGCTAGGATAGAACTTACAGATCATCAAGTGCAACCTTCTAATTTCATAGATGAGAAAAATTGAAGCATGGAGA
Source organism: Phascolarctos cinereus (assembly GCF_003287225.1). Taxonomy (NCBI): domain Eukaryota; kingdom Metazoa; phylum Chordata; class Mammalia; order Diprotodontia; family Phascolarctidae; genus Phascolarctos; species Phascolarctos cinereus. The sequence goes on from NW_027555625.1 coordinate 71,586,071, forward strand.
TTTTAAGTGATTTTGCAAGGGTCTCACAACTAATAGGTATCCAAGGCAGGATTTGAAGTCAGGTTCTCTTGACTCCAAGTCTAGCACACTTTTCATTTAATTTCTAATACATCCCTTCAGATGATAGCTCATGATTCTTACAAAATCTGTCTTTTAAAGTGCTATATGAATATATCACCACCATCATCATTTTTGTTTATTGACATTCCATTCACCTTTTATGATCCAGTTCATATGCCCTATCTTTCACAAAGTCTTCTCAGCTCACCACCCGTAGCCCCAAGTTGAAAGTAATTTTGGCCTCATTAGATATCATTTCCCTTTTCTACTTATATCATGAACTTATTATAATTCAGTGGATTTGTGACTCATTTGTGACTCATGATACTCCTTTTAACATTGTAGATCACAAACTATCTACAACTTCCATGTAATACTTATGTATGTCTTCCCATAAGTTTTCATAAGTCCCCATGAGTTCTTTTTTAAGTATCTATGCAATATGCTGTAAACCTTCCTGAAGGTCTTTTGACACTACATAGGTACCTGTGCAGCTCTAGGGTTATCTATTTATTAACCATTGCTGTGCTACATATCTAGTCTTATTCTTTTTTCTACTCATATATTTCCTTTCCTTTTCTTACATTATATCTTTTACTTCTCTCTTTTTTTCCTACAGGTCAAGATTGGCAATGTACCCTATCCTATTTATACTTATAATCTGGTACTAGTTAAGAAATAGAGTGGCAGATCATTGGAGTAGATTAGGTACACAATATGCTGTAATAAATTACCATGGTAGTTTAGTGTTTGATAAACCCAAAGTTCAAAGATTTTGGGATGAGAACTCACTATTTCATCAAAAAACTTCTGGGAAACTTGAAAAAGGTTTGGCAACAATTAGATGTAGACCAACATCTTATTCTGTATACCAAGATAAAATCAAAATGGGCATGCAAATTAAACATAAAGGGGGATACCATAAACAAATAAAGAGAATGAGGAATAGTTCATCTGTCAGGTCTATGGGAAAGGGAAGAATTTATGACCAAACAAAAGATACAGAACATTGTGTAATGTAAAATAAATAATTTTGATTGCATTCATTTTAAAAAAAAGTTTTTGGACAAACAAAATCAATGCAATCAAGATTAGAAGTAAAGTAGAGGGGGAGCTTCCCCTAAACGCCTCTGAACACCTTTAAATAATGCAAAACAAAAATTCCTGGATCAGTAGAACCCACAAAAGAAAAAGGTGGAATACTAATTTTCCAGCCAAAGACAACTTAGAAAGTAAGTAGGAAAGGTCTGTCACAACTAAGTGAGAGTAGAGCACAGACCAGGGCAAGCTGTTCCTGCACAGATCTGGGCCCAGCAAACCAGGAACAAGCCTTAGAAGCCACTGAATTAGCAGTGGCAGCAGCTGCTTTTGGAATTCTCAGTCCATGGATGGTAAGAGGGTTTAACAACTGCTCAGAAGCAGAATACAGTGATTAGTTGGCTGGCACTGGGGGCAGGACACTGTTGCTTTGCCCATACTCAGATCTTGGTCACAGTCCTGGGTGGCAGTCTCAGGGTGAGGAAAAGGACTAGCACACCAGAACTTGCAGCTACAGAGGAGCAGGGACTTTCTTCACAGTTCCAGAGCAGAAAAGAATGCTTGTGGTACCTCACAGATCAGAGCACAAACCAGGAGAGTAGTAAACAGCTCTCCTTAGAACATACCATCTTGGGGGGCGGAGCCAAGATGGCAGAGTGAAAGCAGTGACTTGCTTAAGCTGTCCCCCAAACCCTTCCAAATACTCATAAAAAAAGGCTCTAAACAAATTCTGAAGCAGCAGAACCCACAAAAAGACAGAGGGAAACAAATTTCCAGCCCGAGACAAACTGGATGATTGATCAGAAAGGTGTATTGCACCTGGCTGGGGGTACAGCGCAGCACAGCATGGGAGCACAGGCCTTAACGAACCTGGATCAGGCCTCAGAGGACTGAATCTCGGGCAGCTGTGGCAGTTTCCAGACTCCTCAAGCCACTAATGCCAAAGACAACTTAGAAGGTGAGTGGGAAAAGTCTGTTTCTGTCGGTGCTGAGAAAGGAAGGTGGGGTTTCAGCTTCATTCCCCAAGAGCTTGGTCCTGGAGGGGCAGCTGCTTCCTGAGCTTCTGGCCCACAGACTGAGGGGAAATCCAGTGGCTGATCAGAGAGGGATTGCAGGGATCTCTTTGCCAGTGCAGAGGCAGGAATCTCTTGCTTTGCCTGTGTTTGGATCTGGGTCACAGTTCTGGGTGGCGGTGCTGGGGTGAGGAGGGACACTGGTGCTATGGAGCTTGTAGTGGCTGTGAAGAGGAGTCCCTCCTCACCCTTACAGGACAGAAAGGAGTACTTGTGGTCACAGGCCAGGAAAGGAGTAAACACCTCGCCCCTTATCATACCATCTTGCAAGAACTGAAAATGTACAGGTCCCTACAAGTACCTCTGCAAACAGCTGTACAAACCCCTGAAGCTTGGGACAGTACATTCTCTACATTGGAAGCAGACTTTTACCTTAAAAAAGAGTTTAAAACTCAAGTAGTTGGTTGGGATAATGAGCAAGCAGCGCAAAAAGGGTCAGACTATATTATCTTACTTTGGTGACAAAGAAGAGCAAAATATACAACTAGAAGAAGACAACAAAGTCAAAGCTCCTACATCCAAAGCCTCCAAGAAAAATATGAATCAGTCCCAGGCCTAGGAAGACCTCAAAATGGATTTTGAGAAGCAAGTAAGGGAAGTAGAGGAAAAACTGGAAAGAGAAATGAGAGTGATGCAAGAAAATCATGAAAAACAAGTCAACAGCTTGCTAAAGGAGACCCAAAAAAATACTGAAGAAATAACACCTTAAAAAATAGCCTAACCCAAATGGCAAAAGAGGTCCAAAAAGCCAATGAGGAGAAAAATGCCCTAAAAAGAAAAATTGGCCAAATGGAAAAGGAAGTCCAAAAGACTACTGAAGAAAATACTTCCTTAAAAATTAGAATAGAGCAATTGGAAGCTAGTGACTTTATGAGAAATCAAGACACTGTAAAACAAATCCAAAAGAATGAAAATTAGAAAACAATGTGAAATATCTCATTGGAAAAACAACTGACCTGGAAAATAGATCCAGGAGAGAGAATTTAAAAATTATTGGACTATCTGAAAGCCATGATCAAAAAAAGAGCCTAGACATCATCTTTCAAGAAATTATCAGGAAAACTGCCCTGATATATTAGAACCAGAGGGCAAAATAGAAATGGAAAGAATCCATAGATCTTGTCCTGAAAGAGATCCCCAAAGGAAAACTCCTAGGAATATTATAGCCAAATTCCAGAGTTCCCAGGTCAAGGAGAAAATATTACAAGCTGCCAGAATGAAACAATTCAAGTACTGTGGAAACACAATCAGGATAACACAAGACTTAGCAGCTTCTAAGTTAAAGGACCGCAGGGCATGAAATATAATATTCTGGAGGGCAAAGAAGATAGGATTACAACCAAGAATCACCTACCCAGCAAAACTGAGTATAATCCTTTAGGGGGAAAAATGGTCATTCAGTGAAATAGAGGACTTTCAAGCATTCTTGATGAAAAGACCAGAGCTGAATAGAAAATTTGACTTTCAAATACAGGACTCCAGTGGAACATGAAGAGGTAAACAGGATAGAGAAATCATAAGAGACTTATTAAGATTGAACTGTTTACATTCCTGCATGGAAAGATACTATTTATAACTCATGTGACCTTTGTCAGTATTAGAGTAGTTGGAGGAAAAAAATTACATGTATGTATATAGATAGACAGACAGATAGATAGATAGATAAATAGATAGATAGATAGATAGATAGATAGATAGATAGATAGATAGATAGATAGATAGATAGATAGATGATAGATAGATAGGTAGATAGATAGATAGATAGATAGATAGATAGATAGATAGAAGGCACAGGGTGAGTTGAAGATTAAGGGGTCATATCTGGACAATAACATTAAGGGGTGAGGGAGGATTATACTCAGAGAAGAAGAAAGGGAGAGGTAGAATGGGGTAAATTATCTCACAAAGAAAAACCAGAAAAGAAAAGTCTCTTACAGTAGAGGGGAAGCAGGGGAAGGTGAGAGGGAATGAGAAATCTTATTCTCATAGGATTTGGCTTTAGGAGGGAATAAAATACACATTAAATTGGGTATGGAAGTTTGTCTTACCCTACAAGAAAATGGGAGAAGGGAACAAGAGAGCACAGGGATGATAGAGAGGAGGGCAGATTGGAAAAGGGTGTAATTAGAAGTAAATACTTCTGAGGAGGACAGGGTCAAAAGAAAGAATAGAATAAATGGGAGGGTAGAATAGGATTAAGGGAAATAGAGTTAGTTTTTCACAACATGTCTGCTATGTAAGTGTTTTGCATAATTTCACATGTACAACCTATATTGAGTTGCTTACCTTTTCAATGAGGGTGGGTGGGGAGCGAGGAAGAGAGAAAATTTGAAACCTAAAGTTTTAAAAACATATGTTCAAAAAAATGTTTTCACATGCTACTGGGAAATAAGAAAGACAGGAAATGGGGTACAGAAGTCTATCCTGCCCTACAGGAAAATAGAAGGGGAAGGGGATAAGAGAATGGGGGAGAGAAAGAAAAGAGGACAGACTAGGGGAAGGGATATTCAGAATGCATGCCATCTTGGGGTGGGGTGGGGTGAAAATTTGAAACTCAAAAACTTGTGGAAATGAATGTTGAAAACTACAAATAAATAAATTTATATTTTAAAAAAATACCACCTTGGAAGAACTGACCCTAGAAATATCTCTGAAAACAGCTGCACAAAACCCCTGAAGTTTGGGACAGTGTGCCCTCTACCCTGGAAATAAAGATTCACTTTAACAAAGAGGTAAAAGTCAAGAAGTAGGTTAGAAAAATGAGCAAACAACAGAAAAAAAAATTCTGACCATAGAAAATGACCAAGGTGACCAGGAAGATCAATATACACTCTCAGAAGAAGATAACAGAGTCAAAGATCTAAAATGCAAAGCTCCCAAGAAAAAGATGTGAATTGATCTCAGTCCATGGAAGAGCTCAAAAAGGGTTTTGAAAATCAAGTAAGAGAGATAGAGGGAAAACTGGGAAGAGAAATGAGACAGATGCAAGAAAATCATGAAAAATGAGTCAACAAAGGAGACACACAAAAAAAAAAACTGAAAAAAAAACACCTTAAAAAACCTACTAGGCCAAATGGTAAAAGAGATAAAAAGCCAATGAGGAGAAGAATGCCCTTTAAAAAAAAATTGGCCAAATGGAAAAAGAAGTACAAAAATTCACGGGAAAAACAAACAAACAAACAGATAAAAATCACTCTGTAAAAGGTAGAATTGCCCAAATGGAAAAGGAAACACAAAAGATTACTGAACAAAATCATCCCTTAAAAATTAGAATTGAACAAGTGGAAACTAATGACTTTATGAAAAATCAAGAAACAATAAAACAAAACCAAAGGAATGAAATAAAATAGAAGACAATGTGAAATATCTCATTGGAAAAACAATTGACCTGGAAAATAGATCCAGGAGAGATAATATTAAAATTATTGGATTACCTGAAAAAAACATGATTAGAAAAAAAAGAGCCTAGACATCATCTTTCAAGAAATTATAAAGGAAAACTGCCCAGAGATTCTAGACCCAGAGGGTAACATAGACATTGAAATAATCCACCAGTCACCTACTGAAAGAGATCCCAAAATGTAAACTCCCAGGAATATTATAGCCAAATTCCAGAGCTTCCAGGCAAGGAGAAAATATTGCAAGCAACCAGGAAGAAACAATTCAAATATTATGGAGCCATGGTCAGGATAACAAGATTTAGCAGCTCTATCTTGAAAGATTGGAGGGCTTGGAATGTGTTATTCTGGAGGTCAAAGGAGCTAGGATTAAAACCAAGAATCACCTACCCAGCAAAACTGAGTATAATCCTTCAGGGTAAAAAATTCACATTCAATGAGATAGAGGATTTTTAAGCATTCTTGATACAAAGACCAGAGCTGAATAAAAAATTTGACTTTCAAATACAAGACTCAACAGAAGTATAAAAAGGCAAACTGGGAAAAGAAATCATAATTATTTCATTATTAAGATTACATTCCTACAAGGGAAGAAGATACTTGTACCTCATAAGAACTTTCTCATTATTAGGGCAGATAGAAAGAAGATAGATGGATAAATAGATAGATAGATAGATAGATAGATGATAGATAGATAGATAGATAGATAGATAGATAGATAGATAGATGGAAGACAGAAGGCACAGGTGTGAATTGAATATGAAGGGATGATATCTAAAAAATAAAATTAAGGGATGAGAGAGAGGAATGCACTATGAGAAAGGGAAAGAGAGAGGTAGAATGGGGTAATTATCTCACATAAAAGAGGCAAGAAAAAAAGCTTTAACAGTGGAAAGTAAAATGGGGAAAGTGGGAAGAGGAGTGAGTGAACCTCACTCTCATCAGAACTGGCTCAAAGAGAGAATAACATACACACTTAATTAGGCATAGAAATCAATCTTACCCTCCAGGAATGTTGGAGGGGAAGGGGGATAAGAAAGGGGGCAGTGTGATAGAAGGTAGGACACATTGGGGGAGGTGGCAGTCAGAAGCAAAATACTTTTGAGGAGGGACAGGGTGAAAGGAGAGAGAGAACAGAATTGACAGGGGCAAATAGGATTGAGAGAAATACATTTTTAACAGTTGTAACTGTGAAAAAAAATAAATTGAAGCAAGTCTCTCAGATAAAGACCTCATTTCTCAAATGAGAGCTGAGTTAAATTTATAAAAAACAAATTAAGAGCCATTCCCCAATTAATAAATGATCTGTTTTGAACAGTTTTGAGATAAAGTAATCAAAGCTATCTATAATCATATGACAAAATACTCTAATTCACTATTAATTAGAAAAATGCATATTAAAACAAATCTGAGGTACTATCTCATACCTATTAGATTGGCTAATAGGATAAAAAACATAAATGACAAATGTTGGAGGCCATGTGGGAAAAGTGAGACATTAATTCACTGTTGGTAGAGTTGTGACTTGATTCAACCAAACTTTAGAGCAATTTGGAACTCTACCTAAGGAACTATAAAACCATGCCCTTTGATCTAGCAATAACCTTACTAGCTCTGTATCTCAAAAGAGATTAAAAAAAAAAGGAAAGGGACCTATATTTACAAAAATGGTTATAGCAGCTCTTTTCTGTTGACAAAGAATTGGAAATTGAGGGGATGTCCAACATTGGAGAATGGCTGAACAAATTGTGACATATGATTGTGGTGTAATGTTATTGCGCTATAGGAAAGGATGAGCAAGATGTTCTTGGATAAACCTGGAAAGACTTACATGAGTTGTCGCAAAATGAAATGTATTGTGTACAAAGTAACAGCAATATTGTAGGATGATTACCTGTGAATGCCTTAGCTATTCTCAGCAACACAGTGATCCAAGAAAACTCTGAAGGACTTACAATGAAAAACTTTACCCATCCCCAGAGAAAGAAGTGATGGTATCTGACATGTTGAAGCATACTTTTTTTTTTTACTTTATTTTTTGAGTTTGCTTTTCATCTGTGTTTTCCTTCAAAACATGACTAATAAGGAAATATTTTTTGTATGACTACATATGTATAACTCATATGGAAATGTTTACCTTCTCATTGATGGGTATGGGGAGGCAGGAAGGGAGAAAATTCACAACTCAATGTTTTAAAGACAAATATTAAAAACTTGTTTTTACACATAATTGGGGAAATGTAAAATGCTAAATAAGTTTAAGAAAAAGGAGAAAGAAAGCAGAAAAGTGGAAAAAAATTATACCAAATATCTCTGATAAAGGCCTTCTTTCTCTACTTTATAGAGAACTGAGTCAAATTTATAAGACTGCAAGGCGTTTCCCAGTATACAAACAGGAAGTTTTCAGATAAAAAACAAAAGACAAAAAACCAAAGCTATCTGTAGTCATATAAAATGTTCTAAATCACAGTTGATTAGTGAAATTCAAATTAGAACTCTGATGTATCACCTCACCCTTATCACATTGTTTAATATGACAAAAAAAATGAAAATTATAAATGTTTTATGGACTTTAGAAAAGTTGGGATATTAATACACTACTGCTGGAGTTGTGAACTGTTCCAACCCTTCTGGAGATTAATTTGGAGTATAAAAAGACTATAAACTCATGCATACCCTTTGATCCTTTGAGCAATGCTAGATCTGTATCCCAAAGAGATTTTTCAAAAAAGGGAAAAGAACTCATTTGAACAAAAATATTTTTAGTAGCATTTTTTTTTGTGGTGGCAAAAAAAAAAAAAGGAAATTGAAGGGATGTCCAATATTTGGAGAATGGCTGAACAGGTTGTGGTATATTTTTATAATGGAATACTATTGTCTGATAAGAAATGATGAGAATGATTGTAGAAAAAAAGCTGGAAAGAAGTACATGAACTGATGCAAAGTGAAATGAGCAAAACCAGAAAAAAACATTATACATTGTAAGAGCAATATAGTATGATGATCAACTGTGAATGACTTAGTTATTTTTAGCAATATAATGGACTCATGATAAAAAAAATGATATCCACATTCAGAGAAAGAACTGATGGAGTCTGAATGCAGATCAAAGTATACTATTTTTCATTTTTTATCTGTCTCTTTTTTCACAGCATGATTATTACGGAAATGTGTTTTTTCATGACTGCTCATGTATAATCTATGTCAGATTGCTTACTGTTTCAGGGAAGGGTGAGGAGAAGGAGGAAAGGAGAGAATTTGAAATTTGTTTTAGTTTATTCTAAAATGCTTTTACATATATTGAGAAAAAACAAAATGTTACTTTTTATTTTATTATTTTTTGCTCATATGTATATATATATTTGTGAAATAAAAACAAGCATTTCCATAACATAGTGCAATAAAAAAAGATGATTGCACATGAAACTGCAAATCTACTATGCATACCTTGTTATTCCTTTCAAATAAACAACAAAATTATCACGTTAATTTTTGTTTTTTTTCTTTTTTCCCTCCCCCCCCCGATGGTTACCATTACACACAAATAGGCATGCAGTTGTAAAATTGTTCTATATATACTTTTATTTATCAGTTCTTTCTCTGGATACAGATAATGTCTTTATTCATATGTTCTTTATATTTAATTTGGATATTTATAATAGCCAAAACAACTTATTTGCTCAAAGTCATTTTAAAACAATATTACTGTTACTTTATACAATTTTCTCTTGGTTTTAATCATTTCACTCTTCATTATGTCGTGCAAATCTTTCCATTTTTTTTTCTAAAATCATTGAGCTCATCATTTCTTACAGCATAGTAGTATTCCATCACAATCATATGCCACAACTTGTTTAGCCATTCCCAAGTTGATGGGCATCTCTGTAATTTTCAGTTCTTTGCCACCACAAAGAGAGCTGCTATAAATATTTAAGAACATAAAATACTCCTTTTAAATGTGCATGCTTAATTGAATAGTTACAGTTGAATGTCTACTCCAATATCTAACAATAAGGATTTGGAAACAACAGTATTTTCCAATGAGAGAGAAAGCAACATTATCAGGTTTTCACACATAAGCTTTTATTTCTCTTTTCCCTGGTTCACAGCATGCTGCCTCCCCTGCGATCTAATAATGGTCAGCTGTTATTTAAAAAAAAAACAACACCAAAAAAGCAACAACAAAAAACAAACAAACAAAAAAAAATCCTGGCTTTGCTTTGATATGAACAGGAAAAATCTGAAAGTGTATCATGAGGACTACAAAAAGGTGTTTTTCCCCTTCCTCTTCTGCCTCTAAATTTGGCAGCTCTGCATTCCTCTCACAATTTCTGGATAATCAGGTCTGATAGGTTATGTGAAAGCAATTCAATATGGGTCAAATGTGTATATCTTGGTAGAATTTCAGGTTGTATCACCTATTAAAGTTTTACCTTCAAGAAAATCAATACCACAAGGATGTCTCCATAATGCAAATTATATTTTCCACCCTGCCTGTAAGGCACCTCATCACCATATGCAAAATGTCAATTTACACATAGATGAAATAAAAATTAAATCTTTAAGCAAAAAATGGGGAAGCTGTGAGGATGACCTTTTGGGTCAATTGCCTTATTAGCAGTCAGTTTTTACAATTGCATGATATTTATAGGAGAAAGATTTACCAATCTTTGACTGAACAGCAACTTGTATTGTCAAGGAATCTGTCATATGATAGAATTTGTCTTTGAAGGATAAGCTGATACTTTTGTTTGGAAAGTTATAAAAATTATAACATAGCTTTTCTTTTATGTAACTTAACCTTTAGGGAAAAAAAAATGTTTATTATTGTTATACAGAATCAGACAATTTTGTACTTCATGGAAATAGCTTGATTCAGTAGCGGGGGGGGGGTAGGGGCAGGGGGGGAAGAGTCACAATTTATTAAAATTACTTCAGAAAGCCAACTCTTCCTGGCTACTAATTGTTTTGACTGGTCCCCAAATGCTATCACAACTAGAGCTTAAAGTACTATATGTAAAGCATCCAGTTGCTACATCATTGAGTGTATTTGTGCACGTGGGTGTTTAAAGGCAATAAGATTTGTAACTCAGGGGGCCAGTCATTCCTCTCTTTTCTTGGTATAAGTCTTAGATTATCAAGAATCGTGAAATTTAATAAAAATGACCATTCCTAGGTTGGTATTTGCATATGCAATTTGGCTAGGAAATTTTTTTTCTTTTTAAAAATATCTAATTGATTTAATCAGTGAACATTCACTTCCTTACCTTCCCACCTTTAAATGAACACAAGAAAAGCAAAAGCCATTACAAACACACATAGTCAATGAAAATAGATTTCTGTTTAATAGAAACATATATGCAGAGCCTATATCAGATTGTACACCATCTTGGAGAGGGAGGTGGAGAGGAAGGAAGGGAAAATTTAAAACTCAAAAGGTTACAAAAATGAATGTTGAAAACTAAAAATAAATAAATTTTGAAAAGCAAAATACAAAAATAATTCTACATTGACCTTGTCCAAAAGGGAAAAAATTGTTTTCCATTTTGCCTTCCAAGTCCTTCACCTCTATTTCAGGTGGTGAATAGCATGTTTCATCATTAGTCCTCTGGAATTCTGGTTGGTCATTACAGCGATAACAGTTCAGAACAATAGTATTTCGTCACATCTGTGAACCGTAACTTGTTTATCCATTCCCCAATTTATTGGTATCTCTTTAGGTCACCATTTTTACTACTTCAAAAAGAGCTGTGTAAATGTTTATATATCCTTTGAAATTACTTTGCTTAGAACTAATCCCTCTTTTAATCTACTATCTCATTCCTACCCCCCCCTTTTCCCATTTCCCCCCTATTTACCTATTGAGTGAAATGCATTTCTGTACCCAACTGTGTGTGGGTGTGTGTGTGTGTGTGTGTGTGTGTGTGTGTGTGTGTGTGTGTGTGTGTATGTGTGTGTGTATTCTTTCTTTTTTTTGATCAGTTAAGATGAGAGTGAGTTTCAAGTGTTAGCTTCTCCTCCCACCCTCTTCTTGTTTGAATGGCTGTCTACATGTACACCCCGATTATGTGAGTTAATTTTCTCTAACCTTCCTTTCCTTTCTCCATAGTTTGTTCCTTTTGCCTTCTTTTTCCATTCTTAAAATCATCAAGATATAACAGAACTACTCCCAGGCTTTGTCAAATTAGATTTCCTTTATGAACCCTGGTGATGATAAGGATCAGAGGGGACATATAAATATCTCCCCCATATTTGAATGCAAGTAGTTTTCCTTGTTTAGTCTTCTGTTGTTGTTCATTGAAATTTACCATTATTTTGTTACTCTTTACTCCTGTGTTTAAAATTCTAAGTTTCTCTACTGCTCTGGTCTTTTCATTAGGAATGCAAAGGAGTCCTCTGTTCTTTAAAAATCCATTTCCCCCCCCCCCCTTAGCATTATATTCACTTTTGCTGAGTATTTTATGCTTGGCTATAAGCCAACATCCTTTGCTTTCTGGAATTGAAGTTATTCAAATTATTTGCCTCTTTGTAGTCATGACTGCTAAATCACCTGTGATCTTCACTGTGGTTCCTTGGTACTTGAATTCTTTCTTTATGTCTGTTTTTGCAGTACTTTTTTCTTTAACCTGAAAGCTCTAGATTTTAGCTATGATGTTCTTGGGAGTTTTCATTTTGGTTTTACCTCCAGTTAGTGAGTAGTGGATTTTTTTTTCTATTTCCATTTGGTTCTAAAAGATCTGGGCTATTTTCTTTTAAGATTTGTTGATTTTTTTTTTTGTCGTGGAGATCAGATATTCCAGTGATTTTTTCTTTTCACCTAAATCTTTTCTTTTCCAGATCAGCTATTTTTGCTATGAGATACTTGGAATATTCTATTTATTTTAGCCTTTTGGCCTTTGTTTCACTATTTCTGGTTGTCTTACGGACTCATTATCTATATTTGTTCCATTCTAATATTCAGGAATTTTGTTAATTGGAAAAGGTTTTGTGCCCCTTGTTCCAATCTGTTAATAGTCTTTCTAGTTTTTTTTTTCTTACATGGCTCTTATTTCTTTTCTATATAGATTAGGTAAAAATAGATATAGATTTAGATACAGATTTTTTTAACATCTTGATTCATCTCTTCCAGCAAGTTTGTGCCCAATATTTGTTTTTCTCTGATGTATTACTTATAGATGCTTTGGAGGCTTTTCCTTTCCCTTTCTTTCTTTCCTTCTTTCTTTTCTTTCTTTCTTTCTTTCTTTCTTTCTTTCTTTCTTTCTTTCTTTCTTTCTTTCTTTCTTTCTTTTCTTTCTTTCCTTCTTTCTTTCTCTCTCTCTCTCTTCTCTCTTCTCTCTCTCTCTCTCTCTCTTTCTTTCTTTCTTTCTTTCTTTCTTTCTTGTTTGTGTCTTGAAAGTCTCTGATAACATAATTGTTCATTATCAGGGCTGCTTCTCCTCTCCTTCCCCCCCCCCCATTTTCCCAGCCTATTTTCAGACTTCATACTTGATGTTATGGCTGGACTCTGCCATACCTTAAGTGCTTAGCTTCTCCCAGGATGCTGGAGTGGTCTGCACAACATGTTTATTACCTGACCCCATTTCCAATGTCCTCAGACCTACCCCATATGTTGCCCAAGACCAAGCTAAGCTGGACTAACAAATAATGATTAACTGCTTTCTGTGTTCTAATCATTATGGTAGCAATGGGGGTAGCACAAGGTAGTAGTTGTTATTGTTGTTGTGTTTGTGTGTGTGTGTGTGTGTGTGTGTGTGTGTGTGGTTTTTCTTTTTTTAGAATCAAAACTTTACCTCAGGATAAAGGGGAAAACATTTGGTTAGATTCAATGTGTTTATTGCAAGTATACATCTGTGGGTTGATACTTACATATTTAGACTACTGTCTTCTCACCTTTTTCTTTTCAAACACTTTAATCAGTGGCAAATCAGCAATTCTGAACATAACTGCATTTCAAATCCTCTCCCAGGAATAGGAAGAGAACAGAAAAGATAGTAGCAGATGCTCCTAATTCTCTGTAGACAAAGGAGTATTAACATAATGGCAAAAGGGGTAATTTCTCAAGGGATCCCATCATATTGCCCTAAACCTTTATTTAGCATTATACATTGCATTTTTAATGATGATTCATTTTTTAGGGAGGGCATCTTTTGATTTTATAGCCAAGAGATCCAGAGCCATAACCAGGAATTTGGGCATCTGAGGGGTGGGGAGGGAAATCTAAGATGTGACAACTCTTTTGCATGTTAAACTAAAATGGATATAGTGGTCAAAGAAACTGAGAAATCTGAGCATTTAGAAACCAAAATACTTTAAAGCCATGGAGATGACTTTGAGTCAAGTGCTGACCTTTTAGGAGAGGTCAGAGCATCACCTGGAGGTTCAAAAATTACAGCCACAAAAATCTATGTATGATGAAGAAAACTTTGAGAGTAGAAAGTTTCTGAGTGATGAGAGTGCCCAAAAAAGGCAGTGGGGAGTGGTATGTCAGTTTCTCCTATTCTACTAGGGACGTACATGAAATAGCAGTTTATCTTGAAGAAGATGCCAAGAGACATGATGTCTTAGGATAAAACAAGGTTTCAGTGTGAAAAAGGAGATTTAGGATGAATAAGAATGTATTTTGGGGGGTTTTAGAGAGAATAGAAGAGGTTTGGGGAGGGTAAGGGTTAAGAAGGATATGATTCTAGAGGATAACCTTAGAGATCATCTAGCCAACTCCATCATATTACAGATAAGGAAACTAAGGCTATGAGGTAAGTGTCTTAATGGTACAGTATTCAGAGCTCATTTTGGTCTGATCAGCCACAGGTGGATACACTGTACCTTGATTCCAATATGGAAAAGTCACAACAACCAAAAGATCATCATTCTGAGGAATATTAACATTGTGCTGTGTCATTTAATATTCACTATGCCTGTATGCATCCTAGTTGCCATTTTGTCAAATCCCATTTCTCAGTCTAGCTCAAAAGAAAGCCTTTCCCAGTCACAACTAAAGGGATGGTTGAAGAATGTGATCACTGCAAGTCCCTGAGCATCTGCTTGGTAATCAATCTAACCAGGAACCTTTGGTTACTGAACAAAGAACCAGCTTGGGCCAGGGCTCTCCCCAGGGGATGGATGGCTCTTCTGTCCTCTCTCTCTCTCTCTCTCTCTCTCTCTCTCTCTCTCTCTCTCTCTCTCTCTCTCTCTCTCTCTCTCTCTCTCTCTCTCTCTCTCTCTCTTTTTAAGGCAATTGGGGTTAAGTGACTTGCCCAGGGTCACACAGCTAGTAAGTGTCAAGTGTTTGGTCTGAGGCCAGATTTGAAGTCCTCCTGACTTCAGGGCTGGTGCTGTATCCACTGTGCCACCTAGCTGTACTCTCTTCTTGTCAAAGTTAGGAGTAATTTGTTTCCAAGGGCAAGGCTTGAGGAGTGGGAGTCCTGATTGGGGTGTTTCTGATTCTTTGGCCAACATTACTAGAGGCAGCCTGCAGAAACCCATAAAGCAATTAGCATTCCTAAATTGTCAGAGAGGTCTGTGATCAGTCACACCTGAAGCCAACTCCCTTTTACTAGGTGCAGCTAATCATAAGTGTCTTCAACTACTCCATCCTCCCTCCTTTGGGCTCTCAATAAATATAGTCTTTTCAGTACCTCATGGTACCTGGTTTTGCTGAGGGGGTAAGAGTGACTCATTTTATTAACAGCTATATGTGTCACTGTTAATGAATTGGAATCTTGCCCTGGAGAAAACCATGCCTCAGTTTGCCTCAGTATCATTTTACTTGCCACAACTTTCTAGCTCTACTTCTGACTCTCTGGACTTTCAAAGCTACTCAGAAGTAGCCTCTCTCCCTAGAAATGTCTCTAATACCATGGCTCTGTCCTGTAATTAGAGATTCTGAGGCCTAAGCCAATAATTCACAAGGTACTCGGGCCATCCATATTCCAGGCTTTGCTTTTGATTCTGAGCTTTTCTACCTTCTTAATAGTAGCTTTGCTTCCAAGCTAATACACTTTCCTCCTTATTTCAGTTCACTTTGCATTGTTCCTCCTGAGAGTGAGACTGTCATTTTTTCATATATTTGTATTCCTAAAATTTAGTACCATGTCTGGCATGTAATAAATGTCCCATCTTAGTAAGTATAAATGTGTGTATATGTGTGTGCACACACACTTATATGTGTGTATATGTGTATACATGCGCATGTATGTATATGTGTATGTACACGTGTATATGTGTATATGTATATATGTGTATATGTGTATATGTATATATGTGTATATGCATATATACATATACATACATACATATGTGTGTGTTTATATGTATGTGTGTATACACACACACACACACACACACATATATGCATATAGAAACAAAAAACAGGGTGTGAGATGAAATTGGTGGCATGTTAGGACATAGAGGAGCTTAGATCCTACCCAAAATTCCAGTAACCTAAAAATACACTAGAAAGCGCAATAAAACTTGCACAAGAGAACAGCTTTAAGTTTCTTTATTCAGTCCAGATCTATATAAAAACAGTGCAAGAATACCAAGAAATCTCTGAGAGACAAGTCAGTGTACTCTGAAGGTAAATTTCACAAGCCATGTAGACAAAGAGACAAGGCCAGAGCAGCATTCAGCATAAGGCTCAGTCATTCAGTGCCACAGCCAGAGTAGTTGGCAGGGTCAGAGAAGTTTCCAAGTAAAGCAGGGCCAATTAAGTGTAGCCCCAAGACACCACAGTATCCAGGAATCACAGAATGCATGCAGTTTGCACAGGAGTACAGCAAAACGGAATATACTAGTGGGGGTATGTTGGGGCCAGACATACTAGACTAAATCTTTAATGAAAAGTGGGGACTTACAAGACTTTCTGATGGACGGGTCTGAACAGAGTCGATATTTGTATCAAATACATAGGAGTAAAAAAATACAGAGGGGAAAATCCTTTTGATTCACTGCATATATAAAATGATAAATTGTTTATATTCTAATAGGAGAGAAGAAACATGTTCTTTTTGAACTCTAATGTCTTCAATGAAAAGAGAGGAAGTTAATAAGAGAGTTCCTGGAGGTGATTTTGTACTGTTTTAATTGTCTTAGGAGAAGGAAACATGAGAGTAAAAGAGAATATACTGAAGACGGCAAATCATAGGTAACCCAGCTGAACTCTCTCAGCATTCACATACAAATAACTTTAAAATAATGCCTCAAATCAAATTTTAGAGCAGCAGAGGCAATAAAAGATCAGTGTGTGACTTTTTTCCAGCCTAAGATAACTTAGGAGGTCAGCTGTACCCACATCATATTACCTTTGAAAAGTTTAAAACTTGCAGTACCACAAAACTAGCTCTGAAATAGCACCGTATACAAGCCTGAACCTTGGGAGAGTGATTCCCCACCACCAAGTGAACAGAGCCCATCTTTAACATGAAGTTCAAAGGCAAGAAATAAGATGGAAAAAATGAACAGGTAACAACAACAATAACAAAAAAATGACCCTAAAAAGGTGCTACAGTGGCAAGAAGACTATGACATAAACCCAGAAGAAAACAACAACAGGAATACAGGTACATACAAAGTCTCTCAAAGAAAAAATGCTAATTGTACCCATGGCCAATGAGAATTTCTGGAAGAATTAAAGAAAGAGATAAGAATGTTAGGGGGAAAATTGGGAAAAGAAATAAGAGTGATTGAAGAAGATTATGAAAAGAGAATTAAAAGCTTGGTAAAAGAGGTACAAAAATACTGAAGAAAATAACACCTTTAAAACAGAATTGACCTAATGGTAAAAAGAGGTACAAAAATTCATGGAAGAAAAGAACATCTTAAAAAAAAAAAACAGAATTAGTCAAATGGAAAAAGAGGTACAAAATCTCACTGAAGGAAATAATTTCTTAAAAATTAGAATTGGATAAGTAGAAGCAAATGACAATGTAAAACATCAAGAAACAATGAAACAAAGTCAAAAGAATGAAGAAAATAGAAGAAAATTTGATATATCTCATCAGTAAAAAAAGTGACCTGGAAACTAGATCAAGGAGAGCTAATCAAAGAATTAGACTACCTGAAAGCCATGTTCAGAAAAAGAGTTTAGACATCATATTTCAAGAAATCTTAAAGGAAAATTGCTCTTACAGCATAGAACAAGAGAGTGAAATAGAAGAAAAAAAAATCCACTGATAAACTCCTAAAAGAGATCTTAATATGAAAACTCCCAGGAATAATATCCCAGAACTCACAGGTGAAAGAGGAAGTACTTTAAGAAAGTACTTTAAAAAAAATATAGAAATACCATGGAGCCACATTCAGGATCATGCAAGATTTAGCAGCTATTATGTTAAAAAAACAAAAACAAAAATAGGTGACATGGAATATGATATTCTGGAAGGCAAAGGAGCTGGTATTACAATAAATTACCTATGCAGCAAAACTGAGTATAATACTTCAGGGGAAAAAAATGGAATAGAGGGCTTTTAAGCATTCATGATAAAAATGAAAATATAAAACTCAAGAGAAGAATAAAAAAGAAGTAAACATTAAAGGGAAATCACAAAGAATTCAATAAGGTTTAACAGTTTACATTAGATTACATTACATATATGGGAAGATGATACATGTAACTCCTAAGAACTTTATCATTATTAGAGCGCTAACAAGGGCTCTACATATTTAGCAGGCACAGGAATGAGTTGATTATTTTGAGATGATCTCAAAAAGAAAAAGTGAAGGGGTGAGAAAGTGGGATGCACTGGGAGAAGGGAGAAGTGAGAGAAAGAATGGGGGAAATTATCTACCATAAAATAAATGTGCAAGAAAGAGCTTTTACAATGGAGGGGAAAATGGAGTAGTATGGCAGGCAATGACTATGTGTGTGTATACAGACAAATGCACAAAACTGGGTAAAAAAATCCTTCTTATTCAATTGAGAAGTAAGAAAGTAAGAGGGAAAGAGTATAAGAAAAGATGTGGCAAAGAGGAGAATGAAATAAGAGAGTCATTAGAAGCAAAATAGATTTCTGAGGAGGGACAGGGTAAAAAGAGAGAGAGAAGGATAAGTAGAAGAAAATAGTTTGGAGGAAAATGAATAGTTAGTAATCATAACTATGAATGTGAATAAGATGAATTCACCCATGAAACTAAAGTAGATAGCAGAATGGATTAGAAACCAGAATACAGCAATATGTTGTTTACAGGAAACACACTTGAAATAGAAAGACATATACAGAGTTAAAATAATGGGCTAGTATAGAATCTACTATGCTTCAGCTGAAGTAAAAAAACAAACAAACAAACCAAAAAGCAAAAAACCCATGGGTAGCAATCATGAGCTGAAACAAAACAAAAGCAAAAATAGATCTAATTAAAAGAGATGAGCAGGGCAACTACATTTTGCCAAGGGGTACCCTAGACAATGAAATAATATCAATATTAAGCCTACTTGCACCAAATAGCATAGCACACAAATTCTTAAAGAAAAAGTTAAATTGAGTTATAGGAGTAACAGTAAAACTATACTAGTAGGTGACCTCAACTTTCACATCTCAAAGCTAGGTAAATCTAATCATAAAATAAATAAGAAAGAAGTTACGAAGATGAATAGAATTTTAGAAAAGCTAGATTAAACAGACTTCTGGAAAAAATGAATGGGAATAAAATGAAGCATACCAAACCTTGGGTATATGTGGAACTTTCACAAAAATTGACAATTAATCAAGGCATAAAAACCTAACAAATGCAGCAAAGATGATATCAAATGTGTCATTTTCAGACCATAATGCAATAAAAATTACATTAAATAAAGGACCACAGAAGCAAAGATTAAAAATTAATTGGAAGTTAAATAATCTAATACTAAGGAATGAATGTGTTAAAGAACAAATCATTAAAATAATTTCTTTAAAGAAATAACAACAATGAAGCAACATAACAAAATTGTGGGATTCAGGCAAAGTAGTATCTAGTGCAAAATTTATATTTCTAAATAAATTGATCAATAAAGGGAAGAAAGAGAAGAACAGTGAATTGTGCATGCAACTAAATACCCTGAAAAAAAAACAAATTAAAAATTCCCAATGCAATATCAGAATGGAAATCCTCAAAAACAAAAGACAGATTAATAAAATTAAAAGTAAAAAAATAAGTATTATACAAATATAATAAAATAAACCATTGGTGAATTAAAAAAAATACTAGATTACCAATGTCAAAAGTGAAAATGGTCCACCAATGAAGGTGAAATTGTAGCAATTATCAGGAGTTATTTTGTCCAATTATGTGACAGTAAAACTGAATATCTAAGTGAAATGGACGAATGTTTACCAAAAATATGAATTTCCCAAATTAATAGAATAGGAAATAAAGTACTTAATAACCCTATGTGAGGGAAAAAAAGATATTGAAAAGCCATCAATGAACTCCCTAAGAAAAAATCTCTAGGACTAGGTTGATTTACAAGTGAATTTGACCAAACATATAAGGAACAATTAATCCCAATAATTTATGAGCCATTAAAAAAAATAAAGGAAGGATTCTACCAAATTACTTCTATGATGCAAATATGGTTTTGATGACCTAAAGCAGGAAGAACAAAACCAGAGAAAGAAAACTATAGGCTAATTTCCCTAATAAATATTGATGCAAAAATGTTCAACAAAATATTAGTAATGGGATAACAAGAATTTATCACATAGATGATATACTAAGATCAGATGGGCTTTATATCAGAAATGCAAGACTGGTTCAATATTAAAAAACAAATAAACAAACTGTAAGCATGATTGATCATAACAATAACAAAACAACAAAAATCATACAATTCAATAGATGCAGAAAAAGCTTTTGAAAAAATACATCATTCATTCCTATCAAGATAGAAAGCATAGGAATAAATAGAATCTTTCTTAAAATGATAAGCAGTACCTATCTAAAATGATGAGCAAGAAAAATTTCATTTTCTCTAATAAAGACAAATTAGAAGACTTCCCAATGAGATTGGGGTGAAAAGAAGATGTTCATTATGACTGCTACTATTTAATATTGTATTAGAAATGCAAGCTATAGCATTAAGAAAAGGAAAAGAAATTGACGGAATAAAAATAGACAACGAAGAAACAAAACAATCGTTCTTTTCATATGATATAATGGTATACTTAGAGAATCCTAGAGAATCAATTGAAAATCTTGTGGAAATAATTAACAACTTAAGTAAATTTGCAGAAAAAAAAATCAGCATTTCCATATAGTACCAAAAAGAAAAAAAAAAACAGCAGGAAGAAATAGAAAGAGAAATTCCACTTAAACTAACTATAGACAGTGTAAGTAGTTGGGAGTCTGCCTCCAAAGATAAAACCAGAGACTATATAAACACAGTTACAAAATGCTTTTCACACAAATAAGGACAGATCTAAACAACTGGAGAAATATTAATTACTCATGGGTAGGTTGAGTCAATATAATAAAAATGACAGTTCTATCTAAATAAATTGACTTATTTTGTGCCAAATCAATCAAATTACCAAATAATTATTTTACAGAGCTAGAAAAAAAATAACAAAATTGACCTGGAAGAACAAGAGGCCAAGTATGTCATGGGGATTAATGGAAAAAATTAAACAAAAAAAAAAAAGGAAAGCAGCCTAGGAGTACCAGGTTTCAAACTATATTACAAAGTGCTAATCATCAAAATAATCTGGTATTGGCTAAGAAATGAAGTGGTAGATAGTGAAATAGATTAGGTGCGTAATACGTAGTTGTAAATGGCTAGAAATCTTGTATTTGATGAACTCAAATATCTAAGCTTTGGGGGCAAGAACTCACCATTTGACAAAAATTGCCAGGAGCAATGGAAAATAGTTTGACAGAAAGTAGGCATGTATGAACCTTTCACACCATGTAACAAAGTAAGTCCCAAATGGGTCAAAATGGGATTTAGACATAAAGGTTGATATCATAAGTAAATTAGAAGAGCATGTCAGATCTATGTATAAAGGAAGGATTTCTGACCAAACAAGAGACAAAGAATAATGCAGGAGGTAAGGTGGACAGTTTAGACTACATGAAATTAAAATTCTTTGCACACACACACATACACACACACACATGCACACACACATGCACACACACACGCACAACACACACACAAACCTAACAACTAAAACAATACCACCAAAATTAGAAAGAGAATAAGAAACTGGAAAAAAAATATAGCAAGTTTGTCTGATAAAAGCCTCATTTCTCAAATATACAGTTCAGCCAAATTATATTAAAAAAAATAACCATTCTCCAATTGATAAAGGGTCAAAGGATATGAACAGGTACTTTTCATAAGAAGAAATCAAAGTTATCTATAGTCATATAAAAACATACTCTAAATCATTATTGATGAGAGGAATGCAAATTAAAAGAGCTTTGTGATACCACTTTACACTTATCAGATTTGTTAACATGGCAGAAAAGGAAAATGGTAAATGCTGGAGGGGATGTGGAAAAATAGGTTCACTAATGCACTGTTGGGAAAAAATATATGCTTACAGGACAGCTAGAGGAGACACATACATGTATATGTATACATAAAAAAGATAGAAATAGCTATAAGATAATTTGGGAGAAGAGGCAATGCTATTATCTGATGTTATCAGGAATGGAAGATGGAGTTCAGTGTGAGCCTTGAAGGAAACCAAAGATTTAAATTGTTGTAATTAAAGAAGGAGTACTTTCCAAATACGGGATGGGGAGAGAGGCAGCCAATGATAGGAGAGATCATTCTGCTAGAAAGGTCAGTAAGACTAATTTGGCTACTAAGGTCTAATAAAGTTCTTTCCTCTTCCTGATCTATTGTCTAGATCTGTTGTTTTTCTTGTGTTTCACTTTCTTTTCTATTTTTTCATTATTCATGTTTTGTTTAATTATTTCTTGATTTCTTACAATTTCACTGGCTTTGCCTTGCTCAAGTCTAATTTTCAAGGTGCCATTTTCTTCATTAAGATTCTGGATCTCCTTTTCTAATTGGTTGTCTTTCCTTTTATAGTCTTGTCTTTCTTGGATTACTCTTTTTTTCCCCATTTTCCTCCATCTCTCTCATTTGATTTTTGAAGTCTTCTTCAAGTTCTTCGATGAATTCTTTTTGGGCAGGAGACCATTTGATGTTACTCTGTAGGGTAGAAGGGGGTTTCTTTGCTTCAATATCTTCCTCTGAAGATGAACCTCTGTCTACTCTATTCCTATAATAGCTTTCTATGGTTGGATTCTTTCTCCTTTGCCTTTGCATATAATCACTTCTACCCCTTGGGTAAGGAGGATGGTGCCTCTTGCCCCAGATTTTCAGTCCTCCCCTCTAACCTAAATCCAAAGTCAAATCTGAAGCCTCCTGTAAGTGCCCACTGCCAGGGACATTCTGCCCCATGCTCGGCACTCACTGGGCATGTGCTGTTTTCTTTGTATTCCTCAGCTCACTCTCTGCAGCACAGCTGGGTCTGGCATTCCTTGGCAGCAGACTTCCTTCGGTATTCCCTGGCTCAGATGCCCAACTCCTCTCACTATGAAGGGGTAAAAGTTCCTGGAGCTGGGGCCCAGGCAGCCTCCCAAACCAGCTAACCCTAGGGCAGGCTGCTTATTGTTAACTGGGCCCCTAGCCTGGAGGTGTTTACTCTTCACTGGGACCAAACCTCTTCCTGGGATTTTCTTCTGATCTTCTCCTATTGTCTCAGGAAGATTCCTGTTGTGCCTCTATTCTTTATTTTTACCTGAACTTTTTTGGGCCTAAGGTGCTATTTTGTCTCTTTTGTGGAGGAAAATCTTGAGAGCTTGGAATTTTTTGACTTACTCTGCCATCTTCCCAGAATCCTCTCCTTTAATAAGGTTTGAAATGTTGGATGGGACCTGTCCTACTATCACTCAAAAATAAGGAGGTCTCTCCCAAAAAGGGACACAAGATTTCTTGTCCACCTTTGCTTTCTACCAATAAATTCAAAGTGATGAACTGGTCCATAGGTTTGTTCCATAGATGCAGCTACAAAGAAATAGTCTCAGGTCTGATCCTCCATGTAATGCCTCAAGGAAGGAATCATCAAAGAGTTCCTATTGGGTCAGAACAAACATGCCCAGTTTTTTTGGATACTTGCAGAAAAAGACTATTGATTCAGGTAGCAGGAAGAGAGAAGAATACAGAAAACCACTTATGTAACTATGAAGTTGGGACCACACAGGCATCATGGTCAAAGGGTAATTGAAGGGCAGGGGCTTTTGGTCTCATTTTTATACTGTATTTTTTTTTCAGCCAAAGACAAGGTTTATTAGAACACCTGTCATATTGGCCAAATTCTTATGGAATCTGAGCAGTGGCTAGATTTTAAGAATGTGAGCAGCTTAATGGAGACAAGATGGACCTCATATGCAGAAAGACTGTGGGAGGGATCTAGGAGTGACCAAGTAGTCTGCAGGGGCTGTGGGGTAAGAGAATAAGAGTGACCTGGGCCAGTTGGCCAAGGGAGAGTGGAGCCTAGCTAAGATTAAGGGTGGAAAGTGGCCTGGAGCAACAGGGAGGTAAGACAATGGAGGGCTAGGCTAGGATTAAGGGTTACAGATAATTGAGAGATTGGGTTTAGCCACAATGAAAGGCCAGTTGATGGGATTATAGCCTCAGGTGAATGCCAGAGATTTGGGCACAAGTAAAAGTCCAGAGCTTTTCCTTTTCCTTTCTGGAGTCCAGATCCCAACCTCATCATTCCCCCCTCAAACAAATGAGACCCAAATTCTTTTGGGGTAAGAGGCAAAGGTCTCGCCTTCTGAAACTGCTTTCTGCTGGCAAGGAGTGTAGAGGTGTCCCTGCCTTGACAGGGCCCCAAAGAGGAGGTTGACTGGAACTGAGCACAGGCTGTATCCAGAGAACAATTGGGAGTAGGGGGCACTGGCTGGTACTTGCTGTTTGCTATCAACTGTAGGTGAATGGCTTGTAGTTTGGAAGACACAAATCTGACAGGAAAGACTGCAAGACCCAAATATGACAGTATAAAACATCATTATCTCTGTTTGGATTCAGATAATTCAGTTTTCCAAGCATGCAGTATCAAATCCACCTCATAGCCAGACTCAGGAACAGCTAGGTGGATAACATTCCTTTTCAAAGGAACATAATATAGAATTTTTATAGGGAGAAATAGAATAACTCTTATCTGTGCCACCTTAGGTTTTGTTCATGAACATATCAACATCATCCCAAAGTTATCAACATCGCTCTAGAGCCCCCTTATTTAAATAATATTTTGCTGGTTTTACTACACATATCTAGGGCTTATTGCAACTTACAGACTAAGGCTTCCCCTGATTTAGCACATAGTCTCAGAATGTCACCTTAGTCAATTTAAGAGGCAGTTTGAAAGTGGCTTCTATACTCCCCTAATTTATGAGACAGTTTGCAAATAACTTTTGTTCCCTTTTTACAATCTTACTTCATATTATTGTTACCTTATATTAGCTACTTATATACTTACTATACTAACTGGGACAGCAGGGTCAGGGGAACCAAAACAAGATCCATTTTCAACATGGAACCATTTTGTGAAAGATGTTACTTTTGATCCTAATAGTAATGGGGAATCACTGGAGTTGGTTGAGTAGATAAGTGAGTTAGTAAGCCCATGCTTTTAGGAAAATCATTTTGGTGTGTATGGGAGGGAGAGACTGAATATGAGAGAGTGAGAGAGAGAGAGAGAGAGAGAGAGAGAGAGAGAGAGAGAGAGAGAGAGAATAAATTATCAATCAGCTAAGTTCTTAAAGGAGACAGGATAGAGATCTCTC
The DNA here is from genome assembly GCF_003287225.1 of Phascolarctos cinereus. Classification (NCBI taxonomy): domain Eukaryota; kingdom Metazoa; phylum Chordata; class Mammalia; order Diprotodontia; family Phascolarctidae; genus Phascolarctos; species Phascolarctos cinereus. The sequence continues at coordinate 71,611,425 of NW_027555625.1, forward strand.
TATTTTTTTATCAGCAGGTCTGTTGATCATCATGCTTACCTGAATCGCCTATCCTCTCTGATTGGAAGGCTGGAGAGTAGAACAGTAAACTCCCAAGCCTTCCTTTACAGAGAGCTATGGACTCTCCAGATAAATCTTCATTTTTCATCAGCAGTAATGTTTGAGCCCCATGGAACCTCATACCATCCTCCCCTATATTCTGTACAGCTTCTTTTTGTGTGCTATCTTCTTTCATTAGAGTATAAGCTCCTTGATGGTGGGGACTGTCTTTCTTTTTTTTAATTTGCTTCCCCAATGCTGAGGATAGAATCTGGCATACAATAAGCATTAAATTAATGTGAATTGAAATGAATTTAATTGATCTCATCAAGGGCAAAGGAAAAAACTTTGACTTTAGCCAGGAGAAAGTCCATCTGTTTCTCAGAGAAATGGTGAATGGGCCAAAGGATTTTCAGAAAGATGCCAAGGTGGTAGAGGCACACACACACACACACACACACACACACACACACACACGCAGAAAACCTTTTCTCTTGTCTGACTTGTGGTGATCCAGAACATATCCAGGCGATTACCATATACATACACATGCACCCACACACACACACACACACACATATATATATATATATATATATAATGTATGTATATATGTATACACACACACATATACACACACATATGTATATGTATGCATATGTACATATGTATGTATTTTATATTTAAGTATTTTTATATTCATATATGTATGTATATATTAGCATTCTTTTCTTTTTAAATTCTGAGTTCCAATTTAAGTCCTTCCCTCCCACACTCTCCCACACTCACTGAGAAAGAAAGCCGTATGATATCATTATACATGTGAAATCATGCAAAACATTTCCATATTAGCCATATTATTAAAGCAAGAAAAATAGAGAGAGAAAAGTATACTTCAATTTGCACCCAGAGTCCATCAGTTCTCTCTCTGGAGATGGATAGAATAATTTTTTTCATCATGAGTCCTTTGGAATTGTCTTGGATCACCATATTGATTAAAGTAGCCAAGTCTTTCATAGTTGGTCATCATTACAACATTGCTGTTATTGTGCACAATGATGTCCTGGTTCTTTTCACTTCAGTTTGCATTGATTTCTATAGATCCTGTCATGTGTGTGGGTGTGTGTGTGTGTTTTCCTGAAACCACCCCCCCTTTGTCATTTTTAATAGCAAAATACTACTCTACCATAATCATATGCCACAACTTATTTAGTCACTCCACAATTAATGGGCATCCTGTTGATTTCCAATTCTTTGACACTCCAAAAAGAGCTATTATAAATACTTTAGAACCTGTAGGTCATTTTCCTTTTTCTTTTATCTCTTTAGAGTACAGACTTAGTCATAGTATTGCTAGGTCATTGGGTATTTAGTGTTTCATCACCCTTTAGGCCTACTTCCAAATTGTTCTCCAGAATGGTTGGATCAGTTCATTATGGCTCTAGCAATCTAATTTTCCCTCATCCCCTCTAGTGTTTCTCATTTTTGATGGGTGTGAGGTGGTACCTCATGGTTGTTTTAATTTCGGTTTTTCTAGTCAATAGTGATTTATAGCATTTTTTCATATTACTATTGATAGCTTTGATTTCTTCTTCTGAAAACTGCCTGTTTATATCTGTTGACCATTTATCAATTGAGTAATGGATCTTATTTTTACACATTTGACTCAGTTCTACACTCACCATTTATTTGAGAAATGAGACTGTTATCAGAGAAACTTGCTGTAAAATTTTTTGATATTACTTCATTGTTTATGGTACATTTTAGTATAATGTAGTTTTCCTGAATATCCCTTTTAATTTGGTCTATGTTATTTGACTCATTATTTGGAAAATTTGTTTTTGTTGTTTTTTTAAGATTTATACTTTTCAATATTCTTTTACCTTTTGCCAAGCTATTAATTTGCTTTTCATAATTCTCTTGCATCACTTACATTCCTTTTCCCAATTTTTCTTCTACCACTATTGGCTCTAACTCTTCTAAGAATTCTTGTTGGGTTTAGGTCCAATTAGCATTTTTCTTTGAGGCTTTTTTTGGTAGTATTTTTTCTTTTTTTTTCTGTTGTCTCCATCTGAGTTTATGTCTCAATCTTCCTTGTCACCATGGTAGTTTTTTTTGGTCAAATTATTAGTTTTTCACTGTTGCTTGATCATTTTTCCAGCCTATTTCTTGACTTTGAACTTTATGTTAAAGTTGGACTCTGTTGACCTGGGGATGGGGAAGCACTCTCCCAAACTTTAGACATTTATGTGATGCTATTTTCAGAGCTAATTCTGGATTCTGAAAGTTTTTGGTGCTTCTAAGGTCTTCTAAGGTTGTGATCCTGGGAGAGGTACAGTTACTGCTCACCCAGTCTGTGCTCTGGTCTTTACCCAGTAAGGGCCCCTGGTCCTCTGTTGCTACAAGTGCTCTTTGCCTTGAAACTGTGTCCAGAGCCCCTGCTCCCTTATGATCAACTATCAATGTTCCTCTCCACTTTGGAACTTTGATTCAGAACTGTGTATGACATTGTAAAATCTTTGAGGCCTGGGAATGTGTAATTTTTACTTTATTTTTCCTGTCCCTAGCCTTTGAAGGTGTAGAACAAATGTTAGTAGAATTGTTGATTACAGTATTAATTTTAGGCTTTATAGTTATGGGATGTGGAATACAAGATTATTAATATGTGGAGAGATAAGTGAGGGTAGGCTCTTTGGTAGAAGCTAATTTTTGAGTCATATCTTAAAAGAAGTGGTAAAAATTACTGGGAGGAGACTGTAAACTTGGGGCAGGTAGCTTTTTGCAGGAACACAGTTTGTATAATTCTAGTCTCAAATAACACAAGTTGAATCTTTTCCATAAGATTTTTTTTCCCTATGAGTATTTGTGCAAGTTTTCCAATTTTGTACGTATTTTGTGTTCATAGACAGGGATGTAGGAATTTAATTTATTTCAGTCTATCTTGTCATATATCTACATCCAATTCTCATCCTCTCTCCAAGCTCCCAGCAACATTTGTGGTGGTTTTAATGAATGGAACAAAGACTGTTCTTGGAGATAAAATGTCTGATAGTTCACAAGAAGTGTTGATTCTTAAAACAGAGATCACGACAGACAAAACCAATAGCTTTCTTTGGCACATTTGTAGGTAAGAAAACTTAATTTATTTAGAGTTTAGTAACCATTCAATATAGTTCTGTCGGGAAATCTAATAGAGAAATGAGAATCATTTTGTCTGATTAAAAGTACTGGAGTCTGTCTTCATAAACCTGACTGACAGACAATAAAAAAGGTAATTACCATCAGTTCAACATCAAATGGGGAAAAGATTAAAGGATTAGATTATGGGGACCACCTGTGAAGATAGGCTGATGAATTGAAAGAGCAATTCTAGCCAGGCAAATGACTATTTAAAATGATAAGTTTTTGCTAAGACACTTTTATTCTTGGTACTCCCATTGGTAATCAAACCTTGATGGGTATGTGTCATTCTTTCTCTTCCTCTGTTTTCCTTTCCTTCTTCCTCTCTCTTCCCTCATTCAATATAAACTAAAGACATGGAAATATAATTAGATACATTAAACATTTTGAGACATCGTATTTGGCAATCTTTTAACATTTGGAAGTTATTTAGTGTTAGTCTATTTTGCTCTCAGTCTGGTACTGGACAGTAAGTGGATTACAAAAATAATTGTTATGATAGAATCATTGAGTCTCAAAAGTGGCAGAGACTTCAGATATTCAACCCTGACCCAATTATGTATCTCTTCTACAATATCCCCAGCAAGAAGTCATGCATATCCTTTTGATGATATCTAGTGATAAAAAATAATCTACATCCCTGATGTGGCTAGGTGGCACAGCAGATAGAGCACTGGCCCTGGAGCCAGGAGGACCTGAGATCAAATTCTGCCTCAGATACTTGACACTTACTAGCTGTGTGATGCTGGACAAGTTACTTAACCTCATTGCCTAGCAAAAAACAAAACAAAACAAAAAACTCTGATTGCTAAGAAGTTTTTTTGCTTCTATCATATTAAAATCTGCCTCCCTACAAGTGTCACCCATTACTCCTGGTTGTGCTGCTTTCAGCACATTGAACACTAAGGTTTGCTAAGATTTTATAAATATTATCCTATTTGATTCTCACAACAACCCTGAGAGGTAGATGCTTTGATTTAGACATGAGGAAACCAAGGCAGACAAAGGTTAAGTGACTTGCCTAGGGCTACACAGCTAGATTTGAACTCAGATCTTCCTGGTTCTAGGTTGGGCCCCAACTATTGGGCCACCTAGCTGCCTTTTGAGATCCTTATCATTTATTTACAGAATCAGGAAATAGACATGTGAGAAGTAAATTAAAATATATGATAATATGGGAGTAAACCTTTATGAAGAACAACTTGTCATTGTGTATAGAGTCAAGGTCTCAGAGTCAGGAAAATTGCATTTAAATCCCACTTCTGACCTTTGCTGGTATGTGACCCTGAGTAGATATCAACATTTCTGACTCTCAATTCTACCCTTTTGGGCAGCTAAGTGGCACTGTGGACAGAGTGCTAGTCCTGGAATTTGAAAGATCTAAGTTTAAATGCAGCCTCAGACACTTACTAATTGTGTGACCCTGGCAAGTCACTTAATCTCTATTTGCCTCAGTTTCCTTAAATGTAAAATGGTGATAATGACAGTCCCCATCTCACTGGGATGTCATGAAGATTGAAAAAGGTAATTTTTGTAAAACACTATAAAATGTGCTTATGTATGTTTGTGTGTATATGTATATGTATATATGTATGTATGTATAACATATGTGTGTGTATGTATACATACACACACTTCATATAAATATAAGTACTCATTAAATTACATAATGTAAATATGAATGCTATCCTTTCCCCTCTTTCATTCCATCTGTATTGTCTATTTCATAGTAGTATTGCAAAGTTAAAATGATAATACATCTAGTGTCATTTGCAATCCTTAAAATTCTATATACAAGTGAATGATAAGGGACATTAAGTGTTACAGGATTTTAGAAAATAAGGAAATTAATGTATACAGGAATCATTAGGAAGGGTATGTGGAGGAGTAAAGACTAGCTAAAATTTGAGGAATGGGAGGATTTGAAAAGCAAGTAGAAGGAGGGAATTAGTGGATATTCCAAAAAGAAACAAAAAAACAAAACAAAAAAGAAATTATATTCGGAAGTTTGTGATACATAATGAAAATACTAGCTAAGGTATAGTAGGGAGTCCATGTGAAAAATTAACATCAAAGATAATATCAGTTCTGCTAGTAGTACTATTAGTACTACTACTACTGCTAGTCCCCTCAAAACCTAGCTTATTATCTATGTCATGAAGTTGTGGAACAGAGGAAAACCAAGAGAATAGTATTCAGAGTGACATGCTATGGAGATTTTTGTGACTTGAGAATGATGCAGTAGGATGAAAGGCTTGACACAAGCCAGTTGTGCCTTAGTAAAACCAATAATTAGGTTAGGATGCCAGTCAATGTGATGAGACGTCTCCCACAAACCTAAGAAATAGATGGGAGGGTAATTATATTTATTGTCTGGTTCTAATTAGATACATAGTGGTGATGAGCTTTACACTAAGAACAGTGTAGGTCAAGTGGTACTTCTTTACATTCTGGTAATAGAAGGAGATACACATTAGAAAAGATAAGAAACAAAAATACCCTACCTGTTGGAAATGCTTTGAAGCATAATATGCACATAAAATGGACTGAACATAGGAATACTTTTGTTATCTATCAGTACTAAACCATTACGGAATTTTAAAGAAATCTGACCCTAATAAGGAAAGACTTCTTACAAATTTTTGTCACCAATAGACTCAACTCCAAATCAAACAAGGTATTGATTATCAATGTAGGCTACACATAAGAAATAATTTTATCATTGAATCCAGATTAGATAAAGGAAGATTAGAACTTAAATTACTTAATTCTGAATAGGGAAAAAAAGGGAAGAATTTAAGGACAAATAAAATCTGTAATCAACACAAATTCCTTAATGCTATTCATTTACTAAAATAAAGGGAAAAAAATAATACTAGTCTTGAATAGTTTGGAAAAGGAAATGGGCATACTTAGAATTGAATTTTCAAACAGTATTTTTTTTTTCATTTTACCAGACATCCAACTAACAGATCAGCTAGAACAAAAAATAACAATTCAAAACCTGGTATATGCATTGAAACATTTTCTCACAATATATCACAGAGTGTAGACACATTTCAAGAACTGCCCTTAACAGTTTATTCCATGGCAGTTGTCATGGTAAGGATAACAAAAGGAAACATGAAGGTTTCTAGGGGCTAATGTCAAGTATCTTCATGGCTGCAGCAGATAGAAAAAAATATCAAAAATGTGTGGGGGAGGGAGGATGAAAGACTATATAAATGTTTACCCAGTACATGAGGTAAAACTCTTTAATGCAATATTGTCAGAATAAAGATAATAAAAAAAAAAAGACACAGAATGGAATCTGGAAAAAAAAAGTCAGAAGCATTTGATTCCTTTGACAAGTTAAATCAAATATTTACCTCAGCTTTCCCATCTTTAAAATTATCATAACAGCATCTACCTCTCAGGACTGTTGGAAGGGTAAAATGAGATATTATTTGTAAAATGCTTTGCAACCCTTAAAGTTCTATATAACTGCTAACTGTTGTTGCTGTTGTTTAAACTGCCTCCAGAAAAGGAACTGATGCTGCCTGAATACAGACTGAAACATACTATTTTCAGTTTATTTTCTTTTTTTTTCTTCTAGTCTTCTTGTATAAAATGAATAAATAGTGATTTGTGCAATTGCACTTGTATAACCAATATGTGATTGCTCACCATCTCAGGGAGGAACAGGAGAGGGAAAAAATAGAATTTGGAACTCAGAACCTTTAAAAAATGTTAAAAATTGTTTTAACACATAGGTGGGGAAAATTAAAATTATTTAATAAAAAAAAGCCTCAATCAACATTTATTAATGGTCTACTATGTGTCTGGCATCCAACAAAATACATCAGGAACAATTAATATTACACATGGAGTCTTCTAGGAAGACAGTGATAGATATGCATGATAGATTTTATGTGTGTGTGTGTGTGTGTGTGTGTACATTAGGAATATGCATTGCTATGGGATTGCTGGTAGGGTAGGAGTATATGGCCCACTTTCATCTTGGCACCAAGAAACCATAAGTGTATGGTGCAGCTGTGAATTGTCTTTGTTGCGTCTATTCTTTCTCGCTATAAGGTGAAGGAGAGATGTTCCAGGAGGACTAGTATTTCTGGTGTGAGAGCTTGCTAAGGCATTTTGGGGTTGCTCATCCATCTTTGGTATCTACCTAGCACTCAACTCTTACCTGAGGCTCCAAGAAGCTGTAGCATGTGCAATGGTCACACCCTGGTAAACCATCTTGACAGACAGCTAAATTAGGTTGAAGGTAATTGATAGGGTAACAGTGAGTTAGGGGGATGCCTGCTCCAAGTATGTGAAGACTTCCGCAGGCAGAATGGGTGAATGGGAACAATTTATTTAAACAGCCATGAAGGTGGCTGAAGCAGCTACTGTGAAGCAATTTTAGCTTGGTCAGACATCACAAACACGAGTGTCATCTACTGCATCCTGGGCCATCGCTAGTCATCCGGACTTTTGCCATGCCACTGGATTTCAAAGACTCTAGAAGGAAGAGGGAGGCTGATGATTTTGTGTTAACTCTGCTTCACTTCAATCCAATTCATCCGCAAGTCAAGTCATTGGTCCTCTTCAAAACGAAAGAAAAACAACAAGGTGAAGGACTATTGTATACTACCAAAACTTTTGTTGGCTTCAAAAGATCTAGAGTAGAGGTGGGGATCCTGCAGCCTCAGGGTCACATATGGCCTTCTAGGTCCTTGGGTGCAGCCTTCTGACTGAGTCCAAGTTTCACAGAATAAATCCTTTTTGAAATTTGGATTCAGTCAAAGGGACCCACTTGAGGACCCAGAATGTCACATGTGGCCTTGAAGGCACAGGTTTCCCACCTCTGATCTAGAGAATGAGCCACCAGAGGTCTAGGACCTATGATAGAGTTTTCATGTAGTTGATCCTGGAAAAGGGCCAGTGTCTTTGGCAACCTCACTGACCCAGAATAAGAGTGGATCAATAGTCAGTCAACAAACATTTATTAAGCACCTACAATACATAAGACACTACAGTAAGTGATGGAGTTGCCAAGCTGTTGTGTCCCTTAGCAAAGACAACAGTAGCCAAGAGGCTGTGTCCCCTTAGTAAAGGAGAAAATTGTCCAATGATCCAATTTATGTCATATTTATAAGTGAAACTGGTAGTGAAAATCACCTGTAGCAAAAATTTTGAGTTTGTATGTATACTCTTCTTCAAAAATAACATGTTAAAGGGCAGGGTGCCTCCGATCAAGTACATTTATTTGTGCTTCTGTTCTCACCATAACTTTTCAATAAGTGTCTTTTTGTATAATCTAATTGATAATGTTTTTAAGTTATACAGTAGCTCTATAGATCAATCAATTATAAAGGGAGATACTGAAATTGGAAATTGATATTGGGGAGAACATACTGGAATAAGGACTTGGCCTGATAGAATTAGAAAAATACCTCAAACCACAACACGTACCCCTTATACCCTAAGAAAAATGTAGCCTTTTTCTGGTAAGCCCACTTCCTAGTGTGAGATGGAGTTAGAATAAGGACTCCCAGAATCAATAGTCATCCAGTACTCTGCTGACCAGACTTATCAATGCCCATGTAATTGAGATAAAGCTTGATGGGCCTTTGTAAAGGATACATGATCCAAGTACTAAAAGGTTCCTTTATAGACATAGACAAAATAATAGCAACATTTGGATTGCCTAAGCCTATGGTTTGAATGTTTCTTTGGAAAAGGACATTATATATTTCAAGTTGCATTGCACCTGTACTTTAAAAGACTTGGGACTTCTTGGGAAATAGGGGTAAACACTTGTGTTTATTCTTGTCCCATATTATTCCATTAGTACTGCTTTCACAGTATTATCAATACTGAAATTTATCCTAAAATCACAAAACTACAAATTTTTTTTAAAGTTGGAAGGGGCGACATCTATTTCAATCCATATAATACTCACATCATAACCACATATATCTCACACACACACACACACACACACACACACACACACACATAACAACAAAAACACTAAAACAAAGCTGATAATTGAACATTTTGCATCAGAATGAAAACTTCAATGAATTAGAAATAATTTCATTTTTTTCTGTTTTACTTATTTATTTGTTTTTGGTGGACAATTGGGATTAAGTGACTTTCCCAGGGTCAAGTGTCTGAGACTAGATTTGAACTCAGATCCTCCTGACTCCAGGGCTGGTGCTCTATCCACTGCACCAACTAGCTGCCCTTTATTTTTTTTTTATTAATGAATTAATTTTTAGTTTCCAACATTCACTTCCGCAAGATTTTGAGTTCCAAATTGTCTTCCAATCTCTCACCTCCCCCCCAATTCTAAATACCCCTTCCCCCAATCTGCCCTCCTTTCTATCACTTCGCTTATCCTTTCCCTTTGTATTTTCCTGTAGGAGAAGATTGAGTTCTATACCCCTTTACCTGTATATCTTATTTTCCAGTTGCATGTAAAAATAATTTTTAAAACTTTGAGTTCTAAATTCTCTCTCTTCCTCCCTCCTCACCCACCCTTATTGAGAAGGCAAGCAATTCAATATGGGTTATACATGTGTAGTCATGCAACACACTTCCATAACTTTCATGTTGTGAAAGACTATATTTCCCTTCATCCTATCCCCCCCACTTTTTTCTATTCTCTCCTTTGATCCTGTCCCTCCTCAGAAGTGTTTGCTTCTGATTACCCCCTTTCCCAATCTGCCCTCCTTTTTTTATCACCCCTCCCTTTCTTATCCCCTCTTCCCCTCATCGTAAGATCGATTTACATCCCCAATTGAGTGTGTATGTTATTCCCTCCTCAAAACAAATCCAATGAGAGCAAGATTCACTCATTCCCTCTCACCTTCCCCATCTTCCTCTCCATTGTAAAAGCTTTTTCTTTTCTCTTTTATGTGAGATAATTTACCCCATTCTACCTCTCCCTTTCTCCTTCTTCCAGTACAATCCTCTCAAAAGTCTCATGAGTTACAAATATTATCTTTCCATGTAGGAATGTAAACTCTAATAAGTCTATTATGATTTCTCTTTCCTTTTTACCTTTTCATGCTTCTCTTTAATCATGTATTTGAAAGTCAGATTTTCTATGCAGCTCTGGTCTTTTCATCAAGAATGCTTGAAAGTCCTCTATTTCATTGAATATTCATTTTTCCCTTGAAGAATTATACTTAGTTTTTCTGGGTAGGTTTCTTGGTTGTAATCCTATCTCCTTTGACTTCCAGAAAATTATATTCCAGGCCCTCCTGTCCCTTAATGTAGAAGCTGCTAAATCTTGAATTATCCTGATTGTGTTTCCACAGTACCGGAATTGTTTCTTTCTAGCTGATTGCAATATTTTCTTCTTGACCGGGGAAGTCTGGAATTTGGCTATAATATTCCTTGGAGTTTTCCCTTAGAGGTCTCTTTCAGGAGGAAGATTGGTGGATTGTTTCAATTTCTCTTTTACCCTCTGGTTCTAGAATATCAGAGCAGTTTTCCTTGATAATTCCTTGAAAGATAATGTCTAGGCTCTTTATTTGATCATGGTTTTTAGATAGTCCAATAATTTTTACATTATCTCTCTTGGATCTATTTTCCAGGTCAGTTGTTTTTCTAATGAGATGTTTCACATTGTCTTCTATTTTTTTTGCTTCTTTTGGTTTTGTTTTATAATTTCTTGATTTCTCATGGAGTCATTAGCTTCCTTTTATTCCATTAAATTTTTAAGGAATTATTTTCCTCAGTGAGCTTTTGGACCTCCTTTTCCATTTGAGCAATTCTGCTTTTTAAGGTATTCTTCTCCTCATTGGCCTTTTGGACCTCTTTTGCCATTTGGGTTAGGCTCTTTTTAAGGTGTTATTTTCTTCAGTATTTTTGGGGTCTCCTTTAATAAGCTGTTGACTCATTTTTCATGATTTTCTTGGATCACTGTAATTTCTGTTCCCAATTTTTCCTCTACTTCTCTTACTTGCTTCTCAAATTTTTTTTGAGCTCTCCCATGGCCTGAGATCGATTCATATTTTTCTTGGAGGCTTTGGATGTAGGAGCTTTGACTTTATTGTTTTCTTCTGGCTGCATGTTTTGATTTTCTTTGTCACCAGAGTAAGATTCTATAGTCTGAGGGTTTTTGTTTTGTTTTGTTTTGTTTTCTGCTGTTTGTTCATGTTCCCAGCCAATTACTTGACTTTTTAAATTCTTTGTTAAGGTAGGGTTCTACTTCCAGTGTGGAGGGTGTATTGTCCCAAACTTCAGGGTTTTGTGCAGCTGTTTTCATAGATACTTCCAGGACCTGTAAATTGTCAGTTCTTCCAAGATGGTATGATCAAAGGAGAGGTGCTTACTCCTTTTCTGGCCTGTGCTCTGATCTACAAGTGTTCACAAGCACTCTTTTGTGCCTTGGAACTGTGAGGAGGATTAGCCCTCTTCACTGCTTCCACAAGCTCCACCACGACAGTACTCTTCCTTGCCTCAGGACTGCCACTAAGGACTGCAACCCAGATCCAAGAACAGGCAAAGCAAGAGAATCCTGCCTCAACATCCCTGCAGTCCGCCTCTAATCAGCTGCTTGATCCCTATACCACACCATCTGTGGGCTGAGAGCTCTAGAAGCAACCTATGCACTATGGCTGGTGCCCCCAAGCTGCACTAGGGCCAGGGCTGAACTGTACTCTCTCTCACCCAGGTCCGACAGACCTTTCCCACTGACCTTCTAAGTTGTCTTTGGTATTTGTGGGTTGAGAAGTCTGGAGGATGCGACAGCTGCCCATGAATCAGTCTCCTGAGGCCTGCTCTGGGTTTGCTCTAAAAAACCTTCTTTTTGAAGTACTCAATTCTATTTTGGATAGCTTGAATTTTAAGATATTTTAATGACAATAAGTCCAAATTTTCCTTTCTGTATTGCTTTAAATTGTGTCTTCAAATCTCAAATAGAAAAACTTGAATCAATCTTCCACAGGGCAATATTTCAACCTTTAAGGATTGTTAACATGTCCATCAATCAATGAATGGATATTAAGTTCCTACTATGTAACAGGCTGTTTTCTTTTTTTTCCTCTAAGCAGTTTATAATGCATAGTCAACAGAAAGGAAATGTATGTTTCACCCGTACCATAGGCCTGCTTAAGCATGCAAAAGGTACATTAGGACCTAAAGTCCTAGAGGGAAAAGGTTGAGGCTTACTTTCTCCACATTGGATATAGGATTTAGAGATTATCTGTCTATTATCTAAGTCTCCAAAATTTAGTTTCTGGTAATCTGTTCTACGTTATATTTCTGGGATCTGTGATTTCTTCAGGTACAAGGTCTGCTCGTAAGGGTGCTTCCAAGTCTGGAATCTATCAAAGCTTAACTGCTTTGATGCTGGATAGAGTGTTTCCAACAGGCTTTATGAGTTAAATATAGTCCCACATGAAATAACTAATGTTCTTCAAACAAACACAACATATTTCCTATAACCCATTATCCCCCTTTATAAACTGACAAACACATTTCAATCTTACCAAATTGCTTAAGGATTTTTTCACAAACATTCCACACTTGTGATTCTTTTGGTTAATTGATAAAATAGGGAAGTCTGGACTACTTGAGGGGATGTTTAATTAGCCACTATTTGATAGGAGATGGTGAAGGGTGGACCTCTGAGAGTTCCTCCCAAATCCTGCCCTGCTCCTAGGGAAGCCATTTTTATCCTCTCCTCCCCTGCTACTTTACAGGACTTTATCATGTCCTTGAGCCCAGTACCCTTCATCTTCTTCATGCAGATTTTTAGCTTCTTTTTATAGATTGTCTTCCCTGAATATATTGTGTGCTCCTTGAGGGCAGGAATTGCCTTTTGCCTTTCTTTGTATACCTAGCAACTAGCATAGTAGGCACTTAATAAATATTTAGTGACTCAATGGTTTATTGACTATTTGCGAAAACCCATGGGAGAGATTCTCCATCTAGGAATCTCATTCCTGGGTGCACTAGTGGAAAAAATTAGCATGTTTTTCTCTGGTTTTAGCCTGCAAATAATCTATTTTCTGTTGCTTTTAATTCAATACTAGCCTTTTTTGTTTTTTTGCACATGTGCTAAACTTTTCATGTTGTATTGCTATACTCCTGGGGACATAGAATTTATGATCTGTATTGGTATTTGCTTCCCTAAATTACTGCTGCATTTAGCTGCCCAGAAGCAGTTGATATGTGTTGGATAGAGTGCTGGTCCTGGAATCAAGAAGATCTGAATTCAAATCCTACCACACATACTTTTTAGTTGTATAGACCTGGGCAAGTCATTTAAACTTTCTCAACTTTATTTTCTTCATCTGTAAAAGAGGGATAACAATAGTACTATCTCCCAGGGTTGCTATGAGGATAAAAGTAGTTGTCATGCATAAAAGGCTTTGCAAGCTTCAAAGCTCCCTATAAATGCTAGATCAAATCCTGTTTCAGACACTATCCATGTGACCCTGTGCAGGTTACTTAACTTATGTCTGCTTCACTTTCCTCATCTCTAAAATGGGGATAATAGCATACACCTCTAAATCACTATTGTGAGAATCAAATGAGATTATTTATAAAGTGGGTTTCTAACCTTAAAGCACAACACATACAAATGTTAGTTGGATGCTGCTGCTGATGTATAGCAGTTAGCTTAGAGCACACTAAGATTACTCATAATTTTTTGGTTTTATTTTCCTTTTTTTTATTTTCTTTTTTTTCTAGAGTTCTTCATGACATGAGTCCAGCCAGCTTAGCTGAGAATCTTGTGGGCCATAGGTGCATAAGATATATAGGTTCATAGTTTGCCTGTTGGCTTACTAATACAATCTGACCTTGTGGTTTTTGTTGCATTATCTGTTTACCGTGGGGATCTCTGTTGGCTCTTCCATACCTTCAAAGCTGACAAAGTCAATTCTGTCTCTAGATATTCATTCACAAAAGATCAGAGAAAAAAATCTACAACCTCACCCAAAATCAGAAACATACATACACACACACACCACACACACACCACACACACACACACATGCACAGAGGCACCATTCATTCAGACACACATAGCAGTTGGGTAAGGGGAAAAAAGCAGCCAGCAGCCAACAACTTCTCCCCTTTCCCCAGACCTAATATTTCCCAATAGTTCTTGTTTTACTTGGGGCCAAAACAGAGGGGGAAAGGCCAAGTGTTCAATTTCAGTGCCAACTGTCTTGGCTCTTCAACAAACCAGAAAATTCCTTATGCCAATAGAAAGCTAGTCCCTCAGTTATTCTTTGCCAGTAGGATCAGCAAGCCCTTAAGTGTTAGATTGAAACCAGCCAAAGAGTACAGTAAATGCTCTGTGCAGTGTACAAGAAGGACAAATCTGAGCATCATTTTACCTCTGTGCCTTCATAAGCTCTTCTTCCCATTGTATCACTATTTCTGGAATCAGAAAGTTATTTGTCAATGAAGGCTATCTCTCTTAGAATCAGTATAAGTTTATGGAAGAAAAGAAAGACATTTTGGCTTTGGTACAATGGAATACCCTTGAGATCAGAGATTGTTTAATTCTTGTCTTTATGTCACCAGCACCTAGCCCAGTGACTGGAACATTATTGGTGCTAAATACATGCTTATTGAATCCAGTGAAATTGAAATGTTCAGGTGGTATCTGAAATGAGAGAAAAATTAAACATTTAGTCACAGCTCATAAACACTGCCTTTGGAAAAAAATACATGTTATTAACATATACACAAATATGTGATTTAGAGGCAGAAATTCACTGTACAGTTGGAGAATATACTATAGGAGTATTGGATTTGTAGATTTTTGTCTATTTTTTAAAATATAATTACCATAGTCTTTTTTTAAAGCTCTAAAGACTTCAATGTAATGTGCTTCCGACTATTCCCCTTTCTAACATCACCTCTCACAGCCATAGCAATATTTTCCCCCCTAGATGACAGAACATTTGGAAAAGAGTAATTGTTGAACCCAGGAGGCCTTTTCAACCTTTCACATTCTGTGATCATCTTAAATGTTCAATGGCTTTGATGTATGCTGAAAAGCATGATTTGAGAATTTAATCTCTACTTCTAAAATCATTTAAGAGCACCTTCTCTGCAATTTCCTCTAATATTGGATATTGTCTTGATTTAAGAAACATTTAAATTTGGGAAAATCTTGACCATACTAATTTCCATAAGTGAAATTAATTTTCACTAATTTCCATTCTAAGGCTACAACCTTGAACTATTATTCAGGCTTATATCTGTGAATTAATTAGAATTTGGGGACTCCACAAAAACATAGTCACAGTGGCTTATTTTATTAAAGGACTTGGAATCACATCATATCTGTGCTGCAAGGTATCACAGTGATCATATTGTTCAATGCTGCTTCCCTATTTGAAATGGGAGGGTAAGAGAAAGCAAAGGGATAGCTCAATGTTACAGAGAAAGTTACCAAGGGAGTGGGGACTAGAATTCAGGTCTTTTGATGTTTGGTCCAAGGTTCTTTTGGGCTACTACTCACTGAAGTGGTGTTTGAAGCTAATAAAATAGTCAAAATTACTTTTGAGTTTTGATAGATTTGTAGAAATTTAGAATGTGAAAGAACCTCAAATATCATCTAGGACAGTGGTGTAAAAGTCACAGAGATATGGAGTCCATTGATGTATACGTTCCCTTGGATCACTGCCTTGTTGTGGCAGAAGGGAAGAACAGAGGACAACAAGAAGCAACTTAGGAAAGAATGAAGCAGCTTGACCAAACTGAAAAGATGGTCAGCTGTGGATAAGTCTGGTAATAAAAAAAATATGATTCTGCAAAGATCAATACTGAACCAAGTTAAGCTGTATGTGGTTAAATAGGAGATCAAAAGTTTAAACATTGACATCTTGGGTATCGGTGAACTTTAATGGATGGGAATGGATGATTTGAAATCAGATGATCATTACATTTACTACTATGGGCAAAAATCTCTTAGAAGAAATGGAATAAAAAAATTAGGGAAAAAACAGTACTGGGGTATAATCTCAAAAATGACGGAGTGATATCTGTTAAAATCCATGGCCAATCATCCAACATCAGAAAACTAGAATTCTATGCTCCAACAACTTATGTCAAAGAGTCCAAAGTTATTCAGTTCTTTAAAGACCAATAACAGCTTCTAGAAATGACACCAAAAGAAAAAAAAAGCCAAATTCAGCATAAGGGGTTGGAATGCTAAAGTAGGAAATTGAAAGATAATTGGAATCATAGGCAGGTTTTGCTTTGGAGTACAAAATTAAGCAGGCCAGAGACTAATAGAGTTTTGTCAAGGTAACTTTCTGATCATAGCAAGCACTTCTTTTCAACAAACTAGAAGAGTATTCCACACTTGGATATTACCAGATGATTAATATCAAGACCATATTGATTATATAGTTTGCAATCAGAGGAACAGATTTATACAGTCAGTTAAAACAAGACCTGGAGCTTACTGTGGCTCAGATCATGAACTTCTTATTGCAAAATTCAGGCTTGAACTGAACAAAGTAGGGACAACAATCAGGCCATCTTGACATGACCTAAGTAACTTCCCCTATGAATATGAAGTGGAGGTGATGAATAATTTTGAGGGATTAGATCCTGTAGATAGAGTGCCTGAAGAAGTATGGACAGAAGTTCGAAATACTATGCAAGAGGCAGCCACAAAAAACATACCAAAGAAAAGAACAAGAAATCAAAATGCCTGTCTGGTTAGGTTTTACAAATAGCTGAAGAAAGAAGAAAAACAAAAGGGAAAGAAAAAAGGGAAAGATATACCCAACTGAATGGGAAATTTCAGAGAATAGGAAGGAGACATAAAAAGTTTTTCTTAAATGAGTAATGCCAAGAAATAGAAGAAAACAATAAAATGGGAAAGATACAAGATCACTTCAAGAAAATTACAGCAATCAAGAGAACATTTCATGAAAAAAAATAGACATGATAAAAGACAAAAATAGTAGGGCTTTAACAGAAATAGAAGAGATTAAGAACATGTGGCAAGAATATACAGAAGAACTACATAAGAAAAATCTTACTATCAGTGATAACCATAGTGGTGTGCTTACTGATCTAGAGCATACATCCTGGAGAATGAAGTCAAGTAGGCCTTAGGAAACATTGCTAGTAATAAAGCTAGTGAATGTGACAGAATTCCAGCTGAGCTATTTAAAGTCCTGAAAGACAAAACTATTAAAGTACTGCACACAGTACGCCAACAAATTTGGAATACTCAACAGTAGCCACCAGATTGGAAAAGATCATTTTGTGTCCCAATGTTAAGAGGGGCAATACCAAGGCATCTTCAAATTACCAGGCAATTAAGTTTATTTCACATGCCAACAAGGTTATACTTAAGATTCTGAAAGCTAGGCTTTAGTAATATGTTAACCAGGAATTACAAGAAGTGCAGGCTGGTTTCTTAATAGGCAGAGGAACTACAAACAAAATTACCAACATTTGCTAGATTATGAAGGAAGTAAGAAAGTTCCAGAAAAAAAAATCTACTTATACATTTTTGACTATATTAAAACTTTGATTGTGTGGGTCAAAACAAAATGTGGCAACTCCTCAAAGAGATGGGAGTACCAGATCATCTTTCTTGTCTCCTAAGGAGGCTGCATGTGCGCCAAGAAGCAAGGGAATTCAATAAGGCTGTATATTGTCACCTTATTTAGTTTATATGCAGAATACATTATGTGAAATGACAGGCTGGATAAATCAAAAATCAGAATTAAGGTTGCTGGGAGAAATATCAAATACCTCAGATATGCAGTGATACCACTCTGATGGCAGAAGGTGAAGAAGAATTAAGAAGTCTCTTGATAAGAATGAAAGAGGACGGTATAAAAGCTGGATTGAAGTTTAACATTAAAAAATAAATAAAAACAAAAATTAAGGTCATGGCAACTGATCTCATATTTCCTGGCAAATGGAGGGACAAGAAATGGAAGCAATGTCAAGTATTACATTCTTGGGCTCAAAGATCACTGCAAACAGTAACCACAGCTATAAAATTAAAAGACTCTTGTTCCTTCTAAGGAAAGCTATGGCAAATGTGGACAGCATACTAAAAAGCAGAGACATCACCTTTCTGACAAAAATCAATATAGTCAAACTATGTTTTTTTTCCGATAGTAATGTTTGGTTATCAAAGTTGTATTATAAAGAAAACTGAGCACCGCAAAATCAGTGCTTTCAAATTTTGGTGCTAGAGAGGCTCTTTTGAGAGTCCCTGGGATAGCAGAGATCAAATCAGTCAATGCTTAAAGAAATTAATTCAGACTATTTATTGGAAGGACAAATACTGAAGCTGATGCTTAAATTCTATGGCCACATAATGAGAAGACAGGATTCATTGGAAAAACCCCTGATATTGGGAAAGATTGAAGACAAAAGGAGAAGAGGAGAGCAGAGCATGAGATGGATAGATACTGTCATGAAAGCAATGAACATGAGTTTAGGGAGACTTTGGGAGATAGCAGGACAGAAGGGTCTGGCATGCTAAAGTCCATGGAGTCAAGGAGAGTCAGACACGATGGAATAAATGAATGACAACGACAATCCATACATTGGGATCCCTGTCTGCTACATATTGACTTAGTCTTAAATTGTAATGTTATCTATGTAATGTCATAATATAATGTCATTATAATGTTGTATTAATTTTGTAAGCTTATCTAATAAAATGTATTTTTATTTATTTATTAAATATTTCCCAATCATATTTTAATCTGATTCTAGCACCATTGGGAGTAGTGTGGACTGCATGTTTTTGACACCTCTAAAAATTCTAGCACAACCTATTGACGATGGGATAACTGAGACCCAGATAGGAAAATGACTTGCTTGATGTCATTCAGCTGCTTGCAAAGCCAGCATTAGAATCCAGACATTTCTGAGTCCTATTTCTTTTCACTACTTCTTATCATCTAGTAATATAGGCAACTCTCTCTCTCTCTCTTCTCTCTCTCTCTCTCTCTCTCTCTCTCTCTCTCTCTCTCTTTCTCTCTCTTTCTCTCTCTGGCAGCAGGAAATTCCTGGTTTTATTTTCTGTTCAATTACATACTTACATACAGCCTGTCACTACAGTGTTATAATCAGAAATCCCCTGGAATTTAGGATCATAAGATCATGGTTCTAAGGTTGCAAGGAACATTAGCAAGCATCTAGTTCAATTACATTTCACAGATAAGGAAATGGGCTCAAGAAAGCTAAGTGACTTGTCCAAGGTCATATAAGTAGTAAGCTTCAGAAGTAGCATCTGAACCTAGGCACTGACTCCATAGCCACAGCTATTTTCACTGTACTGATGACTCCAGGAGTTTTTTGTTATTATTATGTTGTTGTTGTTGTTGTTGTTATCCCCTCACCCCTCATAAAAAGTCAACTAGTGACATAGAGGAAAAAGGATGAGATTTAAAGTCAGAAATCTTATGTTCAGATCCGCTCATGCTTAGCTTGAAGTCCTGTGTTCAAATTCTGACTCTTATACTTATTAGGGCACCTAGGTAGCACAGTGGTTTGAATGGTGAGCCTGGACTCAGGAAGACTCATCTTCCTGAGTTTGAATTTGGTCTCAGACATGTACTAGCTATGTGACCCTGGGCAAGTAATTTAACCCTGCTTTCCTCAGTTTCCTTATCTGCAAAAAGAGCTGGAGAAGGAAATGGCAAATCACTCCAATATCTATGCCAAAAACAAAAAACAAAAGCACAAAAACAAATAAACAGGACAAAACAAAATGAGTGAAACATCTCTGAAAAATGACTGAATTACTATCTGTGTGAACCTGGGCAAGTCACTTAACCCCGATTGCCTCACCCTCCCCCGCAAAAAAAAAAAGCCAAAACAAAACAAAACCAAAAAAAATGACTGAAGACTTAGTTCTTCTGTGACCTCAGTCAAAACATTTCTGAACCTCAGTTTCTCTTTCTATAAAATGAAGGCTTTAAAATAGACTATCTCAAATATCTCTTCTACCTAACTCTTCTGCCTTCCATAATGATTCAGTTTCAGTTTGGTCTTTGGTTAGAAGTATTGAAGAAAAGAGAAAATTTTGAAAAGTAATTGGTTGAATTAATTTTTCTTTTAAATCATAGAACTAAAAAAAAAGACTGGACATATAATGTAATGCAGACCTATAATTTTACAGGTAAGAAAACTAGTGCTCAAAGAGGGGGAAAAATTACCTAAGGAGGTATAGCTAATTATTGTAAGTGATGGGACTAGAAAAGAAGTGAGGTTATATAATTGGATCCACAATTTCTGATAGATGTATAACTTTCAGTCCTCTCAGAAGATCAAGATCCGCATCAAGACATAGAATACTTGATATCTACTTGTTTTACTTCAGCACAATGTATGGAATGATAACATTCTTCCTTAAGTCTAATTTAGGATACAATACAATCAGTATCTCCTGATCTGATGCCTCATAATGACGTGAAAGTGATTATGAATTCTAAAAGGATATACCTAATAATTATGAACTTTTGTCGATCATACCAAGATGGAAAAGTTTCAAATATTAACCTGTAATAGATTAAGAGTCTGTTAATTCAAGGACCAGCCAAACCAAAGGAGAGGGTTAATACTGAGAGGTTAGTCTCCAAGTTATGTTTTTTTGTTTACATAATCAAAGGAACTCATGCAGTAAATCACTAATGAAGTGGAGAAGCTATGATCTGCTTACATAACGAGAGTAAGAAGAAGAAGAAAGCATCTTGATTTTCTTGAGTATAACCCAACCATAAAACAATTCAGCCATTTATTAGCCCACATAATTACAACATAACTATTATTAATCATGATAAAGAACTTCTGTAATGTGAAGGAGGCATTTAACTTTTTGGAAACAGGTGTTGGTACAACTTTATCTTCTTGCTCTAATGTCAAAGTGTCATTATGTCTACATAGGAAAGACCTGGAGAATAATCCCTGTGTTTCCCCTAACTCTGCCTTTCCCTTTAGTATAAAAACTGCCAGTGTCACCAAAAAAGATCACATTCTTCCTATAATTATGAGCAGAATCAAGGACATCAATATCTGCCCATTTTATGACATAGTAGATAACAAGCTCACACATTCATTTGAGACAGAAAATTGATTATGTAAATATATAATACACATATATACATATACATATATATATATACATGTGCATATGTATATACATACACATGCATGTGTGTGCATGCATGCTACATACTTCTTATATCCATATAGGCATACACATATGTCATTTTACATTGAGCTTTAAATTTAATTTTTGTTTAAATTTTAATTTATTCACTCAGTAGGTACTTATTAGGTGCTTATTATGTTCAGCACGCTTTACTATACCCTTAGGATTTTGAGGAAAAAAAAACTGGTCAGATCTGGTCCAACTCCTCATGATCCCATTTGGGGTTTTCTTGGTAAAGATACTGAAATTTCCTTTTCTGGCTCATTTTATAGATGAGGAAACTAAGGCAAACAAGGTTAAGTGACATCCAGGGTCACTGAGCTATAACTGTTTGTTGTTGTTGTTTGTCCTTTGCTCTCAGAGAGGACCATGACATCAGGAAGGTAATGGAATGACTTGAAAGTGAATTAGATATAAGTGAGGGAGGGCTATGTCTGAGGCTACATTTGAACTCAGGAAGATGAGTCTTCCTGATTCCAGAGATAAGTAAACTCAGGTTAAACTGTCTATCATCTTTTCCCCTCAAACAAAACACTCCATATCCAGGCTTTGTGACTTTCCACTGGTCAATCCCCATGGCTGGAATGTGTTCTCTCCTCACTAGTTCTTCATAGAATTCCTTACAGTACTTTCTTGAGACTGACCTTATACGGAAGGTTTTTCCTGATCCCCTTTATTGTTTGGGCACCAAATATGTAATGTCTTCCTTCAAAATATACTGTAATACTTCAGTATTTATTTTGTGTGTGTGTGTGTGTGTGTGTGTGTGTATGTGCAAGCATGCATGCTTGCATGCATAGGTTCAGAGAATGTGCTCAGGAATCAACAGACTGAAAATTGCGGCTTCATTTATTGATCTTTTCATTGTGTAGACTTAAGAAAGTTATAAAGAAAATGGTAGTGATACAGATAAAACTTTAAAGTTTGTTGAGCAGCCAATTATTAATCAATTACATCCCTGTATGTTGTTGGTTCCTGAGCAGAACAATTTCAGCTTCTTGAGCTCTAGAACTGTTTCTCTTCTTCCCTTTCCCTTCCTTTTTCTTCCTTTCTTTTCCCACTTTCCTGTTTTTTTTCCTTTTTCTATCTTTTTTTCTCCTTTTTTCTTTTTCTTTCTTTTTCCCCTTTTTTCTTTCTTTCTTTTTCCTTATGTCCTTTCATTTCTTTTGTCTTTATATTCTTATATTATAGCAAAGTGCTTTGCACAGAATAGATTCTTAATAAGAGTATTTGGACTAATTAATGATGTGGGGGAGTCTATTAGCAACTGAAGGGATCTATGAACGATTTGAAAAAAAACAGAGAAGAAAATATCCACTTCATCTGAGGATTTCTTTTTCTCTTTCTTTCTTTTTTTGCTTCTGCAATTTTCATGAGTAATTATCCATCAAGGCTTTGAAAATGCAGAGTTTAACTAGACCACAAACACACCTGTGAGTCCTTCACTTAATTGATCCTTCAGTTATTCCTTTCAGTAATTTTTCCTCCTGACCAGTTGATGAATCAGATACCTCATGAAAAAAGATATTTTATATTAATAGGTTATTAAGGTTATCAAATCAGGAGCAAATTTTGGGTGTAGGGTCAGATAGAATAGGAAAAGATATTCTAAAATCCTCTGAAATTTTCTGGCAAACAAATGCTGATGAACTAGCACATACAGAATCACAAATAGAGCAGGGAGAATGAGCCTTCCTTAGGGCACCAAAATTTAGCAGATAATGATAGGAGTTAGAACTTATTTTAGTGTCTTGTTAATAATAATGGTTAGTTAAAACTGAAAGTTTCAGATTGTATATTTTCTGTAAAAGACTATCTTCAAGAAGTGGTTACCATAAGTGGGTTCCTCCAACTTCAATGCCCTAATCAACTAAGGTGTCGATTTTTGACCAGGTTTTGTGCTATTTGTCCCAGGCTCAAAAATGATTCTTTGGGGAAATAAATTTTGGATTACTCAGTCCACTGCCCTTCATTTTCCTCTACTTTTTTTTTACAATATTTTATCTATTTCAGATTGTTTGAGCATCTGACATCGAAAATGGAAATGATGTTATGGAGATGAGACAAAACATAAATCCAGTTTTTTTTTGACTCCATCATTGCTCTAGTCAGGAGGCAGACAGTAAGGAATGGAATGGCTAAGCCATTATTTAAGCATCTACTATCTGCCAGATTCTATGCTAAACACTTTACAAATATTATCTCATTTGACCTTCACAAAAACTCTGGAACATAGGTGCTAGTGTTATCCCCTGTTTACAGTTGACAAAACTCAGACGGAGAGAAGTTAAAGAACTTGCCTGAAGGCACACAGCTATTAAGCGTCTGAGTCCAGATTTGAGCTGAGGTCATTTTGATTCCATGCCCAGCTGTCTATCCACTGAGTCACCTAGCCACTTCAGGGAAGTCTAAAACTACTGGAAGAAAGAGTAAGTTTGTGAATTAGTAAGGTCCATGGCATAGCAAAACACAAAAGAAAGCAAACACTGCCTGCACTAGTATCAGAAGAACTAGGTGGAAATCTTAGCCCCCACCAGACCTGTGTGACAGTTTCTTTACCCTGTAAAATGGGAATAATAACAATTTCATTGCCTGGTACATAGTAGGTACTTCATAAGTGTTTATTGATTGGTTTTATAGATTGCACTGTTAATCTCACCTAACTCTTGCAAGGAAATTGCTTTGTAAACTAAAACAACAACAACAAGAACAAAAACCTACTAAACCTAATTTTTCACCATATTAATTACCCAATTCCTGTCCATAACCTCCTTGTTTTCCTAAGCTCCTCATCCTAAGTAATATTTAAGAAATCCAACTTCATCAGACAGGAATTGGATGTGCAAAACTGAAAACCCTTTGGCAAGATGAACATCTGTTTTTAGCCCACATTTTCATAGATTTCTTTTTTGAAAAGTGGGTTTAATTCCAATATGATTTTCCATAAGAACTGCCAATTTGAAGACATTACAGGAACCAGCATTTCAACAATTGGCACAGGTTAGAGAGTGGCCTGTAGTCTTCATTTCAGATTTATGAGGGCAAACTCTTATCATTTTCCATCACACATTTCCTCCACTGTTCCTCCAGTTTAATTTAAAGCAGATCAAATGATAAAATAATAGTTCAAAGGGTCAAAACAGAAAGAGAAAAAATAAATCAATAGCTTGAAAATTCTAGGATAGCCTTTCAGGGCCTTCCTTCTCTTTTTGTTTTCCTGTGATTTGGGAAAATGCTGCTATTTTGTGCAAATAAGTAGTTCTGGCAGAGTTAGCAATTCTGAAAATGGGGTGGGGGAAGAAGGAGGAAAATAATGTTCAATGCTAGACTTTTCCCAAACAATTTTGACATTTACATGACAAAAAAAATAGGGAACTTTACCATACTTCTACTTCTTTGCAACAAGGCAATAGACATTTTCCCCCTCAAAATCCTGAGTTTGGTATCTTCTTAGCTATGCCTCTTAGTAGTAGAAGCACGCCACTTACCTATCCAAATCTCCATTTTCTCCTCTGTCAAATGGAGCTGATAAGACTCATTCTCTACGTCACAGGATTGTTTTGAGAAGCAGAGGCAATAATATGTGTTCATGTGTTCATATGTGTTTTTACAGCTTTATAGTCATAAAACCCTATCAAAATATGTTACTTATATTTTAACTAATCCTTTAAAATTAATACTAACAAATATGATTTATGTGATCATGGACTTTAGAGCTGAAAGAGATCATGGTGGTCATCTAACCCAATGATTTCAGTGTACAAGTGAATGGGCATGTGGAGTTTATAGAGATTTCATCAGCTTATTCACTTGATGCAATGTTTCCAAGTGGAGAATCTGGGGGAAGCTAGAGCCCAGGAAAATTTGCGTGAGGAGGAAGTGTGAAATTTGCAGTCCAATAGCCACCAATCATGAGCAAAATTCCTGAGTACCTAAACCAAATTAAGATGTAATTGGGAAATGTTTAACAAAATAAATAAAAATTAAGCACTACATAGTTAATGTTAATTTATGTTTTTTTCTAAATCAATGTGCAGCTGCAGGAATCTGTTTCTATTTCAATTTGATGCCACTTGTTTAAGGGAGCAAAACTGTGGAACATGTGTGGTCATTTTTTAACTCTTTCTGTTTGGTTAGCCAAACGTTGTCTGCCCCATTAGATTTTAAGCTCCTTGGGAGCAGGGACTCTCTTCTGTATTTTTTTTTAATACAGTGCCTATAATGTAGTGAGTGCTTAATTTATATTTATTGATTCATTGATTAACCATGTGTGTAGAAGGACCTGTTTTGAATTGGCTTCATAGACAGAATAGTCAATATAATTTAAAAGATTTGATTCAGTTTCAGTCACTTCTCTGTTTCATTTGATTCTGGGGGACCTCAGCGACTCTTTTGCTCATGGCATCCAGCATTTGATGAGACATCATATGGTATGGGGAAATGCTTAAGGGACTTTGTCCCCTCTGATTCCATAATAACCCAAGAAGCAGTACTCAGTCTTTGAAGTTTTCCTTCCCTTTTTTTTTTCCATCCTGTGTTCAAGGAGTAGAGTTCTGACCTTTGTTGGGAGAGCTAGTGATAAGAATCTTTTTTTCTTGCTTTTTCTTTTAATTTTTAATTTATTTATTTTTAATTTTCAACAGTCACTTCCATAGGCTTTTGAGTTTTCAATTTTCTCCCTTTTCCTCCCCTCCCCCCCTCTTCAAGATGGCATGGTATCTGATACAGGTTCTACATATACATTCTTATTGAACATATTTTCACATTAATCATGTCATAAAGAAGTATTAGGACCAATGGGAGCGATGAAGTCTAGAGGTTTAGGGGTACTGGTAATGAGATTTAGGGGTGCTGGGACCCCAAAGTCACAACACGAGGTTCCTGCCTGAAAGAATTTGAACCAAGCCTTCTTTCAGTCAAAGACAAGAACATCCATCATATTGGGAAGACCCTTAAGGAGTCTGAACATTAGTGAGCTAGTGGTTAGATTGTAAGAATCTGACCTCTTGGCTAGATTATAAGAATCTAAGTACCTCAATGGAGACAAGATGGACCTTATATACATTAAGACTATGGGAGGGATCTAGGAGTGGCCAAGTAGTCTATGATGTAATAGAATTCCAGGGACCTGGATCATGTGGCCAAGGGAGAATGGAGACTAGATAGGATTAAGGGTGGGAAGTGGCCTGGGGCCATAGGGAGGTAAGACAATGGAGGGCTAGGGTAGGTTATGGGTAACAGAACTAGGAGATTGGGTGTAGCCACAATGAAAAACCAGTTGATGGGATTATAGCCTCATGCAAATGCCAGAGATTTGGTCATGTGTTTTTCCTTTTAGGGGTCTAGATCCTATCATCATCAGGAGGGACCATGGGAAAGAATAAATAAAACAAAACAAAAAAAGAAAAAAAAAGAGATCAAATAGTATGCTTAGATCTGTATTCAGATTCCTTAGTTCTTTTCCTGGATATAGATAGCATTTTCTATCATGAGTCTTTTGGAGTTGTCTTAGACCCTTGCATTGATGAGAAGAGCCAAGTCTATGAAAGTTAGCCATCATACAATGTGACTGTTACTATGTACAATGTTCTTCTGGTTCTACTCGCTTCACTCAGCATCAATTCATATAAGTCTTTCCAGGTTTTTCTGAAGTTAGCCTGCCCATTATTTCCTACAACACAACAGTATTCCATTACATTGATATACCACAACTTGTTCAAACATTCCCCAATTGATGGGTATCCCCTCAATTTTCAATTCTTGGCCACCACAAAAAGAGCTGCTATAAATATTTTTGTACATGTGGGTCTTTTCCCCATTTTTATGATCTCTTTGGGATACAGCCTTAGAAGTGCTATTGCTGGGTCAAAGGGTATGCACATTTTTATAGCCCTTTGTGCATAGTTCCAAATTGATTACCAGAATGGTTAGATCAGTTCACAACTCCACCAACAATGCATTAATTTCCAATTTTCCCACATCTCCAACATTTATCATTTTTGTGTTTTGCACATTAGCCAAACTGATAGGTATGATGTGGTACCTCAGAGTTCTTTTGATTTGCATTTCTCTAATTAATAGTGATTTAGAACATTTTTTTAATATGACTATAGATAGCTTTAATTTCTTCCTCTGAAAACTACCTGTTCATATCCTTTGACCATTTATCAATTGGGGAATGACTTGTATTCTTATAAATTTGATTCAGTTCTCTATATATTTTAGAAATGAGGCCTTTTTCAGAGACACTGATGATAAAAAATTATTTCACAGTTTTTTGCTTCCCTCCTAGTCATGGTCGCATTGCCTTTGCTTGTGCAAAAAACTTTTCAATTTGATGTAATCAAAATCATCCATTTTACATTTCATAATGTTCTCTTTCTCTTGGTTGGTCATAAATTCTTCCGTTCTCCATAGATCTGACAGGAAAACTATTCCTTATAGTATTAGCCTTTATATCTAAACCATATGTCCATTTTTTACTTTATCTTGGTGATGGGGGTGGGGCCCAAGCCAAGATCTTCGCCCTTTGCCCCAAAGGGAATCTGACTCACAGGCCCCAGACCTTCATCTCCCTTTGAAAGCCTTAGCCTTACCTTTCAATCTTATTCAGATCTGGCTCCCTTTTGTCTATAGGCCCCAGAAAGGCTTTCCTTATCGACTCCCCTTATCTCCTTTTCAAAGTCCTGGCCCCACCTTGGTTTGGTGCAGATGCCTTTCAAGCTTCTGCCTTCCTGTTCCCTCCATTAGCTATTCCCACTGTCTATTCAATCTCTCAGACTTCCCTAATTAGAATTCTTACCTAGACCCTTTTCCCAACTCCCTTCTCTGGCCACCCAAAGTTACTTTAGTATTTAAGATCCACCTTGGCCCTCATTCAGGGGCTGAGAATCTCATGCTCAAAAAGCTGAGAACCTCTCATGCCCACTCATCTTTACGGGCATCACCTGGTCAATGTGATTTATCACTAATAAACTTTTCCTCTGGCTGAAGAAGATTTGAGTTGAATTCATTCAGCAGGGCCGGTACCAAGATCTTGGGGTCCCAGCACCCCAAAACCCCTAGACCTCTTCATAGGTGTAGGGTGTAAGATGTTGGTCTATGTCTGGTTTCTGCCATATTATTTTCCAGTTTTCCCAACAGTTTTTGTAAAATAGTGAGTTCTTATCACAGAAGCTGGATTTATGAAAAAGTAGATTACTATATTCATTGACTACTGTGTCTTGCATGCCTAACATAGTCCACTGATCTACCACTCCCATTTCTTAGCCAGTACCAAGTAGTTTTGATGATTCTACTTTATAATACAATTTAAGATCAGGTATGGCTAGGCCACTTTCCCTTGCATTTCTTTTCATTAATTCCCTTGATATTCTGAACCTTTTTTTCTTTCAGGTGAATTTTATTATTATTTTTTTCTAGTTCTGTAAAATAATTTTTGGTAGTTTGATTCATATGGCACTAAATAATTAAATTAATTTAGGTAGAATTATCATTTTTATTATATTAGTTCAGCCTACCCATGAGCAACTGATGTTTTTCCAATTATTTAGATCTGAATGTATTTATGTGAAAAGTGTTTTGTAATTTTGTTCATATAGTTCCTGGGTTTGTTTTAGTGATAAGAATTTTGCAGAGTCCAGGCTGTATGTTTCAACTAATGCCAAATTTGATGACCCAAGGAGCAAGGATCAGTCTTTATTTCCAATATCAGTAAAAACTGAAATGACAACTCATGTAGCATCAATAGCACCTTCAGACATATACTTGGAGGGATTAAAGCTGTATAGGATCCAGGTTGTTTTAAGCCTTCCTCACCCCAAAACAAGTTAGTATAAAGGAGAAGATGACCTGAAACTATCAATGACAATGTGTGCATGAGGATCCTTGCTATGTTTTTATAGAAAATACTTCTTTGTAAAAGCTAAGTACTTGTTAAGTGTTTGAATGGAATTGAGGCAGGTCTTTACTTGCCTGTATCAATGAAGGGAAACCAGCCAGTTAAGGCTTGAATGAATGGCAGTAGAAAAGATATAGCCATAAACCCCTCAGGATTTCATAGTACCCTTAGGAGAGATGTAGTTTTCTTGGCTCTGAAAAAAAAAAAAAGAGAATACACGTTATACAGGATGGGAAATTTCATACCAGAGATTTAAAATAGATTTTTCAAAACTAAAAAAAAAAGTAGGAAAAACCAATTTCATATAAAACCCAGGCCCTCAGACTCCAAAATTTCCTGTTTATTATACCACTCCAGATATCTAGAATAAAGGTGTTTTGGAATCACTCCTTGAATCCAGGTTTCTCAATGCTATGCAAGGTGACCGATGTTGACACATTACCCTACTTAACTGTTTAGAAAATATCAGAATGCATTTGAAGTCACCTCAAAAATCATTTTCTCCAAATTTTACCAGACTACATTGTCAATGAGATACACTGAATAGAGCGCTGAACCTGAGGTCAGAAGACTTGGATACAGGTAGTAGAAATAGAGTCAATTACTAGCTGAGTGGTCTTTATTTATTTAAACTCTATAGACCTTAGTATCTGCATCTGTACAATAAGAATATTAGATGACAGGATTTGGAGTAGAGTAGCTGGGTTCAAATCTCATTTCTGATATATACAAGCTGTGTGACCTCAGTTAAGCAAGTCATTTGTTGTATCTGGGCTTGTTTCCTCATCTGAAGTGGTAGGCAATTAGGAAAATGTTGTCAAATTCCTGAAGGCAGCATATTGACTTGGAAAACCACAAATTAGCATTATCAACATCTCACCCCCCCCTCTCTTTCTCTCTCTCTCTCTCTCTCTCTCTCTTTCTCTTTCTCTTTTCTTTCTTTCTCTACACATACACACATAAATGCACTGTACATACACACATTGATGTGTGTGTATATATACATGTATATATATATGTATATATATACATATACATATATATATATATATATACATATATATACACACATCAATGTGTGTATGTCTCTCTGTGTGTGTATTTCCCAATTGAATTTTAATCTGGTTCAGGCTGACTCCTTTGACACTTCTGATATAAGGCTCTTACAGCCTTAATTCCTATTAATATTTTATTTAGTTATACACATCTTCTAAGTATACAAATATAGGTATTACCTGACATATCAAAGCAATTGACTCAGTTGTTGCTTTTTTCTTTATGTTAAGCAATAAAGATTTTTTTTTATCATATAGCTTGAAGGTTAACAGGACTCTTGTGGAAGGATGATTTTCTACTTCCTTTCTGCAAGAATATTTTCTTGTTTGAATAAAAACTTGTAATTAAAGCTAAATCCATCCTTGACCCCCATCTTGTCAAAGAAGCTCTTTGGTAAATTGTATCTAATTCATTTACATCTTATTTGGATTGAGGTGATCATTTTTCATTGACATAGTGAGTCATCAGGCTCAGCTTTGGCTCATAGCTTTTATTTTAAAAGGCAAACCTGGAAATTATTCTGTTCAGAAGCTTTCCTGGAGCTATCTTTACCAACACTCACCAAGTTAGTTGGAAATGACAAGTTTCATTGAAACTTAACTTAGGTATTTAGTTTCTTTCCACCTTTCTCCAATTTCAGTTTGAACACATTTATATAGTATGGAAGCAATTTGGTGGTATAGTGGATGGAGTGCTTGACTTAGATTCAGAAATATGAGTTCAATCCTGTCTCAGACAGGATTGTGACCTTGGGCAAATTACTTAATCACTCTCAGTCTCAGTTTCCCCACATGTAAAATGGGAAATATAATAACATCTTCTTCATAGTATTATTGTGGGGGCCAATTGTGATAACATATACAAAGTGTTTTGAAAACCTCAAAACATTATATTAATACTTGTTATTATTATACTTGCATTGATATGAAATTTCATGTTTTCAATGAAATTCATTTTTATACTTGATCTTTCAGACAAAAATTTGAAGTATTAATATAATACAATGTATGTGTAAGCATTATTTCCTCCATTTTATGGATGAATAAACTGAGAGATAATGTGAATTTTCTAGGGTAATTGGTAGGTAGTAGGAGTATCAAGATCCAAATCAAGTCTTTGAAAACCAAATCCATTAACATGAACTCAGGGAGGAATATAACATTGACCTAGTAATGGAGAATTATCTACAGACTCTAATAGGGGATTGGCCAACTGAGACCTAGCCATTAGGTCATGTGCCATGTGTTATGCTCCTGCCTGGCTTCTATCCAACACACAACATTTCCTTCATCTGGCCATGGGTAACTGAGGGTAATGGCAGTTAGTTTTCTGTTTGCCTTGAAAGTGGAAGGACTGATAACAGAGCTAGAACAGGTTGCATAAATAAATATTCCTATTCTGGGCTCAACCCTCCCTCCCTTCCTTCCTTCCTTCCTTCCTTCTTTCTTTCTTTCCTTCCATTGTTGGTATTTAATGAGGAAGACTGCTAGTTCTGAGCTGCCAGGAGCTCTCCAATCAATATGTGTATGAAAGCATGGCACCTGTTTATTCTTTCTCTTTTTGTTTATTTTTCCTGACCATAGGTAAATGAGGACTCCAGGAAACCATCTGAATATCTATGGCTAGCCTTACAGAGGGTCAGGCTAAAAATGCAATATGCAAGAACTGAAGTTACATACAGCTCCATCAAACTGTTCACTTTAGTGGAGTCCTCAGGCAGGTAGGGTGCCTTTAAGCTTGCCAATTTCTGTCCATCAGTTTTCCTCTGATGTCTCTTCTTTTTCATCATTAGCTGGAATCCAATCAGTGAGCTTGCCATGAAGCAGAGACTAAAGAAGAAATTTGAATATTTCTACCACTGACTTCTTAAAATGTTAATTTTCCCAAGCCTGGGAGCAACTGGAACATCTGGTCCCATTTTAGAGGGAAGTCACTAGTACTGTTTTCCTTCTGAATGGAACTCATGAGCTGGAGGCTAAGTGGGTAGTATTTGTGATAGAGAGCAGGCACAGGAAAGGGAAGTATGCAGTTTAGTTACTCTCCTCTCATTAGAAAGACTGGAATACCTATTTGTTTCATATTTAATTTATAAATAAGTCCAATCTTTTTACTGGTGGCCTGCTTAGGATCATAAGTAGTTATGAGGTAGTGGAGTTAGTGTCTTACTAAATTCCAGCTGTGTATTGAACAGTATAGCGATGGGACACAGACCACATGTAATCCAGATGGTGGAGGGGCAGGGGAAAAGATAGGAGAATGAGTTGTGTGAATGGACTGGATAAATTATAGTATTTCTGTAAGAAACTAATGATACTTTTCCTCAAGGGTTTGAGCACAAGCAATCCCAACACAAATACACATGCATGCGTTCATACATACACACACACACACACACACACACACACACACACACACACAACACACAGAGTTGATAATAAGCCTGGCTGAAGGAAGCATGAATTGCACTGGAGTTCAGGGAGCTAGTGGCATAGTAGATAAAATGTTGGGCAATGGATTCAGGAAGACTTGAGTTTAAATGTGACCCCAGAACCTTATTAGCTTTGTTATACAGAGCAAGTCAATTAGCCTCTGTTTGCCTCAGTTCCCTTAATGTAAAATGTGGATAATAATAGCACCTACCTTGCAGGATTCTTGTGAAGGTCAAATTAGATATTTGTAAAAATTGCATATCATAGTTCCTAGCACATAGTAGGTACTATTTAAATATTCATTATCTTCCCTTCCTTCTACTTCATTTCTTCTCACTCTCTTCTTAATTCTTTTCAGTATGGCTTTTGACTTCATCAATCAATCAAAACAGTTCCCTTCAAAGCTTTTAATGATCTCTTAATTGCCAAATTACCTTTTCTCACCCTCATTCTTCTCAGATTTGAAATTGTCAATACCTTCTTCTCACTGATAATCTTTTTTTAGATTTTTGATTTTCCCTTCCTCTCCTCTCCTCTCTTGTCTCTCCTTTCCTCTGCTTTCCTGGATCTTTAATCACATTAGGCCCAGTTTTCTTGATGGTTCTCCAAGGTTCTGTCCTTTACCTTCTTCCCTTCTCCCTCTATTCTATTTCATTTGTTGATCTTATCAGTTACATTGACTTCAGTTACTATCTTAATGAAGATGACCCTTGGATATACTCATCTAGACCAGGGCTTCTTAAACTTTTTCTACTCATGACCCTTTTTCACCTGAGAAATTTACATGAACTTGGATATATAGGCATATACAAATCAAACATTTATTGGTGATGAATCATAAAGAAATTTATTTTTAAAACAGCTCTTTGCTATACGTATAATTTTACTATTTATTAAAAGATAAAAGTAAATTGCATGCTAATGAGATGGATGTGCTTGCTTATTTTTAAATAAAGAATTAAATCTTGGCAGAATATTTGATACTGTAGGACCTAAAGCATCTTCAACATTTTTCAGAGTTGATTGATATTTTGATTTGGTAATCATCAATGATGAGAATGCTGCTTCACACAAATATGTAGTACAAAATGGCAGAAGTTTGTTTAGGGCCATTTCAGAAATTGTAGGAAATTCTGTCCTAATCACAAGTCAAAATTCATTTAACTATTTTTTTTTTCAGCAAGCCTATTGGGGTTAAGTGACTTGCCCAGAATCACACAGCTAGTGAGTGTTATGTGTCTGAGGCTGGTCCTCCTGACTCCAGGGGTGGTACTCTATCCACTGCTCCACCTAGCTGTCTCCATTTAATTATTTTTTAGGAAACTCAAGTTTTAAACCTGTGTCGCTTGATAACTTGGCAAATTCTTCTTGAACTTTTAATGACAGATGACTGACTTTTTTTAAAATTTCAATTGAGTATGGTTTATGAAACCAACTTAGTTTTTTAAAATAAAAATTTGAAGGGAAGTACTTATGAAACTGTCTCCAGGCACTTCAGATTATCAATTATAACTGTTACAATTAAATCTTTGGGAAGGTTATTTTCAATTATAAAATCATGTGTAGCGGTAAACATTTATAAAAAAAAAATTTCTACCCTGTTCTTCCATATGTTAACTTTTTTAGTAAAACTTTTAATTTTATCTTTCAACAAAAATGTATTTTTTTCTTGAAGTGACATGTTTATATCATTGAGTTTTTCAAAAATATCCAACAAATATCACAGTTTTGCAAGCCATAAGTCATTATGAAAAAAAATTAATAAAATTGGATTTCTGCTCATTAAAAAATAAAATGATGTCATCTTTCAACCTCAATAATCTGTTTAAACTTTGCCTTCCAGAAAGCCACCTTACCTCTGCATGTAGTAATAAGTTTTTGTAATTGGAGCCCATGTCTTTCCAAAGGTTTGAAAGCAAACAACCGTTAAGGGTATGGCTTTTAATGAAGTTAATGATTTTGATAGTGACATGAAGCACAATTTTTAACTCTGGTGATATTTTTTGGCCATGAGTGACTCCCAATGGGTCATTCAGTGAATAAAATTGATATGTTCATTACCACCAGCTTTAACTTTGGCTGCAGATCTCACCCATCATTGCTACAGCACCATCTGTATATGCTTTTTCCACTGTAGACCTTCATTTGTGAAAAATTCATTGACTTTAAGATATATATTCCCCCTTCTTGTGTGCCCTTTCAAATGGCAACAAAATAATAATTCCTCATATATGCTTCCTTTATAAACATATCTTATATAAAGTAAAAACTATTCCATGTTAGATACATCAGTTGTTTCATCTAACTGATTTGCAAACTTTGGGCTGCCCTTAAGCCTGGTAATGAGCTGCTAGAATTGGTCATTACATTTCAGAAATTCTTTTGAAAACAGTATCATTTGATAAAGGAATTTTATGAATTTCATCCCCATACTTTTACCCATGAGCTATTTCTGACATTTTAATAGCACCAGGTAACACAAGATCTTCTATTGTATAGGAATTTTTTAGTTTTTGCAACTAAAGAAGTTTTGTAAGATACAAGTAAATAATTTTTGTTGATGATAACAAATTTCTCAAAACATTGTTTTTCTTTATTTGAAGATTTTAAAAGTTGTTCAAAATATTCCTTTGGTTTTTGCAGTACACTGTATGCTTGGTATTAAGATGTTTTAGTTTAGCTGGTTTCATGCTATCCACAGACAAAACTTCATTATGAATTAAGCAAAGAGGTTTTTCCATACCATTATCATTATTAGAATAAATCCATATTATAAAAATTATTTGACATTGGGTCAGCTACGTGGTGCAGCGGATAGAGCTCCAGCCTTGGAGTCAGGATGATGTGAGTTCAAATCCGGCCTCAGACACTTACTAACTGTGTGACCCTGGGTGAGTCATTTAATCATGATTGACTCACGAAAAAAAAAAAAGATTTGACATGTTTTCTTTTTCTTGCCAGTTTAGGTGTACTACAATCTGGTAGCAAAGACTCTGCTCCATTGTCATCAGTATTGTTACCTCTTCTGTCTAAATTTAGCCACTTATCCATAACCAAAAAATATTTTATGCTAAAATATAAATAAATGTTGCGAATAATTTCTCAAATAAATATTAGCTTTAGTTTATGAAATTACATTTGTGCTTAATTTTAAAAATTAATGTTCACACTTACATACACATACAGTGGTGGTAGTGGAAAATATTATTAAAGGACTTTTGTCTTTACTTTCTGCAACTAAACACTAATGTTTCTATAAAAGAAGGAAATAACAGCAATTTAAAAAATCAAACATTCGGGCTGGGATTCTTATAATCTAGCCATTGCTGGGATTCTTAAAATCTAGCCAATAGCTTACTATGTTAATACTCCTTAAGAGTCTGCCTAATATGATGGATGTTCTAACAAACTTTGTCTTTGGCTGAAAGAAGGCTTGGGTGGAATTCTTTTGAGCAGGACCCGCATGTTATGATTTTGGGGTCCCAGGGCCCCTGAACCCCTAAACCAAATCATTTTGGTGGCTCATGCTGGGAAACTGCCTAACCCCAAGTTCTTCTCCAGCCAAGACTGGAAGGTATGTAAGCTTCCCTCCCTCCCCCTCCTTTCTTGCTCTGCAGTTGGGGTGACTCCCCAAGCACCAAGGCTTTTGGAAGTGCTTTTCAGGCAGATAGTTATGAGGCTGTCTCGCACTCAGCCTGATGCAGCACAGAGGACAAGGACAGATGCCCTATCAGGAAGTGTGTGCTCAATTCTGTTAATTCCCTAGGCACTAGGGAATTGAAGAAAACTGCAGTTGCTTTTTGGTTCCCTGAGGCTTACTTACTCCCTTCCCTCTGCACCTCTGAATCCTCCTTCATGGAGGTTACAGGGAAAGTTAGAACAGCTAAAAATATCTTGGCAGATTTTGGGAGTTTTGTGATTGATCATTAAGGAGTTTTGAAACTCCTTACAACCCTGCTCACTCTTTTCTCCCACTTCCTTCCCTTGAGTCGAGAGGGTATGTTAACTCCACTTATAGGAGGAGAGAGTTTCACCCATTACCCCTCACTTTTGATTTCACTCTCCCCACCTGGGAAAGGAAGGAGAAGTGAGGGGTAGCAGCTACAGTGTGGGCCCCACTGGCAATGGGCTTGGGTCCTAGGGCAACCTTTGCCTGGACCCCTAACCTCTAGACCTCATTGAGGAGGAAGATTAAATGCAACGCCACCCCCCAAAAAAAATTGGAATAATGCTCTTTAACTTGTGAAAAAAAAATCAAACATTCTAAAACAATAGAGTCCAAATATATACTAATTTGATACTTACATGCTGAGGAATGATGGGTAGGAAAATATTAAAAGTCTTTATTTTTGGCAATTAAATGATTATGTTTCTGTAACAGCAGAAAACTTTGTATGTACAGTGAAAACACTGTAATTCATAACAAACAAATAGTC
Organism: Phascolarctos cinereus; assembly: GCF_003287225.1. Classification (NCBI taxonomy): domain Eukaryota; kingdom Metazoa; phylum Chordata; class Mammalia; order Diprotodontia; family Phascolarctidae; genus Phascolarctos; species Phascolarctos cinereus. The sequence continues at coordinate 71,648,631 of NW_027555625.1, forward strand.
TTGAATATGAGCCAAAGTGTATTTGACAGCATTTGTTGGTGTTGTGTGGAGTGACGTTATCCACAGTGCAAAGTGTGCGTGTTGTGTGTTCAGAACCAAGGCTAAAGTGAAGTTGTCAGGCAAGGGCTGCTAGAAACACCTCAGATTCATCATGCATTTGATTTTGAATTAATTTTTCGTTGTTGCACATTCAGAAACCTTTTTTTTTTGCCAATTTTTTCAGGACCACCCCCAGTCATGACCCACAGTTTAAGAAGTGCTGTTCTAGACCTAACCTCTCTCTTGACCTCATTTCCAGTCTCTCCTTTCTGACTACATATTAGACATCTTAAGCTCATTATCCAAACCTTAATGCATTGTATTTGCCCTTCAAACTCTTTCCTCTTCCCAATGTCTTTATTGCTAATGAGGGTATCAGCATCCTCTCATTCACCTGGGCTCTTAACCCAAGTGCCATCCTCAACTCACTATCACTTTAAAACCCACACCCAAAACCAATCATTGCTAAAATCCTGATTTTTGAACTTCTAACATTTTTCTTGTACATTTCCTTATCTCCTCTGATACTGCCACCACCCTGGTTTAAGTAAGGTGTTGCAATCATTAAACCCACTGATTTTAGGGGCTTTTAGTGTCATTGATAACCTCATTCCTAATAGAGATCTTCAAGATTTTGTGTCCCACATTCCAGAAGAATAATCTTCTGCTATATTATTTTTGTTGCCATTTAAAAATATAAATAGATAGGATTTGCCTCAGGGGCTGGACTATGGGAAGCTCACTAAATTTGGAGTGAGAAGACCTAAGTCTATATCACAGATATGACCTTAGGAAAGTCAATTAATATCTTTGAGCTTCAGATGCCTCATCTATGAGATGGAGTTGTACTACACTAACTCTGAAGTTCCCTTCCATTTGTAAATGTGTAATTTTATCAGATAGATTAGCACTTGCAATTTCAGGTAAAACTTCTCCAAAGAATCAGTATACATTTTTATTGTGTTTATATGCATACACAGAAAGAATAGTTGTGACACGTTGGTTCCAATCACTTGTTTCCCATCTCCATATTTTTGTTTATGCTGTGCCTTATGATTAGAAGGAAAGATGTGCTTCAGTGCCACTTCCCATGATTAGTTCTTTTATAGTCATCCTGCCATTCTCGAATTCTTTTGAAAGAGCTCATGCTCCTAAAACTGTTCATTGCATTCTACCTATATATCTCCATGGCATTTATTTTTCACTTACTATATGTTTAACAAATACTTGCTGACTTACTGACTGAGTTACTTGTATTTTATACATGATCTCCCTCATATCCCAATTTTCTGTCATCCATAATATGGACTCTATCAAAAATATTAGAGTGATAATCTTCTTTCATTCTAGGGATTTTAGACTCGTAATTAATTAAACACTTTCTATTTGCCAGAGACTGTGCTAAGCACTGAGACTACAGATAAAGGCAGTTTTCAAAAGTCCTCACTCTCAAGAAGCCACAGTCTAACAAGGGAGACAACATGCAAACAATTACAAGTGAACAAGAGAGAGGCATTTGTGTACATCTCAGAAGACAGGCACTGAGAAATAAGGAAGACCAGGAAAGACTTCAAGAAGGCAGGACTTTAGATGAGACTTGAAGGAAGCCAGGAAAGTTAGAAGGTGAAGGTGAGGGGATGATCATTTCAGGCATGTTAGACAGCCAGTGTAAAAGTTCAGAGTCAAGTGATAGAGTTTTGGGAGAAGATGATATCACTAAGTGAAATAGTATAAGGAAAGAAGAGAAAAAGACACAGGACAGAGCCTTGGGGGAAGGGGTAGTACCATAGTTGGTGACCATGACATGGACTGGCATTAGAGGTTTTTGAGTAGTACTTTCTTGCAGGAATTCCTTCCTAGAATTTCTCAGGAAATAATGTTCCTGTTCCCTACCCCGCCAAAAAAAATCTCCAGAAAAAATGAGTCAAGAAATCAGGAAGAGTATTTTAAGTCCATGAGAATTAAAGGTTGACAATCAACAGAGAGATCTTACATTCTGAAGGAATCCACTGAAATCAAGTCAAAAGCAAGAGCAGAAATATTGACATACAGACTTACAGGTTAAGGTAAAAACTTCCAGGAAGCGGGATAGGATCATGTAGGATAAAAGTGGTCATGATCAGTAAACTGTTGCCATGTTACAAGAGTTTGTATGTGACCTTGTCCACTAAAATGATTAGTATTTCTTGCAAATAAGATAAAAATGTTTATATGCACTCTATACTTTATATAAATCCTATGAGTAGTATTCTAAGAAATAGCAAGTTTAGGAAGAAAAAGTCCTTTGGTTGGCAGTTTTGACACTGCATAATGCTGTTTACCTTGCTAGGAGATCCAAATATTATGTTATTAGAGTACTACTCATTAATGTTCCCTGGAATTTTCCTAGTGTTTGAATATTTGCTAAAAACTACAGCTCTTTGTCAATTCTACTAAAACTTACTATTCTCAATTATTAGGCAATTTTTTCTATATATCCATAACAATAAATAAGGAGTATGGAGAACATTGGAAATATTTTAAGAAAGGTAAAACAAATCAGTCAACTTGTTACCAGGTGTTTAAATCACTTTCAAAACATATTGGTTCATCATAATTACAAACCATACATTTGTTTTTAGAATCTCTCTCTCTCTCTCTCTCTCTCTCTCTCTCTCTCTCTCTCTCTCTCTCTCTCTCTCTCTCCCTCTCTGCCTCTCCCTTTCTCTCTCTCTCTCTTTTCCCCTCTCCAGAAAATCTTGGCCTATGAAAGGAAAAAAAAAATTAATTGCTTATTATCATGGTCCCACTTTATTTTAAAACATAATAGAAGTATGAAAATACAGAATAACTAATTATTGTGGGAAGGCACAAGAATTCCCATCCATTCTGATTTCTCATTCTGTAATGCTAAAATTAATATGTCAGGAATTTTCAAACACTGTTCTTGGCCAATGCTTCAGTAGTAGGCATTAATGAATGAAAGCAACTAAAGGATATCTTAATATATACAAGGAAAAATCAGCAGGCAGAACTGATCTATACATTATAGGAGGGTTGCATCAATGCTCACCTTAGTTAGAACATTTTAGCTTGGCATGGTTACAGAATCCACAACTGTGAACATGAAGCACCTGTAATGAACCATCTAATTGTTCATCTGAAGTACAAGGAGCCCAAGGGGTGAGACCTCAACATTTTGGATTACTATAAAAAGTTAAAATGAAAAATCACTCCGAAGACCAAAGAGTAAGGGGCCAGTCCTTGTGAGGTCAAAGGAAGCAAGTTCTATCATTCTCAGAGGGGTTGATATTGACTGAAAGAAGATAATTTTCCAGCTGTGATCCTCTCCTACCTATATCCATGACAACAAACTGGAACACAAGTTCTCAAAGATCCAGGAAAAGCTGAGGCAGGCATAGAATGGCTGGGGCAAAAGTACTAGTGAGTTAGTTTGCATCTCTCAGGTGAGGATATAATCTGTGTATCTATTCTCCTTAGTAAGCCAAAGTAAAGGGCATGGCTGCCTTTATTTATAAGAAGAAAAATGTTGTCATCAAATTATTTGTTGATGTAACAAAAATCCCTTAGGGAAAAGCAATGCTTGCTGTTATTTAGTTGTTTCCTAACTCTTAGTGACCCCATTTGGTATTTTCTTTGAGAAGATACCAGAGTATTTTGTCATTTCCTTCTCCAGCTCATTTTTCCAGATGAAGAAACTAAGGCAAATAGGGTTAAATGACTCGTTCAGAGTTACACAGCTATGAAGTGTCTGAGGCCAGATTTGAATTTGAATTCAGGACAATGAGTCCTGGGATCTCCTGTTATCCACAGCTATAACTAGCTGCCCTATTCAGTTGAACAAAAACCCCTTGGGTAAAGCAATGCCTACCTCACAGCCTATCTGAGGTGAACTGAATAGGATCCACTATAAGGTAATCTATAACAGGTGTCAAGTCACTAGGGCTACACCCTAGATTGCCAAAATTTAGAGTTATTCCACCTTGGAGAATCATTTTCTGTGGAGTTCAAATCAAGCAGAGCTGCTGATGAAAGGTGGAAAGTTAGCTGCAAACTTCAGATCCCAGCCGAGTATAAAAGGAAAACTTAGGGAGGAGCTCAGTATTCCACCCCGTAGCCCTCCAATTAGAGCAGTGGGGAGGCTAAGCTAGTTGATAAGGTGTTTAATATCCAAAGTTGAGTTAACCAACATGATGAAAACATTTCATAGAATTTATAGCTGGAAGGGACCTTGATGATAATAAAATCCAATCATCTTATAGATGAGGAAACTGAGGCCCAGAGAGTTTAGTCCAAGTAGGTAATAAGTGACAGAGGCAGGATTCAAACCCAGGTCTTCTGATCCCAAATATGTGGCTGTTTTGAGTACAAAATACCAGCAAGTAGAATTTTTTCTGGGAATTTATGAATATACTTAGAGTGTAAGTGAACCTGCCTTTCTTTAAGCATGCATCTTCACTAGAAAATGAGTTCTTAAACCCCTGAGAGCAAAAATATTACGTTCTGGAACAAGCTTTTCTTTCCTGACAGGTCAAGAGAGGTCCCACAGAGAGAACCCCTTCAGAGAGAAGCAATGCCCACTAAAAAATGAAAACACTCTGTGAGATTTCATTTTTCTGATTATCTGAATGAATATTCGGCAGCCACACCTGATAAATGCTAACAGCTGTTAGTCTGCACTTGATCTTGCTGTAAAAAAGATAGCTTCATCTGTACACTAAAGTGACATAAATGATAGAATTGGCTATAAAGAGCCACCCTCAATGAGTGAGAGGCACTGGAAAGCAAAACTGACCTTTTGCCCACTGACAAGGAGAAATACCTAAGCATTACATCCAGCCAAAGAGGGTGTGCTAGTTGGCCTAAGGCTTCAACACAGCAGGGCTTTTATCCATTTAGCCAACAGGATGGTGCAATTTTTTCACAAAGAGAGTGAGATAACAAACACTTTACCTTAAAGCAGCCAACTCTCAATTATCCAGAGCAGTGGGGACTGGGTCACTATGAATAATTGGAACACAGATAAATCCCTTGCCTTAGCCAGTACATCAACCTTCCAGAATTCTAGAATTCTGAATATAGAAGGAATATGAGATGATTTAGTGCAATAGTTCTTAACTTTTTTTTGGTTACATGTAATCCTTTGGCAGTATGGTGAAGGTTATAGATCCCTTTTTAAAATAATGATCTTCAAAAGCACACACACACACACACACACACACACACACACACACACACACAAGGAACCAAAGTTTAAGGGAAAACTATTTTTTTTTCATAATGCAAGTTCATGAACAACTTGATATCTATCCATACAGTCAGATAAAGAACATCTGTTAGTGCAAAGTCTTTTAATGGTTAGTCATCCAAAATTTCCTTTTTCACAATAACTCATCAAGGCATTGTAGGCAGATGGTTAGACTAGATTACCTCTTAGATTCCTTCCAGCTTAGATTCAGATTATAGAATTCTTCCATTGATGGGAATAGCCACTCTATTACATAACAGCCCATAAGGTCCTTTTTTAGGCTTCTCCAATATGATTGTATAAATCACTTGGTCCAAATTTTGACTTCTTAGATAATAGAAATAAGTTTGCCGCCTATTCCACATAAGCGTTTTTCAAATTTTTGAAATTTTGTCTTCTCCATGCTAAATATTGAGAGTATATATTTATTGGCACAATGGGAACCTTTTATCATGGAAATAGTTTGAGGTGGTAGACATTGTGAGTGGGATAAGCAGAGCAGGTATAAGATTCAGATGTGGAGCTAGAATTGATGGCACTTGGGGGTAAACTATGTTTGGTCAGCTTCCATACAAGTCCTCTTCCGATGTCTCAGTGTTTTCCAAAGCAATAGTATAGGATACGAGCTCTTACATGTTTTGTCAAACTGCAGAGGCTCTGTAAATGGGCCCAGAAATGGGTCTGTGTCATTCATTCAAGAATAGAAAGATAAGCAGCTACAGGGAGAGCCAAAAGAGAAGTTAGGATTTGAACCCAGATCTCTCTCACTCCAAGAACAGCTCTTTAGCCTCTATACTATATTCCTTCTTTGCTAAATCTGTTAATGTACATTTTTTTGGCTGCCATATTATATTGTTGACTCACAGTGAACTTAAAGAATCCTTACATGAAGATTATAATCACCATGTTGAATCAATCAAACTTCTTGAATATGCAAGAAACTGTACTAAATATTATGGGAGATTAAAAAAAAAAGGTGGGACAACTAATCCTTGCCTCCACATAGCTTCCAGTCCAGTAGAAGGAAGGATGATACAAATGTGCAGCAAAATGAATCTTTCTTACATGACTGGTTCTGGATTCTTTTCTATACTTAAGGTTATAGTACTCTATACACTCACATAAATGGGGACCCAATAAATATTGTATGGCTTGTTCTCAATTCTTCTCTACATTTCTAAGTACTAAGTACTTTATAATAAGTACTTTATAAATGCACACAAATGAATGCTTAATGAACACACACACACACAGATGAAGAAAGACTAGTCAACAAAAGCTTTCACCTCACTGGAGTATGGAAATTGTTTTAATTATGGTAATGAGAAGATAGTCTCTAAGACTGTGGATAAGACATAATACTTATGAAAATGTTCATAGGTTCTTAGAGTGGAAACTATTTTTAGAGTAATCTAGTCCTACCAGTTTACTTTACAGGCAAGAAAAGTGAGGTACAAACAGGTTAAATTAAAGAGTCACCCTACTTGTTAGGGGCAAAGTCAAGAGTTAAATCCAGTTATGCTAACTTCTAATCCAGTGATCATTTGACTATATGCCACTTTGCTTCTTTTAGAACAAACAAGAGGAGGTAATATGGCATAAAGCCAAATGAGTTTTAGAAAGGATGGTTTTAAAGAGATTTAGGCTCAACTTTCTCAAAAATGCCTTCCAGCCCAATAAGTACATGATTTACTGTTTCTTGCCATGGAACAAAAAAGTAAAAAGCCACGAAACCAGAATTCAAAGGACCTCTCTATTCCTATCCTGATTCTGCCTAAATTGTGATATTCTACAACCCATTTTCTGTCACTGAGCCTCATTGTTCCTGTCTTTAAAATAAGGTACCTGGACTACCTAATTTCTGTAAACTTTTCCAGCAATAACATTTTATGAGTTCCCAGGAGGAAAGAGATCACTTGGGTGAGTAAAACTGTGATTACTGGAACGAACCAGAAAAAATCAGAACCAGAGCCAAATCCAAACTCAAAAATTTAGCAACCAATGAAAATTTCTTAATTGGGCCAGTAATGAAGCCCCACCCACATGGGCAGGAAAAAAAAATACCTGAAGGAACAAAAGGACAAAGTCTATGTAGGTTTCAATTTAGGTAGGAGGTAAATTGCCTACAGGTACCTCATGATTGGACAGGGTCTCTTTCTGGGGAAAGTAGCAGGAAAGTCTCTCCTTTAGTTTAGCTATCTCTTAACACTGCCCTAATAGAACTAAACCAGATGTTTCGGCAGTAAGGAAAGTCATGGATAGGGGTGGGAGTTGCAAGACAAACAGCATCAAAGGTAATACAGAGGAATTACAGACAAAATGGAGTTGCTTCAGCTTCCCAGGCTACCCATGCTTCCTTCTTGTAGTCAGAGAAGCCTTTGTAGAGGAGGCATGATCTGTACTAATTCTTGAAGGATTAATCATGAATCAATTAGTAAGTAGGTATTATGTGCCAGGCACTGTGCTAAGCACTGAGGATACAAAGACATAGGGTTCGCATTCTTATGGATAAAAGGGGACAGGGACTATTGAAAATATATAAAATTTGTATATACAAGACACAGTATAAATAGGAAGTAATTATATCTATCATTGATATAGCACTTTAAGGCTTGCCAAAGACTTTCCATTTTTGTCTCATTTGATTCTCACAACAACCTGTAAATTATATGCTGTTGTTTCTTCTTTGTTTTCGAAGAGGTCGAGTGGCATATTAGGTGACATCTTAACTCGTGCACGAAATCATCAGTTTCACTTTCTCTTTCAGAATCATCAAAGTCCAGTAGCAAGACAAAAGTCCACATGATTGGCAATGACCCAGAATGCAATGGATGATGTCAGCATCTTTGATGTCTGACCGAGCTGACTCCGCAGCACCTGCTTCAGCCCCCTTCGTGGCCATTGGAACAAATTGTTCTCATCTGCCCATTCCACCCAGGTATGTCTTCACATATTTGAGGTAGACACCACTCTAATTCACCAACAGGTCTGAGGTCTGTCAGTTACCCTTAACCTTACTGGGTTGTGGCTGTGACAGCTTCTTGGATCCACAGGTGAGAGTTAGGGAACAGATAGAAACAAAGGGTGAATGAGCAGTCCTGAAAAGGGCTCAGCCAGTTCTGATACCAGAGGTGCTAGTCCTCCTTGAATAACACATACATCCCAGGTGCCATTACTATCCCCATTTCACAAAGGAGGAATAAAGGCATAAGTGACTTGTCCAGGGTCACATAAATAGTAAGTATCTGAGGCCTGATTCATATACAAGTTTCCACGACTCCAAATCCAACACTATCTATCCCTGCACCACTAAGGTAATCTTAAAGGCAAGTTACTAGCAGTGGGTGAGAGGCTGGGGATAAGAGAGGGAGTACCTCGAAAGGCCTTTTGCTGAAAAAAGGATTAATGGTACTCTCATCTTTTAAGAAATGAAGGGAAAATTCATATTTTCACATAGGATAAGAGATTTTTTTTTTGAAGAGATACTTGTTTAGAACATAAGCAATTTGCAGTTTGTGTTCTTTGTTTCAAATCATGGAACAAGGCTGCAAATGAAGGTGGAAAGGAGGGTATGCAAATGCTGTGGTGTGACAGGTAGAAGCTGTGTCAGCATGGGGTGGAGAAAAGAATAAACAGATTCATTTGTCACTTTAAAATACCTCAATTCCAATTTCTGTGCAAAATGATACCAAGAACCCACTGAAACAATGTTTATTAGTTGGAACAAGTCTATTTTGAAATAATAGTAATTAACTCTAATTAAACTCCCCCTAGGCTCCCCAGCTTTGAGGCTGAATTTTTTTTAACATAACTGGGAGAAAAAAAAAAACAGACCAAACTTATTCATGAGGTTCCCTTTTCCTTCAGCTTTTATCATTCTATTTAAAAATATATATATTTATCTATCTATCTGTCTGTCTGTCTGTCTATCTATGAGTCTGCCTGTCTGTTTAACTTTCTATCTCATCTCTCATTCATTGGGAAGGAAATAAGCTCCCCTTTGATTGGATTCAGGTACCAAAGTTACAGTACTGCACCATAGCACTTTCTCTAATTTACGCTTTATAAACAAGCCTAAATATATCCTCCCCAGAGCTGAAACAGTAATTCAGACTATGTTCACTCTGGAACTTAAAGCAACATTTCAGATCTGAGGTTGGAAATCATGCCTAATATATGCAGAGTGTCTCCTTTGTAATGCTAATTAAAACAAAGACCAAAATTATAAAACCTTTCAGGTTGTGATAAACTACCAAGTCCCCACCTCCACTTTCATCAAAACAAAAGACAAAATACCATCTTGTAATTGAGTCTCTTATAATTGAGTAATCAAATTGAGTCTTGATGAGTGAAGGACTAAACCCTTTCTTCAGGAGAAGTAATGCAGATGCAGGTAGGACTTTGACCTCTAGGAACTGACCTTGATTTAGAAACCTTCATATGTATACCTTAAAACAATTCGGTGGGCTAAGCCTTCATAGGAACTGGGGGAAAGGTAGCCCAGGTAGAGGGTAAAGGAGTGACTTTGTGGGTCAGCAGATGTAGGAGTAGCAGGGGAAGGGGTAGCCTGTTATCCTATTCAGAAAAGATTATATCCAAGTTCTTTCCTGAGGTCCATCAACAACATCAGTGTATACATCACCCCCACTCCACTGTGCTTTGCTCCAGGTGACAAATTTCCAGGTTAGGCCTCAGATATGCTCCTATTTTATTTTCTGTCTCAGATGGACTAAATGGGAGATAAAATGAACCATTATATGGCTGATTCTAGATTCTTCTCTACTGTTAAGCCCCATTATACTTTATAGATACAAAAATTGGGTCCTCAGTACATAATTTGAAATGGTGACAATATTTGATATTTATTGAATACCAATAATGTTTTCCTCTATTGACTAGAATCTACTACTCTTGAGGTTAGGGGATTATGTTATCTAGCACTCATCTATACGCTTGTCCTAAAAATGACACCAAGTAAAAATAAACAAATGAATCAATAAGTAAATAAGTTCAGATGAAGAAAGTTGACAAGAGCTATCATCTCAGTTGAGTATAAGATCTGTCCTTAATTATGGTAATTACAAAATAGAATCTAAAACTGTGGATAATTTCCAACAGGCTAGCAACATAATGTTTTTTATATTTAGTAATCAGTTACAGAACTGTGAAATTTCCCATTGGTACCATTACTAATTCAAAAAATTCATTCTTATGAATATAGGTTAGGCTCTATTTATAAGACAGCCATTTGTAATTGTCTTCCTTTGGGTGATATGATGGACCAAGTGCTTGCCATCGTCTGTTTATGCAACCTTTAGAAGAATGTCTTTATTAGCATTCCTAGTGTCACTGTTCTCTCATTGACAGTCACCCAGAAAATGGAAGGGTTTAGAAGGTGTCATGGATGAAGCTATTACTGACCTAGTGAAAAAGGCACCATGCCTAATCACATTTCAGCATTTTTTGATTAAGAACTCAGTTCAAAATAGCCCAGTGCATAAGACTTGTGCTTATACTTGAGCCTTGCCCTTGACTGGCATTATAGATTATAAAGATGAGGTAATGATGACATTTATTGGCCCTTAATTCTGTTGCCTTTATGAATATGGGGGTTGGAACAGGCTAGTACTATTAGTATATATATATATATATATATATATGTGTGTGTGTGTGTGTGTGTGTGTGTGTGTGTGTGTGTGTGTGTGTATGTGTGTGTGTGTGTGTATACATACATACATACATATATATACTATGTACCAGGCATTATACTCTAGAAATACAAAGAGAGATTAAAAAAAAATCCTTTTCTCACTATTGAAGGAGGGAAGCTAGCATTGCAAATAATTATATCAAAACATTATATACAGAATAAATTGGAAATGATCAAGAGAGATAAGTATTAGAATTAAGGGTGGGCCTGGAAAGGGTTCCTATAGATGGTAGGATTTTAGCTGGGACTTAGAGGAAGCCAGAGAAGCTAAGAGGAAGAGATGAAGAAGCAGAGGGACAGTGAGTCCCCACCATGAGAAAAAAAAACATTTTTGGGAGATGAGGCATCTTATTCAAGGAACAGCAAGGAGAACATTGTCACTGGATCACAGGCTATGGAGGAGTTTAAGATGTAAGAAGACAAGAAAGGTATGGAGAGGACAAGTTATGGAGTTGCTTTGAACACCAAACAGAGGATTTTATGTGATTCTGTAGGTGCAAGATGATAACTATGTATTTTCCTGGGAAGGTAAGGTTCACTAGAGTTTCTGGTCAATTCATAGATTGGGAATATTGAGTTACACCGAAGAGAGAAGAATTATTCTTTGATTTCTCAAAAGCTTGATTATAAATCCTGTTTTGTGGTTAGTTTTTATTTATTTATCTGTTTGCTCATTTATTTATTTATTTATTTGCTTGCTTACTTATTCATTCATTTATTTATTTATTTTTTATTTTAGGATTAAATAAAAGCTGTAGTTTGATTATATTGTTACACTGAATGCTTGCATGGAAGATGAGAGCTCCTTTATCTTTTCTTTAGAGGTACAGACATAAACTATATTATTATACACCCAGGGAAGAGTCAGAGAATCATTTGTGAAAAATTCCCAAGATTGGACACAGTACCTGAAAACCAAGAGCTTTATTTCTCCATGGTTTATGTTACACAAAGGAACTATCACAGACACAGGGAAAGCCACTAACTAGATTTCCCTGAACAACATTGCTCTACCGGAAGATAGTCTTGCCTTAATTTCTGCCATCCTTTCACACACTCACAGAATCACAGTATATGTAGTCCGTTTAAGAACACAAGCTTAGGAGGCTGGATGCCTTCTGATTTTATTTACTTCTGCCTCAAAATAGCACTTTATAAGTACACTTATAAGGGAAATTGTCAGCAGCTGCTACCTTAATGCCTTCCTGTTTGTGATAGTATTTCCAAACAGAGTTTTCTGATGTGATCAATATATCACATCAATGCTCTGAATGGATAAGCTTCCAAACAGTGCTAGTCTTGATCATGTTTCTATATGGACTGTTCATATTCAGTAGTCATATCTTCAAGTGAACTGTCCAGACCCTTCAGTGAGACTCAACACAATTGACATTATTATTTCAGATTTATGAATCATTTATTTTTCTATTTATTCATTTTAATTTGTAGTTCATTTGATCTTCATAACACCTGTGTGACATAACTAGGGAAGGTTATATTTTCCCTTTCTCCTTTTGATGTTTCAGCATTGCTTGGAAGTGACCCTCAGTTCTTAAAGGCAATATCTGCCAAAATTAAAATAAATAAATAAATAAAATCCGATAGGTCCCACCAAACTGAAAAATTTCAAATGGAGATAGACTTTAAAAATTTTTGCACTTGGGGCAAGCACAGCAAAATATACCTGAAGTCAAGACAAGTTCAATAGGGAAGAAGCAGGAGAGAAAACAACAGGGACAGATCTTTAAACTTGGAAAATAATATAGGTCAAAAATAGAACAGCAGCAAACACTGAGTGTTAGTAGTGGGTGAATACCTACACCAGAAGGCACAGGTGTGGGCACTCATGTGAGCAGATGACACCTGGATGGGAAAGTTCTTTTTTCCAGGGAGCATCCAAGGATTGTACATCCCTACCTGCTCACCACCTGGGGCTTCCTAGAGTAGACAAATCAAGCTTCTAAGACTTCTTGAATATATAAAAGCCCCCAAGACCTAACAGAAGGACCATTTAGGTCACTCTTATCTTACATTATTGAATAAGTTTGGTAAGCCAGGGGAATCTGTGTTTGGTAAAATAGCTGACTGAAATACTGTGACCGTAAGTGTTTTATTTCACCTGGGAAGAAAGAACCAAGTCCTAACACAATACTCATGAGGCCTTATGGGAGGTAATAATCCAGAATTCACCTTTTTTAGACAGAGATACATCCTAGGACACCACAAGGCTACCACCAAAGACATGAACAGGCAGGACAGAGTCAGAGAAGTACCCATCTGGCTCTTAGATGCTAAATTTAGTTTCTGTCTGCAGAAAGAATATGTGTTATCAGCACCCTGAGGTAAAGCAATAGTCACCCCTCCCGGTTATAGTTGTAGCATTGACTGCCTTGATCAACTGTATAAGCACCAGCCAAGCAAGGTGTAAAGCCTAATCAAAAGAAGTTTAGTTATCAGGTGATGAATATTTTTTTGTAGCCACAAAAAAACTTACAAAATTTTCTAAGGTATAAAGGGATGATCTTCATTAGTGGAGACAATTTCCAACCAGATGAGTCATAGATATTTTGAAGTATTGGTGAATATTTCCAGATGGATAAGCAGATGCAGAAAAGATGTCCCCCTGAAGTTCCTTCCATCTTTCAGAAGTCTAAGAATATAACAGTGTATGAAATTAAGTGAAGAGTGGAACACAAGCTCCTTGAGATAAATAGTTTTCATTTCTTTCTTGGTATCCTCAAGACTTAGCAAAATTCCTTACACATATCAGAAATTTAATAAATGCTTAGATAAAATAGGATTAGACATATACATGGTAACATATCAGGTCCATTGGATAGTAAGACTAGGAGTCAGGAAATTTGGTTTTTATTTCAATGTTACTTCCACTATGCCATATTGCTTTAGAATACGGAATTAAACCAATACTTTTCAATAAGTATAAAACCAACTCTTCCACTAGGTCCATGAAACTGTCTGGTGAATGGAGTTAAGTATGATGTGTAGAAGCCTGGCTTACTATCTCTCCCCTTACCCTACCCCTAGCATTCGCACCTATATTCTCTGTCACAGTGGAGACAATTTAAAATGACCTCAGTTGAGAATTAATTAGCTGGTACTTTGTCAATATGTGTCTGTAGAAATGTTGGCCATTACTAAAAGAACTGTTAGCTCTTAGGATAATAAGGTGCTAATGACATCACAGTAATAATTCCACAGAGCTTTAGGCAGTAAAGAGAAAATGTGTCTATTCTGAACCTCAGGTCTTTATGTGTCAGCACACTCAGAACCTACAAATTGAATGCAGTATATCAACAAAATATGAAGCTGAAACACAGGAAGAGATTTTCTTTGAAAAGAAGAGCTATATTTCAAGACAGGACCTCAGTTCAAATACCTTCTTTGCCAAATACTATCTGTGTGACCTTAGGCTAGTCACTAGACCTCTGGAAATGAGTTTCATCTGTAAAATGAGGGAACTTGGTTAGATGACCTCTAAGCTCTAGGTTTAAGAACCTATGACTTTCTGGGCTCTTTAGATAGCTTTAGACAGTAATAAAAAAAAGGAAGCTACCCTCTGTCCTGTCCACATAAGGAGAGTATTATTTCCAACTGCCACTATAAATGTGAAAGAGACACAGAGACAGAGATAGAAAGAGATAGAGACAGAGAGAGAGGCAGAAAAACCGAGATAGAGAGACAGAGAGAGACAGAGATAGATAGACAGAAAGACACACACACACACACACACACACACACACACAGACAGAGACAGAGACAAAAACACAGAGAACTAGAGAGAAAGAGCATTATTTTAAATGTTCACTCTGTACTAGGCAGTGTACTAGATGGAATGGGTTATGGGAATAGGAATAGAAAGGACAGTCAGTACCAGGGGTGGGGAACTTTTGACCTCAAAGCCAAAGGTTCCCCACCCTGTCATCCATATCCTCAAAGGCCTTATATTTTAATGAGGAACACAACACACAAGGTGGAGGTGGAAAGGTGGGTGGTAGAGAAAGACTGAGATTAGGAGGTAGAGAAGTTGAGAGAGTGAGGAGTGGATATATGAGCATGGCCTTGGGCATCAAAGGAAATGGTGGTCAGGGACAGTGTCCCACCAATCAGGAGAGAAGGTCACCTGGAAACAAAGAGTCTCAGAAGTAAAATAAACAAAAGCTGTACATTGTTTGGATACATAGTCCAAACACACTTGAGGAGATATTTCTTCTATAGCATAATAGGCAATAAAGTCATCCAGGTTCAAGGAAGACCTCTAAGGAAGGGGATTTCTTGTCCAGAAAAGAAAGCCCATTTACTTTGTCATTGCTTTATACACACACACACACACACACACACACACACACACACACAAACATACGTGTGTGTATGTATATATGTATGTGTGTGTGTATATATATGTATATATATATATATATATATATACTAAATACTTCTCTTTCCTACTTTGCCTTTTTCTCATCTTTCCAGATACACACACACACACACACACACACACATAAATATATATGTATTTCCATTTGTGAATAAATTCCTTGAGAAATTTGTAGTTAGCAGGTGTCAGTGTTTTGTTCCCCTCTTCTTAATTCTCTTCATTCTAGCTTCTGACCTCATTATTCAAATGAGCTGCCCTCTCCAAAGTTAGGAATGATCTCTTAATTGGCAAATCTCACAGCCTTTTCTTGATCTTCAACTCTCTTAACCACTCTGCAGTCTTTGACTCTGTCAATTATCCTTCTGCTTGATGCTCTCTTCTCTATAGGTTTTCATGGTATTGATTTCTTCTAGTTCTCCTCCTGCATGTTTAAACTCTCCTTCTCTGTCTCCTTCGTTGGATTGTCAACCACATCAACCACACCCATTAACCATGGATATCCACCAAATCTCTATTTTGGATCCTATTTTCTTCTTCTATAAAAGCTCACTTCATGATATCATAAACTTTTGTGATTTCAATGATAATCTTGTTGGAAAAAATAGGAACTGTAATTGTTTCCTGACACCTTGATGACCTATTAATGTAGAAATCACCCAACCACCTGGTTGCCTAATATGAGAAAGTTCACAGCTGTTATGAGGACAATAAATGGACTTCACACGTTTGTAATTACTGCTTGCTATACTTGGATTAGAGACCTTATGGTTTTATCTTAGAGGACTGTTTTAAAAGTCCTAAAAATATTTGGTCTGTTCCCTCATCTCTTTCCCTTGAACAAGGAACTTTTTTTTTATTGATAATGTATCCAGCCACTTGCATTCTAAATACTTCTCTTTCCTACTTTACCTATTCCCCCTCTTTCCAGATCAGTTCTTAGCCCTCTGTGACTCTCACTGTGTCATTTCATTTTCTCCTATCTAAAACTTGTTTTTGGAGAGGGTAATATAATTTTTGGCATTCATTTTTGGAGAAGCAAAAAGAAAAATAGGTTGCATAAGACTAAAGTGGCAACACAGGAGAAATAATACTTGGGATGAGAAGATGGTGGTAGGTTTGCTAGAAGATGTTTCAGCTGAGGAATTTAGGAGCTAAAGTGACCAGAGACCTAGCTGCATGACTAAAGGGCTTCATAACCTTAGATGTTCCATTGAACTTCCTCATTTCTCCCTGTTGTGAAATGTTGGTCCTATTACCTGCCCTCACTCCACTTCAAAAGGAAGACAAGAGCCTGAGAATAGGAAGCTATTAGGCATCATGATGCTGCATATTTATTCAAACTATTATATCTTTTTAAACTGAGATGAAAATCTAAGGGAAAAAAAGAGATGTGATGTACCCCTGATGATTACAATGAAAACACAATTACTAATTTTTAAAGTGTCTCAAATATAATAATAAAAAGCTGCCTCTTGACAGTTATAATGATGCAATGTAGAGAAGTTAAAAGAACCATCATTTGGAAACTGGAAATGAAGGTTTTTAAAAATATTGTTATGATCCTGATTATTTTGGCTGAATATGAATTCAGTAAGGCCTGTGCCTGGATAACTGGCACCTATGAAATCTCTTGCTGGTATCAAGGGAAGCTCTCCCTTCAAACTGGAGCCTGCTCATTCATTGCCTTTTATCTGTTGAAATCCCTCATTCCCTCACTGGTTCCATCATTCCAGTCAGGGCCTATTTTTAATTATTCCATGGGAAGAAGTAACTTGTTGTCAAAGCCTGACAAGTTGATGACTGGAAGTGAAGAATTAATTAGCTGGAGGGCATCCCAGTTTCCAGTGACACAACACAATCTTGAGACCTGCTAATGTGGGAGAAAGTTTTGGGAGAAATTCCCATGGGTAAGGTTAGTGAGGAATTATTTTGGAAATTCAGTCTATAGTATAGGTTGTTGGCCTATGAGGAAAATTTGGGAGACAGGAGACAATAAGAATGTTCAAGGTATGTCTAAGGGACAGACATATCTAAACTTGAGAGTCTAAGCAAAATAAAATCATATGACACATTATACCAAGGAGATATGACTAAATTGAGAACACATTATCATAATCCAAATGGTAGGGCAGTTCAGTTGATCTACAGGTCATAGAGGCAGTAGCTATTGGAGTAGTCCTACCAATGTCATACTCTTGTTTCCTACTCAGAGGTACCTGTTGACAGCAGATAAAACCAATGAAAGCTAGGCCATCTGGACTGGTATTGGGTTACCCCACTGTATTATATTAGAAGATCCAGGTGTATGAGAACAGAGAAGAACAAAAAACCCTAGGGAGTCCTGTTTTTGGCAGAACAGTGAAGTCCTGGAACTATAGTTTTCTTTGGTGGTTTTTCTCTATATGTCTTCGTGTGTGTGCCCCTGGAAGATTCTTTGGAACTAATGTGTTCTGGGAACTGTCTGAATTATGAGTCTTTATGGAAAATAGAGTAGAAGCTGTGCCACAAAGTTAGAGATAGCTACACTCTTTAGACTATCAGAGACAAATTGTTGCCATGTTTGGGGATCTTAACAGTTAGGGGTCATGATACTCTTAACAGATAGACAGCTGAGAAATGAGAAAAAAAAAGATGAAAATTAAGATAACTAGATTATAGTGAAACTGGCAGGAATCTTCAATCACTGTCAAAGTGAATGGTTGGGACACATTTGAGGATTACTTTGGCACAACCACAAATTCTGAATTCCCATGTTGCTGCCACAGCTTAGCATTCCTGGTTGCTTACGCTGTTACATTTCATCATACCCTAAATCCTTTAAAAAAATATTGACAAAGCAGAAAAAGTCATCTCATTCAACAATATATGAGAACCAAGGAGTCTCAATAAAAGTAGGTCTGTATTGTGTAGAAGTTCTAGTATTCGATTAAAGGCACTTTGAGAATGAGCTAAAAAGAAATCACTAGAGTTAAAAGCAGAGGATCCAACCCAGAAGACTGACATATTTTATGACTACCCTGACGGAAAACTTAGAATCTGAGGAAGAAGATTTGATACATGGTTACTATTCTTGGCATAATAGGCAGTGACTAGGAAAAGTGTATAGAGTACTAGACTAGAATCAGGAAGACTTGTGTTCAAATCCACCTTCAGATAGTTATTAGACATGTGACCCTGGGCAAGTCACTTAACAACATTTAACATGTCTCAGTTTTTCTGATTGTAGAATAAGGGGAAAATAATAGCATCTACCTCACAGGGTTTTTTTGGAAGATCAAAAGAGATACACACTTTAAAACACTTAAAGTGCTATGCTAATGTAATTGTTATATCATCATTCCATTATTTCAGTATTCATTATGTGAGGCAGCTAGGTGGGATGATGGATAGAAGGTTGAGCCTGGAGTCAGGAAGACCTAAGTTCAAATCTGGCTTCAAATACTTCTTAGCTGTGTTCCCTTTTGGTTTCCTCATTATTTTATCAGGTCTCACGTTTGGAAGGCACCTCAGAAGTCACCTACTACACCTATCAATGTGATGCAAAATTTCTCTCTACAATATCTCTAACAACTTGTTATCAATTCCTTAAAAATCTCCAGCTGTAGGAAACTCCTGCTTCTTGAGGTATTCCATTACAAGGCTACTGGGATACCTCTAAGGACTAGAAAATTATTCCTCGTATTGCATTGAAATCTATGTTTTTGCCACTTGCTCTCCAGACAAATAAGGTGGTAATTCTCTTAAGCTTTTACTGGTTGTAGTGGAACCACACAGGGTCAATAGTTAAGGTGTTCAAATAAGCTGACAATGAAAAGCATTATGCCTGAAGGGAAAAGGACCCCCAAACATTTAAGTATAATGCATATGTTTGGACTTTATTTTCATCTTTCTAAGCATTTCTCATTTCCTTGTTTTTCCTCATTTATGCCAAACTAAATAAAAATAGTTGGATAGGTAGAATAAGTATTATTATTTCCATTTTTTAACAAATAATTACTGGTGCTTAGATTAAAACACTTATTTGAGTTAACACAGTAAGTAAAATAAATAGAATTTGGACTCTTGTCTTTTGATACGTCCTTCTAGTCTATTGTTCTTCTGATTGTGGGACTACAGCCTGGAAATAGAATGGGCTCTCCTGGTATGTATAGTGAAATAAGCTCCAATATTTCAACCATTTAAGGTTTTAAAAAGTCCAAAACTTCTAAATCTAAAACTAAGCCACATGTAGCTAGTTGCAGTGACTTCTCAACTCTATCCATGAAGATGAAGCTATGTCTAGTTACAGTGGAAACTCTGCCAAGCAGAATTCAATTTGGAAGGAAGGGAATCTGATCTTCATTAAGTAAACGGAAATCTTTGTACAAGGTCAACTAGGTAAGGGGTGTTCAGTGGAGCATCTCAGAGATCTGTGCTTGGACCTATGCTATATAACATTTTTACAGTGACTTGAATAAATGCCTAGATGACATTTTCATCAGTCTTTCAGATGGCATAAAGCTGTATAGGAAAGCTAACAGACTAGATGCCAGTTGAAATATAAAACTACTTTGGCAGACTAGAGCAATGGATTGACTTTAAAGAAATGAAATTCAAAGTATATAAATGCAAAGTTTCACACAGGTTCAAAAAGTCAACCTCATAAATTATAATATGGGGGAGGCATGGCTATATAGCAGTTTGTCTGAAAAAAATGACCTGATGTTTTAATGAGTCATAGTCTAATTATTGATCAGTAATATGATATGCAGGATATTTTGATCTTAGGTTACATTGAGAAACATAGTTTCCAAGATTTAGGAGGTGACAGCCCTGCTGGTTTCTACCCTGGTCAGACCACAGCTTGTGTATTATGCTCAATTCTGAGTAAAACAGTTTAGGAAGGCCAATAATAAGGTGAATAGGATCTAGAAGAGAGCAGCCAAGATGCTTAAGGGCCTTGATTCCATAACTCATGAGGATCAGTTAAAGGAACTCAGGATGTATAACTAGGAAAAGAGGAGACTCATGAAAGGCCTGAAAATTGTCTTGATGTATTTGATAAGCAATCATAGAGAAAAAAGTTTTTGACATGTTCTATTTTGGCCATACCAGGAACAATGGGTCTATGTGGCAAACAAGAAAATGTATGACTGAATTCAGAACAAACTCACTAACAGTTCTAGCTACCCAAAAGTGTGATGACTAAGAGCTGATGGGTATCTTGTTAGGTATGTGAAAATGAAAATCCCTTGGTGTGTGGGTTAAACAAGATGTCTGTTGAGGTCCCTTCAAAGTCTCCAGTTCTGTGATTATATGACTCTTAATATTCATTGGTACTCAAATATGACTCTATATTTTAATTTGCATCTCAGCTATTTAATAATAAAGAAACTGTCATTTGTTACATTTGTAGAAAGTAAAATATATACCCCGAGAAAAGTTTCCTTTAGTTATACCAGCTGTTAATCACCCATAATACTTAGCTTGCCTATGAGTAGCAGTCCATTGAAAAAAAGCTGAAAGTGCATTATAGTACTTGAGTTGCGTCTAGTTTCCATGGAGTCCCAACGGGGATAATTAGGTCTGAAAGTATAATCACCCCTTGAAATTTAACTGCCTTTGTTCTCTCTGGGCAGTATTTATTTCAAGGGGCTATCTGAGAAATGGGAATAATCAATGTCAATAATCAATTGACCCAAATAGCTAAATATTTAGCTACTTTAGGAGCTTGGCATAAATTCAAAGGCTTTAAGAACTGGAGAAGTATGAAATGGGTCCCTCTGCACATCATTTTGATTGCATAGCATAAGCTGTTAAAGATGCAAAATGCAGATTTTTGCATGATTTCAGTTGTTTAAAATGTAAATAAAATCCCTTTGGAAAGATTTGCTTAGAAACCCAATTTAATATGTCAAAATTGCAGAAAATGCAGGCTAATCAATATAGGAACACAAAAGTATAAGTTATAGATAAAGATTTATTAAAATATAAGGGCTCATCATCCATATGGCCTTGGAAGACCCAAACTGAATTCAAGTTTTTCCTAATAATCTTGATAATCTTTTGATAATATTAATGATAATCTTTTACCTTAGTGTAATTATTTCAACGTCATGAAGACCTTTAAAACCGTTATTTCCTTTAAATCCTCACCACTTTTGGTGATAGGAAAGGAAACAAATATTATCCTTAATTTAGAGATAGGGAAATCAAGGCCCATAGAGGGTACTTGGCTTGCTCTGCACCACATATCTGGTGGCAGAGCCAGATCTCACTTCCAGGTCCCTTTAGGATATCCATTTTAAAATCTTGCCAGCTCCTGACATAATACATTTGAATAAGATCTAAATACCTCTTGGGATAGGAATTTTCCTAGTGGCCCACAACATAGCCTAGGGCTGGCTTTTCTAGAGAATTTTTATAAAGCTTTAGCAGCTCACAGAACATTGTACATAGCATGCACTCAACATTTCTTTAGTGAATGAATGGATGAATGAATGAATGATCTACTGCGATCTGTTTTATCTATTTTTTTCCACTATGTCCTCTCAGCACCAATGTATTATCCCTTCTTTCCCACATTCTCTTGGACAAAATAAAGAAAGTTGCATTTCCTTTTCTAAAATATGGATATTAATCAAGCAATAATAATCTATTTAGGTCTACATGAGACATGAAACATGTAGTCTTGGATTTGGGAGGAATTTCAGACATTATTAGCACCTCAACAGCAATTGCATCTAAAAACATCTCTAACCAAAGATCATCTAGCCTGAACTTGAAAAACTTGTGTGATGAGGAGTGCATTACCTCCTGAGTTAAACTACTCCACTTTGGGACAGCTCTGTTAGGAATTATTTTTTCCTTATAGTATACCAAAATTTCTATCCCTGTAGCTCCCACCCATTTCTTCTCTTCCAGCATTCTGTGGCCAGGGAGAATAAACTAAATACCCACATTTCTTAAAACACAGATCAGATTTTGCCATTCCCTTGTTCAAGAAGGCTTACTAGCTTTCTATTGCCTTTACGATAAAATATAAACTGTGCTGGCATTTACAGCTCTTCACTGTCAGCTTTGGACTTGTCTTTGCTGGATCACTTCACATTACTTTCCTTGCATTCTATACTCCAGCAAATTGAGCTTACTTATTATTGCTTACCCACAGTACTTTACTTGCTGTCTCAGTGCCCGTCAGAGGTGGCTCCCACACCTAAATTCTTTTCCTCTTCACTTCTGCAGTATTGAATCCCTAGATCCCTTCAAATCTCAAGTTCCACCACATAGAAGGGGTCTTTGACTCCCAATTTTCAGTGCTTTCCTCATCTCCTCTCCTCCTCACAGTTACCTGGCATTTATTATGTGCTTTTTTTTTAAAATCTGTGCACATACTGTTTCCCTCAGGAAGAATGAAAGCACCTGGAAAGCAAAGACTGTTTCATGTTTGAATTTGTGTTCTCCAGTGTCTAGTAGAGTGGTATGCACATCATAGATATTTAATAAATGTTTGTTGAATAGAAGCATATGAAAGAAAAAAGGAGAGAGGGAGGAAGGTAGGGAAGGAAAGAAAGAAGGAAGGTAGGAAGGAAGGAAGGAAGGAAGGAAGGAAGGAAGGAAGGAAGGAAGGAAGGAAGGAAGAAGGGAAAGAAGGGGAGAAAGATGGAGGGAGGAAGAGAGAGAGGAAGAAAGGAGGAAAGGAGGGAGGAAGAAAGAAGGGATAGAGGGAAGGAGAAAGAAAGGGAGGAAGAGAATGAGGAAGGAAAGAAGAAAGAAGGAAGGGAGGGAGCAATGGAGGGAAGGAGGGAGAGAGATTAGGAAAACAGGAAGGGAAGGTGGGTAAAAGGGAAGAAAGAAAGGAAGGATTTATTAAGTGCCTACTATTTTCAAACACTGAGCTAAGTGCTTTACAAACACTATCTCATTTTATATTATAATCTTAAAATTTGAAAAGATCTTAGAAATTTTTTAGTCTAACCCTCTCATTTAAAGGTGGAGGAAATCGAGGCTAAGTAGAAATTATTTCAAGTTTTCACAGGTAGTAATCAAGATTCTGACTTATCGTCTTTACGTGTAGTATTCTTTCTTCTCCAGTGACAGTTTCCTCAGCATTCTGATCACCTTCTCCTAAGCACACTTAAGCTACTCAAAGTTGTTCAGATTTGGTCCTTGGAACTGAAGACAATACTTCAGTTGTCTGACAGGAGCTGATTAAGTTTGGCCTTCCATCTGCTCTTTTCTTGGACACTAAGTTCTCTCATAAAGCCCATATCCAATTAACATCTTTTGTTGCTATTTCATATTGTGTTGTTTTATTGAATATCTAGTTTGTAAAAACAGTGGATGCTATGCAAAGAACATTGTTCTTGGAGGAATTGAAACCTGTGCCAGAGACCTGCCACTTGTCCATTCAGGGTTTCCTTCTCTGGTTCATTTTACAGGTGAGGAAACTTGAGACAAATAGAGTTAAGTGACTTGCCCAGGGTCATATAGCTAGTAAGTGTCTGAGACCAGATTTGCACTCAGAAAGATGAGTTTTTCTGACTCCTGGCTCAGCACTCTATCCACTGCACCACTCTGCTGCCCTAGTAGTTTTGTCAGTCTTTAAGTTGCTAATTTCAGTCCATTCAAGTCCCTCTTCTGGTTTTCCCATTGATAAAATGAAGGAGTCAGACTAGATGCTATCTAAGATCCTTTTAGCTATGATGTTATGGGAAATTTTTTTTAACTTTTTCCTTAATTGAAAGAGAAACTAATTCCCTTAATTATATTAAATGAGAGGCTAGAAGCAGGGGTGGGGAAACTGTGCCCTCGATGTGGCCCTCTAGGTCTTAAGTGAGACCCTTTGACTGAATTCCAACTTCACAGATCAAATCCCCTTAATAAAAGTATATGTTCTGCAAAACTTGAACTCAGTCAAAAAGCTGCACCCAAGGACCTAGAAGTCCATATGTGGCCTGGAGGCTACAGTTTCCCCACCCCTGGAGGCTGAAGCTAAACATTGCTGGCTTGACAATTTAGCCTGGTCCCAATTTGGAAAAGTGTATTTGTTATCACAGTATTTGGAGCTGACAGAGTCCCTAGGGGTTAATCAATGCAATGTTCTTCATTTTGCATGTATACATAGAGCACAGAGAAGGGAAATTACTACCCAAGGTCACATAGCTAATAGATTATACATCAGGGATTTGAACCTATGCTCTCTGCCTCCAAAACCTCCACTATTTCTGCTATTCCTGACTTACTACCTGGTTGTCCTGATTGGTTTTGAAGTCACACTAGCTTTTTTACAGAGACTGGCAGGCTGGGCCCAGAGAACAACGTTCATGAAAGCTTCGAGACTAAGCTGTCCCTGGCCCCTGGGCAAACATTACCTCAGGCGCTGACTGAAGTACCAGCAGTCAGTCTCCCTGGGAATTCCTGGCTGTGCTCTATAACACTGTGGGATTCCCCTCCCTCCTCACAAAGGGAGATGACTTGGTAAGCAGCCCACTAGGACTTATTCAACGAAATAGAGTTTATTCAGGAAAAGCCAAGGTGGGGATTGAACTTCTATGACCTACACCTCCAGGAGGGAAGAGTTCGAGAAAAGCCCCTTAGAGGCAGGTAAGCTTTGGCTTGTAAATTGACTGATTTTCAGTAGGTCAGCTTTATCTCAAAAGCATCCAAAGGGCTTGAATCTGGCAGAAGAAAACCAAGTCATAGGAATTCTATATGTAGCCATGTCAGCCTCTAAAATGCTTTTGTGGATGGCTGGGTCAGGAATTGGTTACATCTAATTGATGAGAAAGAACCTCTTCTAATTAGAAATGAAGTCTATTAAAAGACTCGGGAAAAAAAAAAAAGAAGGTAGAGGGAAATTGATATCATTATCTACCCCACCAATTTGAGTAAGAGAAGTAACAGGAGTGCACACTCCTAACTCCAATTTTAATGGCAAGGAAGCTAGCATGACAGAAAGTTGACTGGATTTAGAGAAAGATGATGTGCTTTGCTCCTTGTTAGAAAGGCTCACCACCTTTCTGAGCCTCATTTTTCTCATCTATAAATTGGAATACTAACCCACGTGTTCTTTACCACTCAGGAGTGGAATGAAATATAATAAAGAAGTGTGATTATTTATAAGTGTGAGTTATTGTTTTATTTAATTATAATAGATTGCAGGACAACTTAGAGAAAAGTATTTACAATAATGATACCTCAGGTTTTGACAAGAAATGATAATAGGGTACACACTTATCTAGTACTTTACATTTTACCAAATGCTTCAGAATCTTGCTTTTAAAACTTACTTCTTTTGTTACTTTGTACAAGTCTGTTTTCTGAGTCTTCACTTCCTAATCTGTAAAATTAGATTATTGGACCAGTATCAAGGGTTCCAAACCTTTAGTATTTCCTGGGACTCTTTGTGGCTGTTCAGGTAGTTTCTTCTTTGAATAAAGTTTCTACATACATAGAAGAAAATATATTGGATTACAAAAGAAGCCAATTATGTTGAAATATATGCTGTTTACCCCCAATAGACTATAAGCTTAGGGGCATGGACTATTTCTTCATTATTTACCCTCCAATTTCTGCCACAGTGGCATGCACATAGTACATACTTAATAAAAACTTATTGAGTTGAATTATGTGAGATCATAACATCTTAGAATTTTAAGGAACTTTAAAAAATCACGAATACACAGAATGACTTTTAGATTGATGGTTCCCCTTCCATTTCTACAAGTTTTATGATGCATTTTTTTCAATATCTTTTTATTCATGTGTATGCCACATTAGCTCTAAGTCCTTTTCCCAATATTTCCTCCAAATGAAATTTGGGTCCCCAGTGCTTAGCTAACTATATCTTCCACTGAGGTTTCTAAGGGTGCCCTGAGAGATCAAACATAATTAATTACCTTATGTCATTGGCTTAAGCATGAACTGATGAGTTTTCCCCTCAAGATTATCATTTGAAAATCAATTTAGTGAGCCAACTTTAAGTTGCTTTTAGAAAGGGTATTAATTAAGGTGGTGTATTAAGGTTCGTTGGCATAAAATATCCATGTGAACATATGTGACTCACTCTTCCAAAAGCATATGTAGAATCCATGGAAAAATAAGTTCAAGTTTAGAAAGCACATTTGACATAGGGGTTGCTCATAGTTCCATCTTTCTGTAAGTCCTCTTCTTTTCGTGGGAAGCTCAAGAAATTTCCCTTGAGTATAATGTAGTTTCTTTGGAAGGCTCCCAGTGATACCAGCAATGTTGTCAATTCATCTGGGAATACTGTTTAAAATGCTAATGGTAAAATGGGAAGTCCAACATCTACCATACCCTTAGAAGCTATAAGGCACTCCTCTAGTCAGTGGGAAAAAGGTACAGTTGAGGAACCTGGCCAAAGGTAAGAATTCTCTTTTCATCCCCCTTCCTGCCCTTCTCTGCCCCTACCAGACAATTCCACCTTGGGCCTCTGTTAGAAAGTCACACCATTCAATTACTGGAAAAATCTTTCCTTCTCAATTCATTAGATAATTTATACATGATCTCAAATTGTGGCCAAGTTTCCTTAGCCTAGTATATCAGACCTCTTTCACTTCATCAAATGTCTTTCAAAGACTCTACATTTACTAAAGACTTCTGATTAATTAAATCATTGAGACTTCTACTAGTTAAGATATGAGGCTAAGATGGGCTGAGGTAGTTTTTGCCTCTACACTTAAACAAATAGAAGAAAAAATATACATATATGTGTGTATGTATACATATGTATATATACATGTAACATACATATACACATATATGTATGTATGTGTGTATGTGTGTGTATATGTATACATGTATATATATGTGTATGTGTATATATATATATATGTATATATATATATATACATATATATATAATATATATAATGTATATATATATACATATATATATATATATATATGTTATATATATATATATACATATATATATATATATATATAACCCCCCCCCCCGTAAGCTCTACCAGGCCAGGACTACTTCACTTTGGCATTTGTATTTCCACCACTTAACACTGTGCATAACAGATAGCAATACTTGGTAAAAATTCATCAATTGAATGAGTAAACAGGGAAGATAATATTATTGTTATTTTGCACCTAAGTTGATAGGATGCTGGGCCTAGAGTCAGGAAGACCTGAATTCAAATCTGTCCTCAGACAATCCACTAGCTGTGTGGCTTTGGTCAAGTTACTTAACCTGTGTTTGCAACTAGAAGAATTCTAAGTAGAGCAAGGCAACCAAGGCTTTCCCCCAAAGGGCTTGACATCTTAGGGAGGAGATGAGGTGGAGATTTTCTTTCCCTGGTGATTCTCCTGCGCGTTGTGATGCTTTGTTTGCTTCATGGCTTAAATTCTACATCCCAATTACCTGGCCCTAAAGCCACCATCCCTTCCCAACTTTCCTACTGCTGTTAGGCCTTTCTTCCTGGCATCTGGTTCACCACACTACATGCATATTTGTGTGTGTGTGTGTGTGTGTGTGTGTGTGTGTGTGTGTGTGTGTCTGAGATTGAAAGCTGATGATATACTCTCAACCTTACTTTCTCATATATCACCTCTTCTTAAGGTTTGGTCTGTCCAGTGGCTCAAAATAGATTTGCTGGGATTTGAGTTGCCCTTCTCACAGTGTGGTTGATTAGGATTTTGCAGAATTGAACTCTGACTTCCAAATGAAAAGAAAGGGATGGCTAGTTATGTAAGCAAGCTCCAGCAGGAACACAGAGCCTTCCTTCATCACATAGATACTCTTTCCCAGCCTATCCCAAACCTACTCCATCCAACCAAAGAATATCTTTGAATTGTTTAATAACTCTTTTCTCTTCTACACAACAGAATCCTGGGATCTCTTCTCCCACAAAGTCTTTTGTAACAAGTTGGTGTTTGAGTTCTCTTCCTGCTCCAATTGTATTTATTTGTCTCAGGTACTAGAATTCCTAGTTGCAGCTCTGGAACCCAGAGCTTGGTAGACACAAGAGCCATATGAGGAATAGTATGCTGATTTCCTTTATGAAAAAGCTTCCTTTAAAGTCTGACCATAGAAAACTTGGCAAACATTCAGTGGAGAAAAATCATGCAGCTGACTTCACATATAATAATCGATATAATATAGATTACCCTCTCAATGGGTGAGCAAGGGGCTAATGGGAAGGAGAGAGAATTTGGAACTCAAAATTTTAAAAAAAGTAAATATCAAAAATATAGAAAAAAACATACAGAAATAGATATAGACATGGACAAATCTTTTTGTGCTTCTGTTTATTATTTTTTTTCCTGTAGGAAATCACCTAAACATAAAGTAGCAAGATTGTTGAGTATGCAGAATGGCACTGAAACAATTTAGAGGAGGCAAGACACCATTTGGCCAAGGGTGGGACCTTTTAACTGATAGATTTAAGATTTTAGATAAGCCTAATAATTCAGAGCAATGATTTCTCCAAAGAATTTTTAAAAATTGGAAAGACTAGAGAGGATTCGGGAAAATGATGGAATAGGTCAGAAAATTCCAAGCTCTTCAGATTTCTCCCACAAACAAGAAAAAATAACACCTCAAAGTGAATGTAGAGCAGTAAAAACAAGAGTTGGGGCAGAACAGCAGTCTTCTGGGAGAAGAATGGAAGGAAAATCCCAAAACTGAGGTATGGTCCCTGTGAAGTGTAAACACCTCCAGGCTAGTTCCTTTAAACAGCAAGCTGTGAGCCATGGGGCTAGCTGGTTTGGAAGGTAGCCTGGGCCCAGCCACAGGAATTTTCACCTCCTAGATAGTGTGGGGAGCTGGGCATCTGAGTGGGGGAAGATTGAGAGAACCTATGCTGATAAAGGATGGCAGGCCCAGATGTGCTGCAAAGACTGGGCACTGCCTGAGAAAGAATCAGCATTTGCCCCTGGTGAGTGCAGAAGTAGTGGGGTGGGGTTACCACTAGCTGTGGATACTTACAGGAGGGCAGAAGCTAGAGGGGAGAATTGAAGGAGGACTTGAGGACAGAGGCACCATCCCCCATGCCCCAGGACTAGAGGTGATTACAAGTTGTTATTTAAAAAAAAAATACATAAATAAAAGTGAGCCGGTAAAGGAGAAAGAACCCAACCATAGGAAGTTACCATGGGAATAGAGAAGACTATTCTTTGTCTTCAGTGGAGGATACTGAAACAAACAACCAAACAAAACACAGCCTTTCTTGCCCCAAAGAATACTGTCAGATAGGTACCCAATCAAAAAGAATTCATAGAAAAACTTAAAAGAAAACTTTAAAAATCGAATGAGAGAAATTGGGGAAAATAATTAAAAAATAAGAAAAAATCTAAGAAAAAAACAAGATTATGAAAAGGAAGTTAACCAACTGGAAAAGGAGATCCAGAATCTTTCTCTTCCCAGTTTTTCCTCTGCTTCCCTTACTTGCTTCTCAAAATCCCTTTTGAGCTCTTCCAAGGCCTGGGACTGATTTATATTTTTCTTGGAGGCTTTGGATGTAGGAGCTTTGACTTTGTTGTCTTCTTCTGGTTGTATATTTTGATCTTCTTTTTCACCAAAGTAAGATAATATAGTCTGACTCTTTTTGCTCTGCTTGCTCATGATCGTGGCCAATTACTTGAGTTTTAAACTCTTTGTTAAGGTAAGAGTCTGCTTCCAATGTGGAAAGTGTACTGTCCCAAGCTTCAGGGGTTTGTATAGCTGTTTTCAGAGATACTTGTAGGGACCTATAAATTTTCAGTTCTTCCAAGGTGGTATGATAAGGGGCGAGGTGTTTACTCTTTTCCTGGCCTGTAACTACAAGTACTCCTTTCTGTCCTGTAACTGTGAGGAGGGGTTTCTCTCCACAGCCACTACAAGCTCCACCATTCCAGAGCTCCTCCTCACCCCAGCACTGCCCCCCAGAGCTGTGACCCAGATCCAAACACAGTCAAAGCAAGAGATTCCTGCCTCAGCACTGGCAAAGAGATCCCTGCAATCCCTCTCTGATCAGCCCCTGGATTCCCCCTCAGTCTGTGGGCCGGAAGCTCAGGCTCTTGGGGAATGGAGCTGAGACCCCACCTTCCTTTCTCAGCACCGACAGAAACAGACATTTTTCCCACTGACTTTCTAAGTTGTCTTTGGCATTGGTGGATTGAGGAGTCTGGAAACCTCCACAGCTGCCTGAGATTCAGTCCTCTGAGGCCTGCTCCAGGTTCACGCTGTGCTGTGCTCCCAGCCCGGTGCGATACACATTTCTGATCAATCATCCAGGTTGTGTTGGGCTGAAAATTTGTTTCACTCTGTCTTTTTGTGTGTTCTGCTGCTTCAGAATTTGTTTAGAACCATTTTTTATGAGTATTTGGAGGGGTTTGAAGGAGAGCTCAAGCAAGTCACTGCTTTCACTCTGCCATCTTGGCTCCACCCCCCGGAGATCCAGAATCTTAAGGAAGAACATGGCTCTTTGAAAATTAGAATTGGTCAAAGGGAAGCTAGTAAAGTTATAAGAGACCAAGAAATAATTAAAAAATGTATATAAAGAATGAAAAAAATAAAAGAGAATGTGAAATATCTCATAAGAAATATAACTGATCTAGAGAACATATCAAGAAAATAAATCATAAGAATAATTGGACTACTTAAAAGTTACAATAAAAAAAAGAATCTTGATACAATAATACAAAAAATAACTTAGAAATTGTCCTGAAGTGTTAGTACAAGAGAGAAAAGTAAAAATAGAAAAAATCTACCAATCACTGCCTGAAAGAGATCCTGTAAGGAAAAGCTACAGGAATACTATAGCTAAATTCAAAAAAAAAAAAACCCAGCTCAAGGAAAACATATTATGAAGAACAAGAAAAAAAATTTTGAATATGGTACAGCCCCAATTAGAATCACGTAAGACCTAGCAGAGGCTATACTGCAGGTATTGGAACACTATATACTGAAAGGCAAAAGAACTGAGCTTCTGGCCAAAAATATCATACCCAGCAAAGTTAAGCATAATCTTGAATAAAAAAAAAAGGATATTCAATGAATTGCCAGACTTTCAGGATTTTATTACAAAAATACCTGAACTTAATAAAAAATTTGACATGCAAGATTCAAGAAAAACATAAAGTAAACATTAAATACTAATTACAAGGGACTCAATAAGGACAGACTGTTCGCTTTTTATCCTTTTTTATACTTCATCAAAATGTAAATTGTATGTCTAAGACAGTAATTAGTAATTGGGTAGTTCAAAAGAAAGATTGGGGTAGGGGTAAGTATGATGGTGATTTTAAAAAGTAACGCCATCTAGTGAAAAGGTAAAAAAGAGTAATCATCTTATATAAATAAGGTGCAAGAGGAAGAACTGACACAGAAGAATTAAATGGGTGAGGAGGGCTAGTAGTTCTGGAACCCTACTCTCATGGAATGGGTTAAAGAGGAACCAATACAGAATAAAAGTCTTCTAAATTTTTAAAGATATAAGATGGTGAGAGAATAGGATAAGGGGGGTGAGAGAATAGGTAAGGGGGGTGAGAGAAGAGTGTCTAGATTAATGGGAATGGGATAAAGAGGGAACAATATATAAATTTGGAAGCCTATAAAAGTTTTCTAAATTCAGAGAAAAACAAGAGGGTAAGCAGAAAGAGTGTGTGTGGGGGAAGACAAAGGAGGGATTGTTAGAGTGGGATAAGTTGAGTAATAGGAGGGCAAGGCTGGACATAGAAGTAAAGTAGAGGAGTCAGATGGTATAGGAAATGAGATACACAGAAACATAAAAATAAAGATCAGGAGTAGAATTTATTAAGGGAAAAAAATAAGAAGCAAAGGTAGTAACCATGATCTCAGACAAAATTAAAGCTAAAATAGATATAATCAAAAGAGAAAAATAGGAAAACTGAACTATGTATTAGCCATATTAATATTGTTTTACATTATTTAAAAAAACTAGTCAGTATAAGGTTGTCATACTGCTGTGGTACAGGAAATGATGAGTTGGTGGATTTAGAAAAATGTGGAAAGACTTGGACTTTTGAAGGAAGATGTTATCCACCTTCAGAACACAAGCAAATATAGTATGGTCTTACATAGAAGCATATTAATGTTTATGTGTGTAGATAATAGATATCTAGGTATATGTATGTGTACATATATGTTGGTGTGTATATGTATATCTGTATATATGAATGCATACACACATGTATTCCTTTGTATTGTGCATATATGTATACATATTTACACATACACACACATATATACATTACACACACATACACACACTTATATGTGTTTGTGTGTATATATGTATATATACATATATTTTTTTTAATTTTTTTTTTTTACTTAATAATAGCCTTCTTGTGGGAGGGGAGGAGGAAGGGTGGGGAAAGACAAAATAAAAAGTACATGGCAGAGAACAAAATAAAACCTACAAGAAAGTAAAGAAAAGATAGACACCTCTGAACACAATGTGAAGTATTTATTATATAGGCTTTCTTGAAATGGAAATTTATTGTCTTATAATTTGAATCCTCTCATATTCTGCTGTGCATGTGACAATGTTTTTTCTTTGCTTATTTTGTATTTGTTTTTGTATTTAACTTTCTTTTTTCCTTTCTTATTTTGTATTCAAGTTTAAAGGGAAAAAAATTTAAAAAAATGAAAGACTGAAGGAATATCAGCCTTCTAATGTGACCCTCTCTGAGGTTATCACTTCTAGAATCAGTTTGAATTCTTAGTTGGGTCAGGAAATCTCATTCAGCTGTCACATTTGATTTCATAGAAGTGCATTCAATAAAAGTCAGCAGAATAAAAAAAAAAGGATCTTAGTACCACAGAGTTAGAGCTGGAAGAACTCTAGAGTTCAGGGACTACAACTCCCTTATTTTACAGATGTGTAAAGTGAGGACCTGCCAGGTTAAGTGTCTTGCCCAGGGTCACACAGCTAATGTCTGAGTAAGATATGAAGTACTCCAATCTGGTCAAAGCTTCAAGTAAGTTACAGTGTTCAATGCAATTCATGTTTTAAGGGGAACATTGACAAACTGTCAGTAGCCTAGGACCCTGTGAAGTTGGGGAGGTGGTAGGATGGAGAAGGTCAAAAGAAGTAGCTGAGACTGGTCACAGGAAGAATTCTGCCCAGAGCATGACAATATTAAATGACTTACCCTAGGTCACAAAGTCAGTTTTTGATAGATTCCAAACCTGACCCCGGAACTCCCCATTTCTGAATCTGACTATATGCAGTAAAGTAGGTGCCTTACATCATTTCTTGAACTACAGTTAAAGTGCTTAGAAATTTGGTAGAAAAAAAATGGAAAAGAATTCCTCTTGACTGAGTGAACTAGATAGCTTTCCCCTGCATCTCACAGAAATACTGTAGACAAGATTCCCACATTGGATGGGAGTTTGGATTAGATGAACTTAAAGACTATTTTCATCTCTAGATTCTATGAATTTCTATAATGACCTCATTTACTATATCTAAATAAGATTTGTAAGATGTAGCATAGCTAGATTCTATCAAATATTTTAGAAAGTATCTCATATGATTGTAGTGAAAAAATATGGAAGGATGTACACTGAATCATAGTATAATTAAGTAGATTCAGAAAGACGGAATGAACAGACCCCAAAAGCAGTAACTGATGACAATTTGGAAGGAGGACTCTAATGTAGTGCCCCAAGAATCTAGTTTAGGCCTGTGACGGCCAAAATTTGTGACCGATTTATTAGATGAAAGCTCAGATAGCATGCTTATCAAATTTTCAGATCTTATAAAACATTGGCTAACATGTTAAGTGAAAGATATGAGTAAAAAAATTCTCTATAGCCTAGAATTATGGAACAAATGTAATAAAATGGAATTTAATTTGGGTAAATATAAAATCTTATATTGAAGTTTAAATATTGGATTTAATGAGTAAAAGATGGGAGAGATATGACTACACTATTTATGTAACAAAAAAATTCTGAGAATCTTAGTAGATTGAAAACTCAATGTGAGTCAATAGTACAATATGCCAACCAAAAATGGTCATATAAATTTAGTCTCTGCTACATAAAAAAGATTAGCTAGAATGAGAATGAGTGACTACAACTGAAATACTGCATCAAATTTTGGGAATACAAATTAGGAAGGTTAGTAATGAACTGAAAAATTATGGAAGGAGACATCTAGGATGGTCAAAAGAATGGAGAAATATTTATTCCAGGGAAGACAGATAGTGGAAGCATGCTGTACATTGTGATGTGTGGTACATTGAAAAGAGTGCTGAACCTGGAGTCATGAAGACCTGAGTTTAGATCTGTCCTCGAACATTTAGTAGCTTTGTGACCCTGGACAAGTCACTTACGCTTTCTCCATCTCACTTTCTCATCAGTAAAATAGGGATAATAGCATTACATTCTAGAAGTGTTATGATGAACAAGTGAGATAATATTTATAAAGTTCTAAGCAACATTAAAGTATGATATGAATGCTACCTAAACAAAACAAAAACTGTTGCATTACTTGGACCCAGAGGGCAGAACTAGGAAAATTCACTGAAGTAGAAGAGGCAGACTTTTGCTTGA
Source organism: Phascolarctos cinereus (assembly GCF_003287225.1). NCBI lineage: Eukaryota > Metazoa > Chordata > Mammalia > Diprotodontia > Phascolarctidae > Phascolarctos > Phascolarctos cinereus. The sequence goes on from NW_027555625.1 coordinate 71,683,546, forward strand.
TGCAAAGACAGATTTCTCAATAGTTAGAGCTGTCCAAAAATTCAATGCCCTGCATTAGGAAGTAGTGAGCTCCCCATTGAGCTCAGCCTGGATGATCACTCATCAGAAAGGTTGTAGATGATCTCTCTTTTAAGCTACAGTGCAGAATAGATATCCTATAAGGTCCTTTCCACATCACAGTGTCTGTGAGTCTATAATTCCTTGCAACATATTACCATTAAGCAAAAGGGGGCTATTTACTCAACTATTTCTCATTACCTGGGATTTTCTAAATAAATGAGTAAATTTGAAAAAAAAACAATTTAGAACCTATTACTTAATGGCGGGTGCTTTCCAGCAAACAATTAAGCGCAGCTGATACATTATCAGACAAAAAGATGAATGGCTTGTACTTCCCCCAGTGACAGCAGATAAGGCATGGAAAAGGATGTAATGCACCTTACTTAATCATGCTACTTCCCTTTGCAAGGCTAGCTTCAAATAGATGCTAGCATCTGGTGAGCCTTGTAAGCAAAACCATAATCCAGAGTGTTATAAATAGGTTCTTTGGTCAAAATATTGACAATGTAATTGAAAAATATATGTCCCTCTTCCCCCACCCCCTTTTCTGTTGGCAGTCCAGTGAAATAAAAAAAGAGCCCTGAGGAATCAGAGAAAACATTCTATGACCTGACACATTGACTTATGTAACTACATTAGCCCTGTGAATGGAAAGCCTTGTTTAGTTTTAGTTCCTTTTTTCTTTTCTTTTTTTTTCCTTGATCTCAGAGCCAACTGCCAGCCACCAATGTCAAAGAAGTGTTGATAAAAACTTCTTGAATGAGAATAATAATCCATGTTCTTCTTAAGGATCTATATGAACAAAATTGAGCCCATAAGATTCCATCCCTCTCACCACTTAATACAATTTAAAAATGTATTATGAAGCTTTCATGGAAATAACTTAGTAAGTACAAAATTTTGATAGTTTACAAAGAAAAAAAAATAAGCGCTGCCTTTGAACATATTGAATAGGACCTCCTCCAGTACTTGAGAAAACTTAACTCTTGCAAGGCCTTCCTGTAATGATACTTCATATTGCTTTATGATTTGCAGAATGTTTGCCCTGCAGCCCCTTTGAGAATGCATTGTAAATGTTATTATTGCCGTTTAAAAAAATGAGGAAACTGAGGCTCTGAGAGGTGAATGAATTGAATATTATGCAACTACTATTAAGTGTCACAGTTAATACTCAAACCCACAGGCAAATGACTCCAAATACTGGATATCTTTATTATAGAATGCTGAATCCTCTGATCTTGCACCAGGTTTGGGTTATGTTCCTCCTCTCTCCCCCTTGACCCCAACTGCTCAAGTACTTGTAGACTAAAGTAATTGATAGTGCATGGAAAAACTATCCTCAAAACATTGGTCATAGCCATTTAGCATCATGTGTACAACACAAAAGAAGAAAAGGTAATTTGGCGAATTTGGTGTTTCTTAGAAGACGTGATGGAGGCATACCACACTGCTCTTAATATATCATAAAAACAACAGTAACAACAACAACAAAGACTTCTCATTAGAAGGGGAATGCATACATTAAGTATATACTGCACATTTGTGCCCTCTCAGGTTAGCAGAGGCCACTGCTCCACTTTTCCCCATGTTATAACAGACCATGGAAAGTTCTAACTTCCTCAAATGATCTCAAGTTTGTATAAAAAATTTGTAACACAGAGAATGCTGTTGGGCATATTTCTTGGTGGGAATCTATGGGAGATTCCTGAATAGCATTCTTGGTGAGTCTGGTGCTACCAACACCAAGTTTATGGTTGTCATAGCTGCATCTGTTTGTTTATTGCTAAGTCTTTAACCGTAACAGGAAAGTTCTGGTGTGGGGAAAGCAGAGTAAAAATGAAGCGGGTAGTGGAAAAGGAAGAGTTGTCTTGCCTGGAAATAAGGTAGCAATGTCACAGACTCTGCCACTGCAGATTAAAATGTATTCAGGCCAAGAAAATAACATCCCTGAGGATACTGGCTTTGGAGAGGGTGACAATAGAAAAATAAATAAACAAATGGCAGAACTCCAAACCAAGTTCCTCTGAGACTGTGTTGCAGGGCCCAAAACAAACGCAGTGTGCCTAAGTTTCCACTTACCTAAAATGAAGGACTGGATTTTATAAAATCTACAGTCTCTGATCTATATGATCTTTCTTCTATTGTAAAACAAACCAAAATGTTATCCTTGGTAATAGAGGATCTAAGTTGAAGATTTTTCTCCTACATTTACCAGCTATGTCTTCTTGAATCAGTTATTTTTCATTTCTGATATTCAATTTTCTTATCTCTTGAGTGAAATTATTTTCCTTAGCTCAGAATGTTGTGGGGAAATGTAAGTTATTATATATGTGAATGCAAGTGACTATAGCACCCCACTTTGTGGTTACTTTCCCTACTCTCATTTACTTTAGTAAGAAGGGTCCCCAGAGGTTGGATGAAAGCTTATCCCCTAAAGGCTCAGTAGTAATCTTGAGGGGATGAGTCTGTAGCACTAGCCCTAAGAAGCCCTGAACAGTGTATTTCCAATTGATTATCAGCAAGTAACTTCAATTAGCTTTTAGCAAATGCATTTTCTAAGGTCATATAGTAAAAACAATTGGTACAAAATGTCCTGTCTGGCACAAAGTAGACTGCACACATAAAGTCTCTGGGGAGAGCAGGATTAAACTTAAAATACAAAAGTAATGAGGCAAAAAAATGTAGGAACCATGGAAAAAGATTATTTTTCAAGGCGATGAACAGATGTAATTTTCTTCTTTTGTGGGGTAGAATTCTCTCTACCACAAGGAATCACATTCCCTGAAGCTTCTTACTCTCTTGGGCATTTATCCTTCTCTATCTGTGTGTTTCTTTGTCCTCATACTCTCTCTCTCTCTCTCTCTCTCCCTCTCTCTCTCTCTTCCTAGTTTCATGTGTTATATTCTTAAGGTCCCTTTTTGTCCAATCACGTGGGAAATGACAAGAGGGAGGAAGGAAAAAAAAATAAAGAAAGAAATCTTTCCTCACTCTTCTCCCCCAATATTAGTTCCCAGTTGAGGTTATGGCTCAAATTAGAATACTTCACTCCAAAACTGAAATCTTTCATTAATGAGCTGGACTCCTCTGTACTGGGGAACTGATGAAATTTCTGTGCTATTTAAAGCTCCCAGATGGATGCTTAGCTTGTCTGGCTAGCCCATCGTGCTGTTCTCCTTCTTGAGCCAAAGAATTTTGGACCTAAGGCAGTAGACAATCTTCTTAATATATTTTGTCAATTTGGGTTAAATGATTCTCTAACACAGAAAGAAGTTCTCACCTGATAAAGGTATCAAGATATAGATTATTTTGTTAACTGAGGTGAGGAAGGTGGAACTCCATTCATTACACCCTAGGTCTATATTCTTATAGTACCTGTTTTATATAAGATACCTGGATTAACTTGTCCCTTTATATGGCAGGGTTCTTAATTTCAGAGGTATTCTTATCACCACATGGGACCTTGACAAGCTGATCAAGAAAACAGTGTATGTGTTATAAAAGCACCTCTTGAATCTTTACAAATGAAAATGTTCATATTTGGATGGCTCTCCACGCACCTGCCATGCCAAAGCCTGAAACACAAGGTAATCATTTTAAGAGAGGAAAATTTTCCAAGCCTCATTCTATTCACTTTCATAACTGGATATCCATTCATGCTTATTTAACCAAGAAACTTTCTATTAAGTTCATTTAAATTTGATCAAAAATTTTAAAGAGAAATAAATGGTTTTCTATTGTCATTCTAAAGACACATGTGATGGGGTTGTGTTCTCAAAAACAATATGGTATCATAGAATGAGAATTGAACTTGGCATGAGAGACTAGGTTTGGGGTTCCTGCTTGGATACTTATTATTTGGGGTATAAATTGGCAAATCTGTTAACTTTGTTGAGCCTCAGGTTTCTCACAAAACAATGATGATAATGGTGGTGGTGGTGGTGCTAGTGGTGGCAACTAACATTTATCTAGCACTTACAAGTACCAGATACTGTGCTAAACATTTTACAATTATTATCTCATTTATCTTCACATTAAATGTGAGAGATGGGTGTTATTATTATCTCCATTTTACAGATAATGAAACTGAAGAAAACTCTAGATCAGTGGTTTCCAAACTTTTTTGATTGTTTCCATCAGTTAAAAATGTACATGATTTTGTCAGCTAAAAATGAACATGTACTCATGAAAAATAGGAATATTTATTGAAAAATCATGTAAGGATACTACTAAACTAAATTATCTCTATCACAAAATCTATATAAATAGAATTTTTAAAGTATGAGCTAAAGATTTACACACACACACACACACACACACACACACACACACACACACACACACACATATATATATATTTGTTCTAATAGTTACTAGGACAGCTAGGTGGCAGAGGGCATAGAGTTGCCAGGCCTGGGATTAGGAAGATTCATCTTCATGAATTAAAATCTGGCCCCATATATTTGAAATTGTGTGACCTTGGGGAAGTCACCTAACCCTGTTTCCTTCAGTTTCCTCATCTATAAAATGAGCTAGAAAAGGAAATGGCAAACTACTTCAATATCTTTGCCAAGAAAACTCCAAATGAGGTCATGAAGAGTTGGACAAAATGGAAACAACTGAACAATGAAACAGTCATTAGGAAGTCACTGATCTTTACTAGGAAGAAGCTATCATGGACAGACCTGCACTTTAGAATATTCACTTTTCAAGTTATGTAGCGAACTGATTAGAAAGGAAAGCTTTGAGATAGAGTCAAGAATTAAAAAAGTTACCAAAGTTGTCCAGATAAGAGGATGTGAGATCATGAGGTGAGTTGAGATGCTCTCTAGGTGACTACAAAGAAGATACTCAGCTCAGGTTCTTAAAATCTAGCCAATAGTCTGCCCTATATGGCAAATGTTCTAATAAACCTTGTCTTTGGCTGAAAGAAGGCTTGGGTTGAATTCTTTAGGGCAGACCCACATGTAATTTTGGGGTCCCAGCACCCCTAAACCTCCTCATTTTGGGGAGCTGCCTAACCCCAACTTCTTCTCCAGCCAAGATTGGAAGGTATGTAGGTCCCCCTCCCCTTTTCTTGCTGTACAGTTGAAGTCACTGTCCAAGTACCAAGGATTGGAGGTGCTTTTCAGGCAGACAGTTGTAAGGCTGTCATGAACTTGTCCTGATGCTCTCAGGCTCTCAATCCACTGGGTCAGTTTGAGGCCATGGTCCTAGATACACCTTCTGCAGCATAGAGAACAATGACAGATGCCCTATCTGGAAGTGTATGCCCAATTCTGTCAATTCTCTCAGTGCTAGGGAATTGGGAAAAACTACAGTTGCTTTTTGGTTCCCTGAGGCTTACTTTCTCCCTTCCCTCTACACTCCTGAATCCTCCTTCATGGAGGTTACAGGGAAAAGTTAGAACAGCTAAAAATATCTTGGCAGATTCTGGAGGTTTTGTGGTCAATCACTAAGGAGTTTTGAAACACCTCTGAACAACCTGGTGACTCCCTTCCCTTGAGTCAAGAGGGTAACTGTTCACCCCTCTCATTGGAGGATAGAGTTTCACCCTTTCTCTCTCACCTTTGATTTTGTCCTCCCCCACCCAGGGAAAGGAAGGAGAGGGAAAGGGCAGCAGGTACAGTATGGGACCCTGGCAATAGCTTGGGTCCTAAGGCAACCTTTGCCTGGAAGCATCATCCAGGTTCAGCACATCCTGCTCAAGGTAAAGAAGCTGGACTCTGAACTTGGGTAAGCATGCTTTTTTAAAGTTGCATTTTTAACTGCTAATGATGAGTTGTTGATTCTCTGTGTAAAAGTAATTTGGAAATGCATTTAACAAAACTGAAGTCACCTGATTGGTAATGGGTTTATTTCAAGTTTCAAATTGGTGAACTTTTTGTATCAGTTATGTCAAGCAACTTTTCATAATTTGGTTACTACTTAAATAATTTGGCTATCATTTGTTATTGTTTTAATGTGTAAACTTGCCAAAAAGCTTGTTTGGGTTATGTATGGCTTGCTGAGAATTTGCAAGTGTATAGAAATAATCTCTAATGATTGACTTTTTACACCAGGACAAATTTAAGTTTGAGATGTAAATCCTGGAAAAGTTTTTCCTAAGCTGATTAGTGAAACTTGCTGTTTGAAGTAAAAAATTCATGATTTTATTATGAGTTGTCTAATGGATCATAATAATCCATTGATAAATCAATAATCTACCATCTGAGACATGCCATAAGCCACTCAGAGAGAATGTAATACTGGTGGGAAATCAACATTAGGAAAACCTGAGAGGAGAATTTTAGCCTCAGTCTAAGATAGGATCCTCCTCGCCCAGTTTCCTCATTATTTTTCTTTGAAAAGGAATGCTACCCACCTGGCTATTCCTGAGTCTGGCAATGAGGTGGATTTGATATGACAGGGGTAGAAAACTTTTACCCGCAAAAATGTTACTTAAACTTCATAGAAAGTAATAAGATCAGATAATCCTGCAGGTCAAATGTAAATGATTTTAACGGGGCTTTTATGCTATTTACTTCTATATCTGGTCCTTCAATCTTTTCTGTAAGATTTGTGTCTTCCAGGCTACAAGCCATTCACCTACAGTTGATAGCAAACAGTGAGTACCAGCCAATGTCCTCCCCATGGTTCCCTGGATGTAGTCTATGCTCAGTTTCAGTCCGCATCTTCTTTGGGACCCCCTCCAGGCAAGGACAGCTCTAAGACCCTTGCCATCAAGAAACAGTTTCAGAAGCTGAGATCTTCACCCCTTACTTCAAAAGAATTTGGGTCCCATTTGTTTGAGGGAGGAATGATGAAGATGGGATCTAGACCCCAAAAAGGAAAAACCCTGGACTTTCTCACATGGCAAACCTCTGGCATTCACCTGAGGCTATAATTCTATCAACTGGCCTTTCATTATGGCTGCACCCAATCTCCCTATTCTCTGTTACCCTTAACCTAGCTTAGCCCTCCATTGTCTTACCTCCCTTCCCATTGCCTTCCCACCCTTAATCCTATCTAGACTCCATTCTTCCTTGCCACATGGTCCAGGTCCCTGGAGTTCTATTACCTCATAGACTACTTGGCCACTCCTAGATCCCTCCCATAGTCTTTCTGTATATAAGGTCCATCTTGTCTCCATTAAGATGCTCAGATTCTTAAAATCTAGCCAATAGCTCACTCATGTTCAGACTCCTTAAGAGTCTGCCCTATATAGCTGATAAATCTCTGATAAATCTTGCCTTTGTCTTAAAAAAAAGATACTCATTTTTTTTCAAATGAAAAATGGTGTGTTATGTGTGGGAGTGGTGGTTGATATTCTCCAGTCAGAGTGCAGAGTCAAGACTAAGTGGTACTTATGTTAATTACTAGATGTCAGGGCCAGAGTGTGGAGGTAGAGGGTTTGTTTCTGCTGGTGCGATGGTACATGGGTCAGATTACAATTTAACCTCTCTGAGAAGCCTATAATTGGAGCAGTTACAATACTAAAGGATGGGTTGATCATACATGGCCTTATTGGGTCCACAGGTAGCCTCAGTTCTCACACTAGAGATATATGATATAGAAAGTTTTTTATGATTCTATCCTCTTCTATAAATAATAAAGCAATATAAAATCATGAGCTGTTTTTGTTACAGTATTAGTGTACCAAGTTGAATGCCAGAATAAATCCCCTTCAGTGCTATCCCAAGCCATAGCTAAACATTGTATTGCTCCCTAAAATTTTCTTGCTATCAGTTGGGTCTATTAACAATTATAATGGCAGAAATTTATAGGACTTATTGACCAAAGACAATTTTGCTGTTTAGCTAGTTAAAAAGGGGGGTCTCATGCCATGTTACATTTATTTATTTAATTGCTTGTTCCCAGTTATTAACAAAAAAATGTTACTCTGTGGCAAATCTGCCATCCAAAGCAATGTTTATAATCACTTAAGTCACTTTTTATGGTCCTATAAAACCTGAATGTACAAACCAAAACAAAACAAAGCAAATAATAACAGCAAGATTATACAAAAGAAAAAGAACACAAAACAAAAATAGGATAGTTAAGTTGATTTAGAGAAGTAAAGTGAGACTGTGATTATAAGTTAGGTAGGTTATCTATGGGGATAGGTCCATACAGGTGATTTCATAAAGGTGGAGGACTCCTAACATAAAACTCTCTTCCTTGATGCAGATAGCCTACTTACCTGTACCATCAAATCTTAGGAAGTCACTTGGAGACCTTGGAGATTATATGTTATACCTATGATTATACAATGTCATACATAGGACTGGAACCTAGGTATTTCTGACTTGAAAGCTGCTTCTATATACACTCTGCATGCTGCTTCCCTGTTGGAATGTACATATGTTTAAAAATTAAACTTCCATCTCTTTCCTTCCTCCACCTTCATCACCTGGTGGTGTGCTCCTAGCCACTTTCCTTTCCCCTCTAGTCAGTGCCTGCTAATATAATGTGAGTTAATTCTGACATTAGCCAAGTACACATGACTTTTGGATTATTCAATGTTCATAGTAATTCATTTCACTAAGTTTCCCCATCTGTACAGATATTAACAAGACAGAATGAAAAGAGTTCTGGATTTGAGTCAGGAGAGCCTTGAGTTGGATTCCTTCCTCTATACCTGATGCAATAACTCTAATGCATTTACAATGGGGAAATTGAGCATTGTAACTATCTTTGTTGATATCTCCTGCTATAAAGCTACAGGTTCTTTGATGCCAAAGACTTGTGTCTCTACTTGGAAGCACTGAGCATGGTGCTCTGCATACCATATGTACTTTCATATGTTCCATTATTTCTTCCCAAGTTCTGGTTAGTAATATGAATGGAATTAGCATCTGGACTTTGTGAATAATAGGCCAGTGTTCTCTGTATTGCATTTACATTATTTTATTCCTTTTCTGAATAAGCAAAATCAGAGAATTTTAGAATTAAGTGGGATCTCAAAAATGATATAGTCCAACACTTGGCTGAGGCATAAATCCTCTCCATAACTTTCCAAAAAATGTTACTTTTAGTGACAAAGAGCTCTCTTCCCCGGCTTCCTTCAAATGCTAACAAAAAACACACTTTCTCCAAGAAGTCTGTCTTGATACCCCTTACTACTATCACCATTCCTTTGTTCAAGGTCTCCAATTTATTCTGTCTACATCTTGTTTGTACCTAGTTATTTCCATGTTGTCTCCCCCATTAGGCTTCTGCTCTCTGGTGAAAAGCAAAATATATCTCAAAGTTCTTCCATATGAAATTCTACCAAATATTAGAAATCGCAATTAAGTGTCCCCACAACCTTTCCATTTTCCAGGCTAAACATCTGTATTTTCTTCAATTATATCTTAGTTGTTCAGTTCTATGTGATTCTGTGTGACCCTGAGACCATACTGTCCATGGGGTTTTCCTGGCAAAGATACTACAGTAATTTGCCATTTCCTTCTCCAGTGGATTAAGAAAAATAGAGGTTAAGTGACTTGCCCAAGTTCATACAACTAGTAAATAAGTTTCTGAGGCCTGATTTAAACTCAAGTCTTCTTGACTACAGGCCCAGTGCTCTATCCATTTAGCCATCTAGCTACTCCTTCAATTATTTCTAGTATGATATTTAAATTTCATTTACTATTCTGGTTCTTCTCTTTTGGAATTGATCAATATCCTTGCTACTACATGGAGATCAGATGTGGACAAAGTTTTATATGCTCCATATAACAGACATATTGACATGACTTTATATAGATTAGGAATTTCATTAGTAGGAGTTTCTTATTCTTACTTAAGAAAATAGAAAAACAGATAATGGAATATAGATATCATTTGTCCAATCTGTTCATTATTGAGATGAAAAAATTGAGTCACAGGTACAACGATATTCAGAATTTTATTTTTTCTGACAATTTTAGATATTTAGATGTATTGAATTTTTTCTATATATGAATTTTTGTTGCATGGTTATCACTAATATTGCCATACAATGCTGAAATTATTTTCCTCTACAAGTCATTCATTTTTACTTCTTTACTTCCTCTAAGGTACTATTCTTTGTCTTCATCCAATCTCAACTGTCTATTACTTCATATTACTCTAATGCCAGGGAGGCATATTTTTTGGGAAGCTGACCTAAATTACTTGTCCCATGAAACTTGGAGACTAGTTAGTCAAAAAGCATTTATTAAGTTTTGAACTATAGAGGCTTTTTCATCTTTGAGAAACTCTTGTTGGGGCAGAGAGGAACCAAAATTGAAAGGAATACTGGGGAAAGGGTTAGAAAGATAAATAGACAAAGATAGACAGAAATAGATAGACAGAGACAGAGGCAACACACAGAGAGAAACAGGGTTAGATCGCTTCAGCTTGCTTTAAAGTAGGCAGTAATTTTGTTTTCATACCTGCAAGATGTGGAGTAGCTAGGCAGAGCTTTCTCCCCAACCCACAAAGCCAGAATGATCAACATATCCCCAAGCCTGCTGCCAGTTTCCTAGGCCACTACAATTAATATGATTTGGCCTATTCCAAGAGAAGAGTTCCTACGATGAGCCAAGTTTCTATTCAAGTGACAATTTTCTGTCTCATAAGATCATAGATTTAGGACTAGAAGATACTATAGGTAGCAACATATTGAACTCTTATTTTACAGTTTCAGAAACTGTGGCTCAGAGCTTAAAAGACTTGCTCAAGATAATACAGTTTATAACTATCTGAGGCAGGATTTAAATTCAGGCTTCCTAACTTAAAATCTAGAAGTCTATATAGTATACCACCTGAAGACTTTGCCCCTCTATGGTGAGGGACAAGCTGCTATCTCAATTTTCCTAGCTCCGCTAGATTGATATCAGGACTAAGGCTAGTCCTCAGTGAAGGGCTGAACTCATATGTTTCTATCCTATGCTGTTTGAAGGGAAGTAACATGGTTCATTTGGGCCACAGGTGTTAAAGATGGTTGCTGCTAATATATTGCCTTCCTATCACTATGCTTGCCATTTTAAATAAAATATTAGTATTTACTACTGTTATGAAGTCTAAGAAATCGAAGTGGAAGTGAAACATTTCTAATGGGATTGAGGAAAAATTGGCCCACGAAAATCTTTAGAAAACCTTTTTGTGTCATGGACTCCTTTGATAATCTGATGAAGACTTTGTCCAACTTATTAGATGAATGTTTTAAACATATGTGATAAAATATAGAAAGTTGTTAAAGCAACCAATTGTATTAAGATATCATTATGAAAATAATACTTTTTAAAATGTTATGGACCCCACATTAAGATATCCGATCTAGTGCCTATGAGTTATAATAGAGGCAGATTCTTCCAGAAGGGGCAACACACAATCTTTCCCTACATATATATGTGAAGCCAAAGCCCAAAGAGAAGTAACTTTTCCCAAAATGTCACCATTAGCAAGTGGCAGAGGTGGGGGATAAATGCATGACTCCAAACTCATCGCTGTCTCAACTTAGTAGTTCAGTCAATTTTCAGTCATGTCTAACTCTTTGTGACCCTATTTGGAGTTTTCTTGGCAAAAATGATAGAGTGGATTGCTATTTCCTTCTCTAGCTCATTTTACATATGAAGAAACTGAGGCAAACAGGGTTAGATGACTTATCCAGGGTCACACAACTGGTAAGTGTCCGATGCCAGATTTGAACTCAGGTCTTCCTGACTCTAGGCCTGGAACTCTATCCCCTGTGCCCCTTAGCTTCCTCTTGCAACTTAATTATGCTATGATTCATATCCAGCATGCATTCCTAAAACCATTTGGCTTTTTAGGGCTCTGCCATCTCTATAACTAGCCATGTTTCTTTGCTACAAAAGTTTAGGTGGTGGCTTTCAAAACAGGATAAATCAATCTTTATGAGTTTTATTGAATTTAATGGTAAAATCTCTTTTTTGAAACCATGTGTTGCTCATAATTTTCAGCTTGGTTAATCTATCAATTTGGGACTGGTTAAGATAAGGATTGACAGGGCTGAAAGTAAATGCTTCTCTTTTCTTTTCAACTACATATACAATCAAGCACTCAGCTGGTTCCTTATTGTTTGCTGCTTTGGAAATCAGGCAAGTTTGAACTGTCATAGACATTGGAGTGCTGCTGAAAATGGAAAGGAAACAATGACTAGGGAGGGAAAAACATAACAATAGGACTCAGCAAGCTGCCTTTCCCCCAGGAGAACCCTATAAGTAAGAGAGCTGATTGATCAAAATTCTTTCCCAGACAAGGACCATATGTGTGAAGTGTATAGGAAGGAGCTTTTCTCATTTAGTGTTCTAGATGGTAACAAATTAAAGCACAATTGGCCTTTCTCTGACACAGAGGTGCATTGAATGTGAGGCAGTATGCTGCAGTGGGGAGAGTGTTCAATTTTGAATCAGAGGACCTACATTTGAATTTTCACTCTTCTACATACTAACTGCATGACCTTGGGCAATCCAATTAACCTTACTCAATCCCAGGTTCCTACCTGTAGAACTAAGAGGTAGAATTAAATAACCTTTAATATCTCTTTCAAAATCTAGGATTTTTAGTTAGTGTGGCAACATGGAAAGAGCACCAGGAATGGCTTTAAATTCCACCTTTGCCACTAAATAGCTTTGTGGTATTAGACAAGTTACATTCCTAAAGGGCATCTATTTTCTCATCTTTCAAAAGAAGAGCTGGAATCAATGATCTATCAAGGCCCTGTACACAATAAAAATCTATAAATCAATGAAACTAAGTTGTGAGAAAGACTGAGAACAGATGATGAAGCACATCTTTAGTACAGGCTACAGAAGTAATCTCCAGCTGGGTCTCTCTGTCTCAAGCCTGTCTCTGCTCTCATCCATCCTCAACTTCTGACATCCAGAGAATAAACTTTCGAACATTTCTTGGAATGTACCTTTCCTTTCTCAAAAATTGGCACCTACCCACAAAGAAGTTCCTAAGTTCCTACTATGTGCCAAACATTATAATGAGTGCTTTACAATTATCAATTCATTTAATCATTACAGCAACACACTAAGGTAGATGCTATCATGATCCCCATTGTCAATTGAGGAAACTGAGGCAGAGAGAGGTTAAATGACTTCCCCAGGGTCACACAGCTATCAAGTATCTGAGGCCAGATATTTCCTGTTGCAGGTCCAATGTTTGTGCACTGAACCTACTGGCTGCTTAGTGATTAGCATTTGAAACCTCAAGTTATTTTTCCCATCCTTGTCGCCTAGAAACACAAGCTTAGTATTTATAGGCATTTAATGTCAACTCAACATCCAGTAAATATTATTTAAGCAATGATCTTTTAGTAGTCAATATCTATTAATTTAATATCTATAAATCAATATAAACAATATCAATTGAATGCCCATTAAGGGGTATGTGCCTACCACTGTGGTAGGAAGTAATGATAAAACATGTCACAGATAAATATGGTAACTGATAACAAATAAAAGGAAAAAGAAGAGAACAGGTACTCTCTATCCTTAAGGATTTTTTGTTCTATTGGATGGCCAGGTAAGGAACATGGATACAGATCAATGTAATATAGGGAGGAGAGTAAAGGGGACAAGGGACAAGCAGAAAAAATGTTCTGTGAATATTGATGAAAGACTACAAAAATCTGCAAAGTATGAGGCAGGCAGAACAAGGAAGGCTTCCTGGAGAAGGTGGTAACTGAGTATTGAAGGAAAATAAAGCTTCTGGGAAGTAGAAATCCCTCAGGGCTTGAGGGAGGGCCCTAAGAATAAATGGAGATAGAATGCAAAGGCATTGGTGTACCCAAACTGGTCAATGATGAGAGCTAATTCAGATGGATTGTTGATTTCATGAAGGGTAGTGATGAAAAATAAAGTTGGAAGCATAAGATGGAGTCAGGTTGTGGAGGTGTGTATCTCACTGTACTGTCAATAGGGAACCTCTGGAACCAGAGGAGGGAATAAATGTTTGAGAGAAAGGAACAGGGCAGAGAAATGATCGAGTTCATATCATAAGAAAGTTATTTTGGCAACTATCTTACAGATATGTTATAGAGAGGAGAGATGAATGCCCGGGATTTGGTGCTGAACCAGAATATTTAAGCAAACAACCAAATTCAAGGGACTAGGAAGAAAAGGACAAGAAACAAGCAACAATGACATGGGCTCTGGAGTCCAAGGACCTGAGTTCAAATTCTGCCTCTGACATCTACTAGTTGTGTGACCTTGGAAAGGGAAGAAAGGGACTAAGTCAAGGCCACATGTGGCCCTCTAAGTCCTCAAGTACAGCTCTTTGACTGAATCCAAACTTCACAGAACAAATCCCCTAAATAAAAAGATTTGTTGTGTAAAACAAGGCTGTACCCAAGGACCTAGAAGGCCACATGTGGCCTTGAGGCCACAGGTTCCACACCCCAGGAATAAATGTTTATTAATCACCAATAATGCACTATGATAAGTACTCTACAAATATTGTCTCTTTTGATCTCTACAAAAACTCTGGGAGGGAGGTGCCATTAGTATCCCTATTTTACAGGTGAAGATACTGAGGAAAAGAGAGGTGAAGTGACTTGTCCAGGATTATAGAGCTGAAGTCAGATTTGAATTCAGATCTTTCTGATTCTGGGTCCCTCACTCTATCCACTGAAACACATAGCTGTGTCTACTTTGCTACCATGCGTAAGACACTTAACCTTCCTAGACCTCAGTTTCCTCCTTTGTTAAATGAGATGATTGGACTCAGTAGCCTATCAGGTAATTTTCTGCTCTAGATCTGTGATCCCATAATAATGTCATATCCTTAATGCCCCTTCTTTCAAGAAATGCATATGATCATACATTTAAAGCTGCAAAAGATGTTAGATGCAACTTAGTTAAGCACTCTCAATTTATAAATGACAAGAAAGTGAACTAAAGATATGAGGATGACTTTGCCAAAGTTTAAAAAAAAAAGGAGTCAAGTGCATGGATTTTGTAAAGTACTGGTAACAACAATAACAGATCATAATGAGCATTTACAAACCATTTTGAGGTTTCATAAAGTACCTTTCTCACAACAGCCTTGGACTCCAGCAGTAGAAGTTTTATGTCCAAAACAGAACTTGCTATCTTTTCCCCTAAATCCTCCCCATCTCCTATTTTCCCTATTATTGTAGAGTGCAGTGTTATTTTCCTTCTCCCTCAGGCTCAACCTAGGAGTCATCCTGGGTTCCTCACGATCTCTCTCTGCCCATATCCAAGCTGTTGCCAAGGCCCATTGATTTCACCTTTGCAACATCTCTCAAATTTGTCCCCAATCATGTCACCTGCCCTCCCCCACAACTCAATAAACCCCAGTGTCTCCCTTTTGCCTACAGGAGCAAATACAAAAGTTGTTTCGTTCACAGTCCTTCATAGTCCCCTCCTATCTTTCCAGCCTTGTTAGACCTTAACTCTCCAATGTACTTTGCAATCCATTAACAATGGCCTCCTGGCTGTTTCACCAGCAAGACACTCCACCTCTCTCTCCAGACATTTTCTCTAGCTGTCCCTCATTCCTGAAACACTCTCCCTTCTCCATCTGACTACTGATCTCCCTGGCTTCTTTTAAGTCCTAATTAAAACCCCACCTCCTACAGGAAGCCTTCCCCAATCCCTCTTAATTCTAGTGCCTTCTCTCTGCTTTTTATTTCCTATTTGTTCTGTATATATTTGCTTTGTATATATTTGTTTGCTTATTGTCTCCCCTATTAGATTGTAAGCTCCTTGAGGACAAAGACTGTCTTTTCCCTCTTTTTGTGGCCCCAGAATTTAGTACAGTGCTTGGCACATAATGGGTAGGTAAGAAATTGATTGATTGCTCCCACTTTTCCTGGAGGGAAATATACTAGAAGAACCAAGTTCAGGAAGCTATATAGTTGGCAAATGCATGGAGTGATGGAAAAGTCATGAGGACCTGGAGTCAGAAGAGACTTAGAATTAAAACTCTAGAATTTCCTAGCTGTGTGATCCTTAGCAAGTATCATCATCTCTCTGAGTTTCAAGTTCTACATATACAGACAAGAGATATGCAGGCAACTGTCTACAGTGCTTTCCTGGAAGGATTGTTTTACAGGTCAAATGATACATTGGGCGCAAAGTACCTCAAAATTTAAGAGACTAAAAATGTCACCTGCTTAATATGCCATCGACTAGCTGACACCGTAAATGCATTACCCCTGTTTTTCTCTTAATCTTTCTGTTTTCAACACTACAAGCTGCCTTTGTAATTCTTCTGATTACGTCTATATTTGCATGAAAAAGTCTCCAGTTGTTCCTCTAGTCCTACTTTATATCTCTTAATATGCTCAACTTCTGGTTACCTTCATTATTTCCAATCATACATTAATTTTTCCCTTTCATATTTACACAGGACACATTAGAGCCAATGAGGCCTTGGAGATCACCTGGTCCAGCCTCCTTAAATTACAGTTTTTGAAGTTAAGGCCTATAGACTGACTTTCTGAAGTTCAGAATCAGGAACAAGTGAAACTAAAATTTAAAGTCTGGCCTTTTACCCCGAAGTCCCATGTTCTATTTGCTTCAGCATATTGCAATCCCTATATGCACATGTATGGATCAATGGTTTCCAGTTTGAGCAGAAAGAAATATGTGTATTGCTTTGTGGCCCACACACAAAATTGTCCTGCTTACAAGTGGGCATGTCTATACTGTTCAATGAGCCATTTAAGGCCATTAAGATAATTAGTTCTGATGAGTAGTTGTAAGCAAACAAAAATAGGAACTGCATGTGGAAGTTACAACAACTGAGCTTTTGGCAATAGGATGTTTTTTTCTTTTCTACATTTAGAGTTACTCAATAATGGGAAGCATTATCTTATTTTGGGAAAAGCATTGGGTTAATTTATGCTTATTTTTACTATTATTAATACACAGTTAACATTTATATATCACTTTAAGCTTTGCTAAGCAGTTTATACATGTTATTTCATTTGATCAGCTTTGAGAGCATCAGATTTGGAGTTCAGTCCTTCTGCTTATTAGCTTGGTAACTGTGGGTCATTAGCAAGCACTCTCACCTGGCTTTGCTCAGCTATAAAAAGAAAGGTTTGGATTAGATAATCTCTAAGTTCTCCTTCAGCTCTAAATTCTGTAATATGAGCTATTTCCTTACTGGTTGTATTCCTGTGCCTAGGGGGTATCTCAGGCCAGTGGATTAATGACCATTTATCTGGTGAGTGTGTGTGTGTGTGTGTGTGTGTGTGTGTGTTTGCGGGGGGGGGGGGAGAAGTTCAGAGTAGGAATTCATGTGTAGCATCTTCCTTAGGTTAGTCCACCAAATTAGCACTCATGCTTAAACGTTAGATCCTTGGAATATAGCTACTACTTCAAGTTCTAGAGAGCCTTGTGAGTCTGGGATCCTAATAGTCTGGTTCATTTGTTGTCCCTGGGGTGTTTTCCCTTAATAGTTACCAGTAGGAACAAGTCAATCTTAACAGAGTTTTTTAAAAAAATGAATTATAGGAACAGTGGCTATAAAAGTTGTACCAGCCCCTCTCACCACCATAAGTCTGGGGTAGTCTTTTCTCTAGTAGAACTCTCTATGGCCAGGACCAGGTCTTTTATGAGTCCATATCTGGCTCTCTTCTCTGCTGCCCGTAGTGATGTTCCTTGAAGATGCTTCTGGCCTTGAGTTATTACCTCTGTGTTCCAGGTTTATCTAGTGTGTGAGTTCTTTTGCTCCTTCAACTATGCCTCAAACTCTTTTGAATAGAAAAAAAACTCTTAAACTCCTAGATGTGGTGTCTCCATCTAATGAGTATCTTTGCTGCTAGACAACATGACTGCTGGGAATGGGGCAAGAGAAAAAAAAATCCCTTCCTTCTAATCTGCAATAATCACTTTCACTGTTAGCTCCAGACTTGTAGCTACCTCAATTCTACAACTCTGGATTTCTCCAAAGAATGGCTATTTAATGCCCCTAGGGGTATGTTCAAATTTCAGCTCAGCCAAGATGATTTCAAATTTTGACTCAATCAGATATTGGTGTCCATATTTGCAAAGGGACCACAAGGTGTTAACACCTTACTATTACATCACGACATTGTACCTGTGGCTTCATCAATTGATCTGGGATACCGTGGGAGGAATCATCTCCTTATATATGCATCAGGTAAAGTTGGATGGGATAACTTTGGAACTCCTTTCTGACTTCTTGATTCTACAAACAGACATAAGACTAATTGGGAAGCTGTGCTGCTGGTTTTCTCAAGCACTCTACTCTTTAAAGGAGAGTGTTTTAAAACTGAATATTTCACTGATACCTTCTAAAAGGTTTTCTGCAGGTACCTGTCTACATGCATCACTAATACCTTCTTTCAAAGCTATTTGGACTCATTTGGCTTGGACTAGGCTTGGGTCCAATAGAAATTATACTTGGCCATTTCCTTTTCCCAACAGAAGATTTCTGAAATTCACTCAGAAGTGAATAACCTTTGAAGGTCAGGGATGTTTTGGAAGATATCTATGGTTTATTCCTGAAACTGCTCTCCCCAAAGTGATTACTCTCTTAATTACCAAATCCAATGGCCTTTTCTCAGTCCTCATTCTCCTTGACCTCTCTACAGTCTTTAATCATCCTCTTCTTGACATTTTTCTCTCCAGATTTTCAGTACATCCATCTGTCCTATTTCTCCTACTTATCAGAATGTTTCCTTTGATGGATCTTCATCCAAATGATTTATCTGTAAGTGTCCCACAGGATTCTCTTCTGGATCCTCTTATCTGCTCCCTCTATACTATTTCACTTGGTGATTTCATCAACTCCCATGGATTTAAATAGTATCTCTATGCTGACACTTCTTAAATCTCCCTTTCTTGCCCTGACCTTTCTGCTAAGCTCTACTCCCACATCTCCAACTGCCTTTCAGACATCTCAGACTGTATATCAAGTAGACATCTTAAAATTAACATGTCCAAAACTGAACTCAGTATTGTTCCTTCTGTACCTTTCCCCACTTCCTACATTCCCTATTATTATAGAGGGCACCACCATCCTCCTATCCCTCGTCTCAAAATCTAGGTGTCATCCTCAACCCTTCAATATCTCTTACCAATCTCTATCCAAACTATTTGCAAGGTCTATTGATTTTTTTTTTGTAACATCGCTTGTATATTCTCCCTTCTCTCCTCTTATTCTGTCCCCACTTTGATGTACAACCTCATCACCCCATGCCTGGACTATTGAAGTAGACTGCTGGCAAATCTACTTGCCCCAGATCTCTCCCCACTCCAATCCATCCTCCATTCAGCCACAAAGTGATTTTCCTAAGTGTAGCTCTGACCATGTCAGTCCTCTATGTAGTAGATCTAGTGAGTCTCTATTCCTTTAGGATCAAATCCAAAAATTCACCTTCAAAATTCACCCCCTCCAAAAAAAAGAAACAATGACAACATACCTTTCCAGTTTTCTTACACCATATTCCCTGCAATATGCTCTTCAATTCTTAAAACTGATTTCCTTGCTGTTCCAAGAAGAAGACACTGCATCTCTCAGTTTCAGGTATTTTCTCTAGCATTGTCAGACATTATGTGCCTGGGAATACTCTCCCTCCTCATCTCTGTCTACTGGCTTCCTGTCCCTACTCACATTTCAGACTAGTGGACTAATGACTATTCATCTGGTGTGTGTGTGTGTGTATGTGTTTGGGGAAGGGTTGGGGGAGAAATGCAGAGCTACTTTGTACATAGCTGTGATATTGCTGTCTCATCCAAGTGACTATATACTTGTGTGCAAGGACTATCTTTCACCTCTTTATTTTTGGTGCTTAGCACAGTGGCTGCCACATAGTGGGAATTTTAAAAGTATTTATTAACTGACTGATTCAAGCAACGAACAGTGTAGATATGATTGATAGGGATGATCATACAACGTGCAGTCTTACAGGTTTAAAAAAAAAACATTCTTCACAATCACCCTCTGAAGCAGGTGGTAAAAGTATACTTATTTTTGTTGCATAGGTGAAGAAGCTTCAGGTCAGAAAGGTGAAGTAGCTTGTGAAAAAACTAGTAGAGATAGGACTCCAGATTCAAACCCAGGCCTTGGGACTCCAAACCTAGGGAACTTTCCACTTCATCAGAGAGCTTTATCATAAAACAGTTGGGTGGGTAGGGATGTGTGTGGGGGGTGGGCATGTGTGTTGGGCAGGAAGAGGGCAAGAGACTCCTCTTTTAGCCTAACACATTCTTTTAGCCAGTAGAATAGGCAAGCTCTCCCTGACATGTGTAGGAGATTCATGCAATGCAATTTCTACAAATCCTGAAGTTTCATGATTGATTCCCTCTGCTTTTATGAAGTAATTACCTGCAAGAGCTCTTTCTTGCATGAACTACAATAAAAATGACTTCAGAAAAATGGTTAGTCCTTGCATAAAATTAAGCTGAAATTAAATGAAAAGTCAGGACATATGTTCATCCTATATCAGACCTTTGACGGTGTTACCGATGAGCTGAGTCAAAAGTGGTGATAAGGAAAATTGGGGCAGAATTCTATTTTTCTAATCTATACTGTTTCTTTCTTATCCCTGCTGCCGATCTCTATATTGCATATTCTCTACCTGTCAATGTAAAATAAATAAATAAATAACCTGCTGATGGTGCTGGGAGTCCCCATAGTGGAACAGACTATAGCTTGTATAGAGGAGAGTTCTGCAGTGCAGGGAAGTGAAAGATTCATACTGTAGATTAGAGACAATTGTGTGACAACTATTTGAATAAATGAATGGGATGATTAGTCAGAGCTGGAAACAAAGGCCCCCTGGACTTGGTTGTTTTTATGTAAAGGGACTGATGATGACTTTAAAATAAGAGAACTATCACGGAAGAATGGGAATAGCAATGACAACAATGGCATTTTATTTAAAGTTTGCAAAGTATTATATTCTTTTACTCTATCACCAATAAATTTTTGAAATAATGACACTAGAGATATTCTTCTCCCCATTTTGTAGATAGAGAAGTTGAGTTTTAGACAGGTTAAGTGATTTGCCCAGGGTTAATATAACACATAATTGTCAGAGGTCAGATTTAAGACCAGGACTTTCTTGACTCCAGGTCCACACTCATTCCATTTCCCCACATGTTCTCTGAGAGGGGTATAGTGTGGGGGGGAGGGGGAAGAAGAATTAGAAGGCCTGAGTTCAAATCCTGCCTTTGAAACATTTTTGTCCATTACACCATAGGTCCTCTGAGAGGAGTATAGCAGAAATAGAGAATTAGGCCAGGGATCAAATCCTACCTCTGACACTTTTTTTGCATGTTAACATGTTATTTCATCTTACTGATAAATAAAAGCATTGGATTAGATAATCCTTAAAATTCTCTCCAGTGCTAAATCCTACATATGAAATCCTTTGGAAATCAAGGGGTTTAAATTTGATGTTGAATACTACATATCAATGGAACTTTGATGAAAGAGTTTTATTGCCCTTTTCAGAAGGTCAAAATCAGACCAATGAGCCCATTAAGCACTTAGTACATAAGAAGAATAGGTTGTTACATGATACATGAGCATAATACTTCAATAATTTTACTGTTGAGTTATTATTACCATTATTTTAGAATAGCCCACTTTCTTTATAAGCAGTTAGTGACAATAATAAAAATTCAATAGGGACACTATTTGGCTTAAAGAAAAGAACACTGTTTCTAGCAGAAGGGGAACTGTGTTAAATCTTGCACCAGTCTTAGACAAGTCACATAATCTTGTGGGACCTCAGTTTCCTCATCTGTAAAATGAGAGAGTCCAACTAGGTGACCTTTGATGTTCTTCCACTTCTCAACTTGTAGGCCTATAAATACATCAACAGATCTATGATTTAATTAATGTCCTTATTGATATATAGAAGAATGTTGGCTTACTGCAAGTAAAAAATGTTGGATATACAATAAAAATTAAAAAGAATGGGTTCAAAATCTGCTTCTGACACTTATTAGTTCTATGGGCTTGGGCAGCCAAAAACCTAGTACTGACTTATATCTGTTTCTATTTGCATTGGTGGAAGGATTTTCATTATTGTGAATAATTCATATAGATAACAACCCCTTCAGATCATAGTAAACAATTTTAAGGCTTCATGTGATCGCTCCCAAACTATTCCAACTGGCCAAACTTCTAATGATAGCCTCTCTGCATTTAATGAGAATGAGGCTTAATGGACAGATATACAATTTGGATCCATATCTGACATTTTTCTGGTTTAGTAGAAACTGTCAGAGCTTATGTTCTACCTTCAAATAGTCCAAGGTTAACTTTAAGGTGGGATGAGGTTTAGGAGGAAGACTCTATTTCAGGAGTAATAATAAATATAAAATACATTTATATAGCATTTTATATTCATCATTTCATTCAATCTTCACAAAAATTCCTGTGAAATAGAAGCATCAGATAGTGTCCTTTTTCAGATGATGAAAAGTAATGAAATGAAGTCACTAGCCCAAAGGTTCATAGTCTTCTGACTGCAATCTCACTACATATTTCTGTAAAGTTACTATTCTGAATCCCCAAGGGTACTTAAAGTGTTCTGAGGTGAGACATAGTCTTTAAGGAATGTGAGTGCCCTTTTCCTTTTATTCAATAGGCTTTAATGACTGGATTCTGATGACAGATTCAAATGCTGCTTCCATAACTTAATAATTGTTAGACTTTCCATCATTTTAAAACTACTAAAATTCAGTTTAATAATACATCATGGTGTTACTTGCCATTCCCATATGGAATCTGAGAATGTCCTAAGTCACCTAATACAACTATACGTAAAGCTGGAATTTCCTACACATCATCCCTGAAAAGTGGTCATTCCTTCATAGCCATATTTGAATTTGATGGTGGTTTATGGTGAGGTATTCCTGCTGCTTTTTCTACTCTGAGAAGTGTGGTGCTCTAGAGACCCCTCTGTCTGTACCTCTAACTTTCAGCCAGTCAATACATGCTCTCACAGAGTTATAGGGAGGGGAAGGGAGCCTTAAGGAAGGGAGACAGAGTAGCAGGAAAGATTGGAGATAGAAAGGGAATGGATAATGACTCTTTTCCATCATTCATGCATCCACCACCCCACCCCAACCCCCAGGTTAGACTGTTTCAACAAGGAAACATCTGCCTTATTCTTGCCTATAGAATACATTTTCTCTGCTACATTTCCCCCACACTCATGTGTATGTAGCTCAGATCTAGTCCTCCAATATTCTTATGTAGAAGCAGCTTGGTGACACAGTGGATAGAGTGCTCAGGAAGACCTGAGTTCAAATCTAACCCCAGACACTCACTAGCTGTGTGACCCTTGGTAAATAACTTCAGCTCTGTTTGCCTTAATGTCTTCAACTGTGAAATGGGGATAATAACAGCACTTACCTTGCAGGATTATTTTGAGGATGAAATGAAATAATATTTGTAAAGTGTCTGGCATAGAGTAGGCACTAAATAAATGCTTATTGTCTTCTACTGTAGGGGCAGCTAGGTGGCACAGTGGAGAGTTCTAAGCCTAGAGTCAGGAAGATTCCCCTTACTGAGTACAAATCAGATCTCTGATACTTAGCTGTGTGATCTTAGGCAAATCACTTAACCCTATTTGCCTCAGTTTCCTCATCTACAAAATAAGCTGGAGAAGGAACTGTCAAACCATTCTAGTACCTTTGCCAAGAAAATCCCGAAAGGGGTCATGACAAGTTGGACATGATTGAAAAATGACTAACAAACCAGCTACTTCTCTTTCTTTCTCTGCCCTCTGTTTCCAGAGTGCTATCAGGAACCACTTCCTGCTATTAACTAACTCCCCTGTATTTTAGATCTCTTGATTTCACAGTCCTTCCCCTCCTGTTACTCACTGAAACTTCAATTTCCCTGTAAGCCATTAAATCACTCAGTATCTTCTCTACAATTGCATGTTGCTTCTTTCATATCTCCTGAAGCAAAGGGAACAAATTATGGCAACCCTTGTTCCCCACAGCCACTTTTAGCCCTTCCCTCTGCCAGATTACTCAGCAACTACTGCTTTTTGGAAGTTTACTCGATCCTCTATTGATCCTCTTTGTTATCACCAGTGAACCTTCAAATCACTCTTTCTCTTCCCCAGAAAGTTCAATACCTAGTTCATAGTCTTCTTGTCCACTCAAGCTTCTTCCACCCAACCTCCTAGTTCCTCAAACTCCCTACATAACATTGTTTCTGTCTCAAATTTCTGTCAAGGACACAAAGTGGTAGTTAATATCACTCTCACTAACACATGCATATATACATTAACTGAATTTGTTCCAGGTGCAGGATTTCCTAGTTATGGCTACAACCACTACTGATGCAGAGCTCACTTCCTTTTAAGGTAGAACAATTCATTTCTGGACATCTGAAATTGTCAGAAAGTTTATTATCCTCCTCCCACTGAGCTAAAACCTGTCATTATTTAGGATCCATGTATACATTAGTATCGAAACAGTAATGGAATTATGACACTATGATTATGAAGCAGCATATAAATGTCATTAATTATTAATAACCATATCACCCTAGCTAGTTTCCTGTGAAGAAAGACCTTCATGTATTTCCCATGACAATGAAAACAGTTAGCAGTAATAACTGCAATATTAAACACATCATATTTCAATAATGCTTTAAAGTTTATAACATGCATTTCAAAAGCAAACCTTGTGAGATAGTTATATTTACCACTATTATTAGCAGCATTAGTATTATTTGTAGTAGTAGTAGTAGTAGTAGTAGTAGTAGTAGTAGTAGTAAGAGTAAGACTGGTAGTAGTTATATTTTGGGCTGCACCTTGTGAGGAAGTTATTGTTATTATTACTATCAGTAGTAGCAGTAGTATTTGTAGTAATAGCAGTAATAGTAAGAGTAGTATTAGTAGTACATTGGTCTGGACAAAAGATTTCATTGGTATCAGTAATTTCTTATGTGGAAACTCCTTCCATCAATGTAGAATTGCAATGCCTCTGTAAATTACAGTTTTAGAGTTATATAGGACAAGAAGAGGTTAAATTGAATGTGCCTGGCTGCAAAATTAGTATGTTTCATTGGCAGGGATTGAATCTTGGTCGTTCTGATTCTAAGAGTAGCCCTCTTTCAATTATGCCATGCAACTTTGAAATATTATTTTACACATTGAAAAAGACTCAAAGTGGATATGCGACTTGTCTGTAGTCATTCTCTCTATGGTCATCTCACAACAAGGATTTAGATCCAGTTCTCCTGACTTCAACTCCAGTGATATTTTCATGATATTGTTGCTCTTTCTCAGGCTATCAAGTTCAGTCAGAAAAGTTTAGGGAACTTATATTGAAGTCATACTCTGAAACTTTTAACACAAAATGATTTTTTTTTCCAGCCAGAGGTGCCTAACCCTCTCTAAATGTTCTTCACAGAAGCAATCAGATACAGAATTCATATCTTTAGAAGAGCAGTCTGCCTCTTTCACAAAGCAAGCAGTGTGCTTAAGAGCCAATATTTCGAAAGCTGGCCTGCTAAGCCACATAAAACTGGCCCATTATTACTTGTGTCCTTGTAGGTATTTTAGCCTTTAAATGGTGATACTATCATTTTAATTAAAGCTGTGGTTTCTTTGGTACTGAATTCAAAAAGAGAAAGGTCCCATTCTACAATATAATCCAAATCCTCTGCACATACATGCAGCAAAGTTTGTATAGAGGAAAAAATGCCAATTTGAGGGATTAAATTGTTAACATTCTTCCCCCTTTAAGGACATTTCTAGATTACTTTTTGAAGAGAATTGGATTCAGAAAATTTGAATCTATTTTGAGCATCTAGTCTACTGCCACATTACTCTTCGAAAGCTGATTTCAACCTAGTTAAGAGTGCTTGCAAGAATGGTGGTGTTTGATAGTTATTGCTGAGAGATTCAGATCTTTTTTTGAACCATGCCAAGAAGCTCATGGCTTCTGGGTAATGTGTCAATTACTAAGAATTTTCTGCATAAAGTTGACAGTTCAGTGATTTACCAAAGATTTGATCATCAAGCATTAGGCTTAGGCTCTCAAATAAGCATTCAAATAGAGTGATAGATTAAGTGGCTCTCTGAAAAAGCACCATGCTAGTAATTCTTCTGGGTCATCTCTGACTGACCTTATCACCATACATCCACGTGTAATGGAGAACCAACCATCTGCCACAGGGAAAAAACAAACAAACAAACGAACAACAACCAAGGGCAAATATAGAAAACAAGGAAGGTGGCCAGACAGAATAGACTTCCTCTCATCTTTCCCTTCCCCCTTAGTTAGCATGCCATTGCCCATCAAACCAGGCAAGATATATTCTTTTCAGGGAAACATCCCAGTAAATTGAGAAAATATAGCTTAGGAATGAAGGATCATTCCCAAGTTTCAGGGTCTTAATAGAGTCATATTCTTAGTCTGCAAATCACTAAATATGCCTGTTGGAAAAAGGTTATAAGTCAGACTAATCATCCATCATCAGCAGCATTAACTCTTCCATCTTTTAAATATTGTAACTATGTTCTGGGTAGATACGTGGCAAAATGGATAGAAGACTGGGCCTGGAATCAGGAAGACTCATTTTCCTGAGTTCAAGTCCAGCCTCAGACACTTAGTTGTAAGACTCTAGGCAAGTCATTTAATCTTATGTCAGTTTCCTCATTTGTAAAAGAGCTGGAGGGGGGCAGCTAGGTGGCACAGTGAATAGCACACCGGCCCTGAAGTCAGGAGGACCTGAGTTCAAATCTGGCCTCAGACTAAACACTTGACACTTACTAGCTGTGTGACCCTGGGCAAGTCACTTAACCCCAATTGCCTAAATAGAGAGAGAGAGAGAGAGAGAGAGAGAGAGAGAATTGGAGAAGAAAATGGCAAACCACGCCAACAGCTTTGCCAAGAAAACCCCCAAAGGTTATGAAAGGTTAAACATGAAAGAAAAACCACTGAACAACTATTTACTGCTCCCATATATGATGGCACCACAAACACACAGAAACTTGAGCTAGTTCTCAGATTACCTTAAACCATTGTGCTCAAATTTTGGGTTGGCTCGGAAGTGTATGTAGAACTTTTCAGACTTAGTACTGCGGTGGGACTGGCCAGCTTTTCTTATTCTCTATGAATTATTATCAAAAAATGTCAGAGTCCTACTTTTGTTTATGGCAATAACAACAGCAACAATAGTTTACATTTATATAGGCTTGTAAACAAATTTACAATTATTATTTCATTCAATCCTCACAACAATCTTGGGGAAAAGGTGCTATTATTACCCATATTTTACAAATGTGGAAACAGAGGGCAGACAGAGGCCCAGGATCATACAGCTAATACTAATATGTTCAGGTCTGAGTTGAACTCTGGTCTTCCTGACCAGCTCCAGTCCTCTGTCCACTGTGCCACATAGCTCCCTCTGTTTGAGGATCTTCCATAAAGATATGACCTTGGAATTTTGTAGAGCATGAAAAATCAAATAAGCCTTAGCCAAAGAAGGAGAATGTTGGTCAGTTGTGGGGCAAGTTATTTAAGATTAAGTTTCTCATAACGGGGTGAATAGACATAGCAGACAAGGACATGGCAAATAATTCAAGTCGCAATCAGTTATACTGTTAGAAATGTGATTGGACAACAATATTCTGAGCAGAAATTAAGAGCAGAACTGGGTGTTGGAGGACAATTTCCAAATATTCCCATTTCCTTAAGCTGAACCTCATACAATGTGATTGAGTAGATTTACTGTCTTGATCATCTTTCTCTGGATGATCTCTAACTTATTAGTATCATAAATGAGATGCCCAGAAGAAGGTATTGTTCAACCCCAGCAGGGTACAACTAGACTATTAGCTCCCCAAATCTATGTTGTCTCTCTTATCGTAACCTAACATCATGCAGGCAGAGGCTTCAAAAACCCCCAGTTTGTTGATTGATTGGGCCCCATAGATCAGGCCAATCCAATCCAAACTGCATTGCTTGACACAAAATGTACTAAAAGACTGAATGGAAGTGATACAGAGGCAGCCATCAACCAATCTTTGGAGAATAAGGAAAGGCAAAGAGCAAACATGATGTGATAAACATAGGGAATAAGAAAGCCTGATGCTTTTTCTATGGGCAGTTTTCTGATGAGAATGTAATAGCAAAATGGTACCTCTGGGCCAGAGCAGGCTTATTAGCAGAAGAAGGAGACACTGGGGCTGGGAGACAGGCTGGAGTAGAGCCAGTGGATACAAAAAAGTCTTCCAGAGGAGAGAGAAGTCTGCCCTTTAGAAGGAGCTAGGAACCAGTTTCGAACGCCAGATTACAAATTCCCTCAAATGACTGGACATGCAGTAGGCTGTCCACGAAGCAGTATTTGTGTGGGTAGTTAACAGAGCCTAGTCACCTGTAAACTCTCTGAAAACTCTTGAGTTTTGGGCATGCCCACAGACTGCCTAGGGCTGGGAAAAAGCCCTGGTGCATATTCTATGTGGCAGTTTGGGGAGTGTATTTTGAATATCCATCTTTTTACTTTTAGTGTCATGAGTAATGACTGTATGGTTAAAATATCCCTCCAGTTAATTCTATTAATAAATATCAAGATAATTAAGGTTTATTGATATGCAGCCAACCAAGGAGTAGAGTAGGATTTTCTAAGTGGGATTTGAAGCAAGATTCAGATTGGTGCTGTCACAATGACTATCCTCTTCCCCACTAAACAAAGCTCCCAGCTGCTACTCACAGCTATAAATAGAAGTTCTTGGAAAACCAATGGGAAACGGTGTTTCTCAACAACCTTTGGTATTGGGTGGAGCACATAGCTCTCAAGATCAGTGTGGGATTGCCAGTGACCTGGGCCCTCATTACTGAAAAGGGCGAAGTAATTAAACAGAGGGCTCCCTAGTAAGTCAACATCTCATTAGCTATTTTCTTCCTGCTTTATAGTGATACGATATATGGATTTTGTTGTTGAGCCTTCTCAGTCATGTCCAACTCATAAATATATGCTTGTATATGAATAAATTTGTATTTCTATATATTATAAATCATACAAATGCATGTATATATGTATATACATATACACACAGATATACACACGTGTATGTATATATATATATATGTTTGTATGTGTGTATGTGTGTATGCATGTATGTGTATGTATGTTGCCCTAGTGGACATTTTGGAGAGATATGGGCTGAATGATAACGCAAGCATGTGGAAGGTGGATGCTGGACTGTGGTGCATGGTTAGGCATTGGAAGTTTAGTTCACATCTGGCCTTTTCGCACTGGCAGTCACTTCCTGTAATTGACTGGTTCCTTCCCAAATATTCATTTTAAGGAATATGCCTAGACTAGCAATTTCTTCACACCTTTGCAAACTGCATCCTTTATTCTTTGAGATTTCTCTATTACTCTCCTGCT
The DNA here is from genome assembly GCF_003287225.1 of Phascolarctos cinereus. NCBI lineage: Eukaryota > Metazoa > Chordata > Mammalia > Diprotodontia > Phascolarctidae > Phascolarctos > Phascolarctos cinereus. Next base: position 71,712,937 of record NW_027555625.1, read on the forward strand.
CAGGCATAATTTACCCTCCCACTTTTCAGCTTCCTTTAATTTGCTGCCATCCTCCATCAGAATGCAAGCTACTTGAGAGAAGGGACCATCTTTCTTTCTGATTCTATTTACATATCCCTAGTACTTATCACAGTGCCTAGTACAAAGTAAACACTTAATAAATGTGTTTGCTTTTTTTTTTTACTTGACCCAAAAAATAGTCATAAAAATTTTGTGGAGTACCCTAGGGTTCTACACATCGTTCAGTGTCATTTTACATTTTTTTTAATGACTTGGATAAAGACATGAATAACAAACTTATCAAATTTTCAGATGACAGAGAGCCCAAAGGAGTGACAAAATCAGGATCCAAAATGATATTGTCAGCCTAAAACATTAGCATAAATTTAACAAAATGAAACTTGGTAAGCATATATGTAATAACTTTTTGGTGGGTGCTAAAAATCAACTCCATAAGCACAAAATGTGATAAGTATGGCAAGACATCAGATTGTTTGTAAGATATGGAGGTTCTAGTTGATTTCAAGATTCCTATTCCTATATCATAGAGTAGCTAGGTGGCACAGTAGGTAGAGTGCTGGAAGTCAGGAAGACTCATTTTCCTGAGTTCAAATCCAATCTTAGATGCTTGCTAACTGTATGATTCTGTCAAGTGACTTAATCCTGTTTGCCTCAGTTTCCTCATCTGTAAAAGGAGCTGGAGAAGGAAATGGCAAACCACTTCTCAGTATCTTTGTGAAGAAAACCCCAAATGGGGTCATGAAGAGTCAAAAATGGCTGAGAAGACCCTACAACAACAACAGCAACAACAACAACATCCTTGTACCATGTCACTATAAGGCAGAAAAAAATAGCTAATTAGATTTTGACTCATTAGGGAGCCTTCTGTTTAGTTATTTGTTTTCAGTGATGAGGGCCCAGGTGCTGACAATCTCCCCACACAAAAGTATGTGAGTATGTATGTGTGTGTGTGTGTGTGTGTGTGTGTGTGTGTGTGTGTATGTATACATACATATATACAGGTCTGTATATGTATGTGTGAATATATATATATGTGTATGTATATCTATATCTATATCTTTAACTGTCTTGATAATCTCTAAGCATATGTTAGCTGTGGCAAATCAAGGAGGAATTCAGAGTTTCATCATTCCCCTGTTTTAAAAATCTAGTAACTGGACACCCCCCCCCAAAAAAAAAGGGGAAATGAAGTTAGTCTGTCATGACTTGATATTGATGGAGAAACCCTAACTATTTGCAATCCCTGACTTTGAAATGTTAGAACCTAGAGTCACAGAATGACAAAGTATCAGAGTTGGAAGTGACCTAAAAGTATAGAAGGTTGAAGATGGAAGGAGCTTTCAAATATAGAATGTTCAAGCTGAAAAGGATGATAGAGACCAATGTAGTTAAACTCAGTGTTTTTTTTTTTAGATGAGAAAATGTGGGTCCTGAAGAGGTGAAGAGACTTGACCAGGGTCACAAATTGAGTCGGTCCCATGAGTTGGCACTTGATTACATTCCTGACTCTCAGTCCTGTAACACTTTCTTTACTTTACCTTTCCTTGCATTGAATTCTACTTTACTTTACTTTTTTCCTTCTGAGACCCTTCATTAATATCTTCTAGCCAAAAGGGTACATGCAGGGTCAAATGCAGAGGAGAAACAGATCCAGGGAGGCAGTTTTGATAAGTGTACAGACCTCTGATTAGTAGTCAGGAAAAATGGGCTCTATTCTCTTCTCTGTCACTCAATAGCCATGTGACCTCAGGTAATTCACTTAATCTCACTCAGCCTCAGTTTTCTCATTTGTAAGAAAAGTAGGGGACAACTGGGAGGGAATAAATTCTGAGGTCTCAGAAACTTCTAACATCTTTTCATGCTCCAAAAGTATATCTTCATGTTTCCAGAAAAGCCTTTTTTCTACAAAATAGACTCCATAGGTCTCACTCAAAATGCCTGTACTTAATGGAATGCTCCACAGAAAAGAAATAAAATAAGACTTTATCTTGCTTTATGTTTCAGCCAACATTAAACATAAAGGATAAGCATATTAGTAGAGATGTAATGTATATTTGTAATGCAAAGTATGTGTCATTCCCTGACTTAATCACTGGGTTTGTGGACTACTGTTTACTACAGTGTCAATCATTGTGCTGATAATCAATAATATTACTCCATAATGCTCCATCTATGCCAATCCATGTAGCAACTGCGATTAAAAATTCATGGGATATTATAGTTACAAAGGGTCTTAGAATGATCTGGCCCAATGCACTGAAACTCAGTTAGGGGAAACTGCTTATGCAAAACCAACTAGTTAGGGGTGGAGAGTTTGGCCAAAAAAAAAAAAAACAACAAAACTGGGGCTATTGTCTTCAAAATACCACTGCCTACTCTATGTTTTTTTTTGTTTTGTTTTTTACATTAGAAGAAAGAAAAGGGTATTCATCTTCTATTCACACAGATGGATTTTTAGATTATCTTATTTTCATCATAGTGACATATGAAGGAAGGCAAATTTTGATAAAGGCCCAATAGGCATGGTTGCCATAGGGAGGCAGCATACAGCTATATAGAGTCCCATTGGAGTAAGGTGTAACCCAGTGGAGAACAATTCCTCATGATTTACTAGAACTGGAAGACAACTGAAAAAAATTACCTGGCTCTATGGTGTCAAACTCAGATAGAAACTAGGCCATACATAAATATACCTGCCACGTATTGACTTAGTTTTAAAACTTAATATTTTCTAGGTTTTATTTAATTTTTATTTATTTTGTTAAGTAATTCTCAATTTTATTTTATTCTGGTTCTGGCCTACTTGAAAGTGTTGCCATGTTTCACACCTTTGATACAACCCTACTTTATATTTTCACAGTTGAGAATATTGAAGTCCAGTTGAGTGACTTGTTAATTAAGTTGTTAAGTGACTTGGCCATTTGGTAATTTGATATTTATGGAATAGGAAAAGAGAGTCACAGGTTTTATATGATCTTTGCAAGACATTATTTTAGCATTTCAACTATTTTCCTGAAAATACATCTCTCAGCACTTGCTGATCAATAGAGATCTCTGTGAAACATTCATTTAAAATGAGTTGTAGTTTAATTGTTGTTTAGCACTTAAATTCTTTTAGGCACTTAAAATTATATTTTTATGAGAATGGGAATATTAAATCAGAGAATTCTGGACTTAGAACTAGCATGTGATTTAGATATATTCATGTATATAGATACAATATAAAATACAATATAACTATATCTCAATAGAATGAGTTTCCTTTGTAATGCTATGAATTTTATTTTATGCATTTAAAAACTTTATTCTGAGGAGTCCACAGGCTTCATCAGGTTGCCAAATGGGGTCCATGATACAAATAAACCTGACCTTTATTTGTATCATGGACCCCATTTGGCAACCTGATGAAGCCTGTGGACTCCTCAGAATAAAGTTTTTAAATGCATAAAATAAAATTCATAGCATTACAAAGGAAACTCATTCTATTGAGATATAGTTATATTGTATTTTATATTGTATCTATATACATGAATATATGCATATAAATAATATCATAAACACATACATATGTGCATATATAGGTCTTACATATACATACGTATATATAAGTGTGTACATCCACAGTTTTGCCAGACTGTCAAAAGTGTCCAGGACAGAAATAAAGGTTAAGGAATACACATACACACACACACACACACACACACACGTATAAGAGTATATTTATATATACACACATATGTATATATACATGTATATCAATATGGCTACAAAGTATATGCACACATATACAAACATATAAACATATAGATATACATATGTATGCATATATACTTACGGCTATGTGTATGTAGTTCATATATGTACATAGTACATCTATATTTATATACATATACATACACACACAAAGAAACTGAGGCTGGGAGATGTTAAGTCAGGACCATGAAACTAGTGTCTGGGACAGGACTTGAAGTTAAGAGCTTCTGGCACCAAGTCCAGCACTCTATTGTTCCCCCTAGTACAGATGTCCTTTACCTCTCTGGACCTCAGTTTCATTTCTTTCGAATGAGGAGTTTACACTAGATGATGACTAAGATGATGTCTTCTGCCTTTGCACATATGATAACTAAATAGCATTCTGATACTCATGATACAGATGAGGAAACTGAGTTGTTGGCCACCCAGCTAGAAAATACTAGAGCTTGAATTTGAAAATATAGGTCCCTGAATCTTCTGCTCACTTTCTAGTCTACCACATTGACTGAAGATGCTTATAATCTCACAGGAGAGGTAGGATATGTGGACAGGTAATTTTAATACAAAACACACTGTGATAATTATATTATCAAGGCACAATTTAAATAAAGTTTGATGAGAACTATAAGAAAGGAAAGATCATTTCTAAGTAAAGTAGGTTAGAGAAGGCTTCATGGAGGAAGCACCAGTTGATTGGGCCCTTGTAGGATATAAACTTCTATGTATGAGTTAAAATGCATTCAATAAAGGCCTGTTACTTTTGTCACTGGCTCCTTTGACTATCTCAAAAGTCTCCTTCTCCTCACCTCCATATCTCTCCTCTAGGAGCTTATGAAAATTTATAGTCCAGAGAGAAAGGACATTCCCTCAGAGTCTATTCTTTGGTCTGAGTGTATGAATTTCAATTTGAGCATCTGTGGGGAGGATGTGTTGTAGGTACAGAGAGAGGCAGACATCCTCTAGTTGGTGTGGCTATTAGGAGCACTGGGGGGATATCTGAGTCCAAAATCCAAACCTCAGGAAGGGATTCTTGTATTTTGGGATCCATTATGAGAGAGTTCTTACAAAGCTGAGGAATATGAATGGTGCTATTCCAATATTTTAATTATTTCCAGAGGTGACAGGAGCCTTAGAGCACATGACAGTAGACTATTGATTTTGTGTATTGTGGCATAAAGGATAGCAAATGGCAAAAGCATTTGTAAGCATGACTGAGTAGGTGTGCAAAATCAGAGTACATTGACTTTTGAGCTCACTTAACCCAAAAATGGTGCAAGCTTCAGCAGATGCTACTTCTGGAGGGTACCTTTGGTAAAAGTTCAAGGGCGTTCTTACCCTACTTCCTTTCTCCCCTGTCCTCTCTCCAGTGCATCTTTCATGTAGTTGTCAAATGGCATTTCTTGTACACAGATCTGATCTTGTTATTCTTCTGCTCCAAAAATTTCACTGGCTCCTAACTGTTCCCCAAATAAAGTGTTAACTATTTTGCCTAGCATTCATACAGTTGAAATCCTATATTTCTTTTCTCATCTCTCCACCAACTTCATGGTCCAAATGAAAACTACTATTTCCAGACTTTATTCTTTCCCACTTCTGTACTTTTGGATTGAGTGTGCACTCAATGCAGCCTCTGAGGCTGACGTGCAACAAAGCACAGATCAATTCTCTGTTGTTTGGGCTAATTTTGTCTTAACAATTAACACCAAGAAAACACAGGTTCTCCACTAGCCATCCATATGTGGAACCATATAAAGAAATTTGAAATGTTGTGAATAAGTTCAATTACTTCGGCAGTATGCTTTCCAGGGATGTCCACGTAGATGATGAAGTTGATGCATACATTACCAGATGTAGTACAGTGTTTGGGAAGCTCCAGAGAAAAGTGTGGGACAGAAGAGGTATTGGACCACCTACCAAACTGAAGGTCTACAGAGCTATTGTGCTGATCTCATTGTCGCATGTCTGTGAAACCTGAAGAGTATGCCAGCATCATGCCAGGAAACTGAATTGTTTCTGTTTGAATTGTCATAGGAAGATTCTGAAGATACTTTACAAGATAGTAAGGTCCTTTCTTGAGCTGAACTGCCAAGTATTCAAGCTCTACTGTAGAGAGCACAGCTCTGATGGGCTAGTCACATTGTTCAAATGCCAAAAGTGTGTTTGCCTAAAAGGCTATTTTATTGAGAACTCACATCTCAAGTGGGTCTCTTCTGTAGCAAGGCAGTCATTCCATTCCTCCCTAATCAATTCCATATGTCATCAAAGCTATTCCATATCTTTTATCCTATCTTCAAGCAGAGAACCCCAAGTCTGACCATGTTGACTGAGACTTCACCTCCGATTTCATTGAGAAAATTGAGGGTATTCACCAAAAGCTCCTTCTTCCTTTCTTCTCATCTCATATACCATTGACTCCCTTCTCCTCCTTCCCTTTATTCTCTATTGAAGAGGTGGTACATATTGAAAGACTAAGCCTACTACATGTGCCCTGGTTTCTTGTCCAGTCCCGTCTTTTCCAGCAGATTGCTTCCATCATCGATTATCGCTACTCACTAATCTTCAATCTTCCCTATCAGCTTGTTCCTTCCCTTTTGTGAATGACCATTCCCAAGTCTCCTTCATCTTTAAAACAAAAATCCTCCCTAGAGCCTATAATCCACACATGCTATCATCCTATATTTCTCTTCCTCTTCTCAGTTAAACTTGAAAAAGCAATCTATACTAATTCACTCCACTTCTCCTTTATCATTCTTTTAAAACCCTATGCAATCAGTCCCTGTCTTTGCAGTCTTTTGTACATTATTGCCATCTATGTATTTATTGTCCAATCATAGTGGCATACTTGCTGTTGTTCAAAAAAATCTGCTATCTCCTTTTTCTATGCATTTTCATTCCCTGTTTCCCTTGTCAGTGATAACATTCTCTCTTTTCAGCCCTGCTTCTTAGAAACCCTGTACCCTGGCTTCCTTCAAAACCATGCTCAAATGTCACCTTCTGCAGGAGACCTTCCCTAGTCCACTCAGCTGCTTATGAATTCTCCTCAAAGCTAACCTCTCTATCCAATGTATTTAATGTATATTTATCTATATACACTCTCCCCCCTTAAGTTCCTTGAAGTCAGGGATGAATTTACTTTTTCTCTGTATTCTTAGGGCTTAGCAACATCTCTGGCACCCAGCAAGTGCTTAATAAATGTTCAGTGTTGATGGATGGATTGTCTTGCAAACCTCTAATGTTTTTATCACATGCTATTTCATATCATAATGATCTGTGCTTATTACTTACCACTTTCCTAAATTGTGACCTCCATAGAGACAGTGGCCTAACTAAACATGTATTTCCTGAACTGAGTACAGTGCTTGAATTTCATAGAGAGTTAATAAATGTTTGCTACATGACTGAATGAATGGCCGTCAAATGAATAGATTTTGGAAAAGAAAAAAAAAGGTAGTTTAATCAGCATCTGTTTCCTGTTAAATGTCTAACCAGTGAAACTCTAAACAATGGTCATTTTAGAAATGATTAACACAGATGTTCTTAAAGCTGTGGAATAATTGTGTTTGCAAATGATTTTGGAATACTGTATACTATGCTTATCTATATTTTGCTCCAGTGTTATGAAAGCTAGGTAAGGTTAAGGTTAGCCAGGCTAGGAAAGCCTGTCATGGGTATTGAAATGAATGACTGGAAAGTCATACCAGTATTCAGTTGGAACAAAGATGAGGAGTTGATCAGATGTTTTGGTCATGCTGGACCTTTTGGGAAGGGAGAGTTAAGATGAGACCTATACTTATATAGCAGATGTGTATAGCCATGTTCTAAGCAACATTAGAGGGCAAAATTGGGAGGCTAGCCAAGGTTGGTATATTAAGCATATTTTATCCAATCAAAGTGATAGTTTGTAAGCAGGAGAAGATTACTCTGAGCATTTATTACCCAATTGGAATTAAAAAAATAATGATGATCTGTGATTACCATTGTACAAATTTTTCAGCCAATCAGGAGAGGTATGGTTAAAATGTCAATCAGGTGGCTTGGAAGCTTAAGAGGGGAAGACCTATATTTCTCTGCCCTCATTTCTACTCTGCAAGAGACAACAGTAGTGGTCAACTGACTGAGGAAATTTGACACCAAGTACATAACCACATGGAACTTTTTGCTGTCAGGAAAATATTTTGTGAACTTTACCGTGAATGCATGAAAGAGTTATAATTTTGGAAGCAGAAAGAACTCTGGATGCAATGACTCCCTTCCAAAGCAGTAAATAGGGTGGTGTACTTTTTCCAACAGGGCAGAAGTTGTGTGGGTAAGAAAATATCCAGGCAGCGAGGTTGCACATTGGATAGAGCACCAGCCTTGGAGTTAGGAGATCCTGAGTTCAAAGATGGCTTACTAGCTGTATGACCCTGGCCAAGTCACTTCACCCTGTTTGCCCTAATTTTCTACTCTGGAAAATAAGTTGGAGAAGAAAATGGCAAACATTTCAGTATTTTTGCCAAGAAAACTCCAAGTGGTTTGACAAAGAATGAGACATGACTCAATTGAATGGGGTAGCTAGGTGGTACAGTGGATAGAGCTGTAAACTGGGAACAAGGAAGACTCATTTTCCTAAGTTCCTAAGTTCCTACGTGTGTGTGTGTGTGTGTGTGTGTGTGTGTGTGTGTATACAGCATATCATAAAGGTAATATATCATATTACCATATTATGTTGATATATCCTGTTATATTAATGTATCCTATGTAGTATGATCTACTATATTACATATTAATCCTAAGATGTTAATATATTCCATATTGTGTGTTATATATAACACATTAACATTGCATATTATATATATATACATACGAGTATATATATATATATATATATATATATATATATATATATATATATATATATATATATGTGCCTTAATATTTACTAACCTCTAACTGAAATTAACCACTTTTAATGTGATTATTTTTTATGTTGAGGTGTCCAGAGTCTTTATGAATAAAGTAAAAAACATATGGCCACAATAGAAAAATTAAAATTGAAATGAAGGATAATATTAATATTTTTCCCTAGCAAGAAATTTTAGTAGTTCTTTCCCTCCTCCTAATGAAATGAGATTGAGCAATATTGTACAGCCTTGGTTAAATATATCCACAGCAAGGTGAATATAACCAGCTCTTCTTATAGACTATTACTGCTAGCTAGCTAGCTTTTATAATAATTTAAGTTTTATATAGAAGTACATGTGTGTATATATACTATATATAATATACATAATATACATAGCACACATGCACATATACATATTCTCATTTGATCCTAATAACAACCTTATAAAGTATGTTTTATATATATGTATATGTGTATATGTGTGTGTGTGTGTGTGTGTGTGTGTGTGTGTGTGTGTGTGTGAATGGCTATTACTAGCCTCATTTACAGGTGAGGAAACTGGAGAGGTTTTATGTCTTGCCAAAGGTCACATAGCTAGTTAGTGTCTGAGAAAGTATTTGAAGTTGTCTTCTGGACTCGAAGTCCAACATGATGTCCTAAGTACCACCTAACTACAATTAGACTTATCTGAGACAAAGCCTAAAAATACAATACAAATAAATGCTACTCCATGCCTTGCCAATTGTGGTATGGAAATAATCCTGGTTTCTCAAAGGTGATAATTAGCAAACCAGAAGTTCTGTTGATTACTAATCTGGAAAGACCTTAAGTATTATGTGCCTAGCACCTATCTATTTCTGCTGTCTGATGACCAAATTAGGTATCTACAGGGAAGCCATCAATAATATTGCATCCTCCTCCCCTCCCCTATGGATGTATATGTGTGTGTGTGTGTGTGTGTGTTTATAATGTATGTATATATATATATATATATATATATATATATATATGCACGCACACATACATATACGCACACATAGTATATATAATGTATATATGTAGTGTGTGTGTGTATATATACATATATATATATATTTCGGGCAGAGATATTCCCAAAGATTGTCCATTGTCAGAAAAAAAAAACACAAAACCAAAAACAAAACACGAACTGCATTGCTAGAGCCTGCATCCACACTGATGAAACAATGGATTCTTTTATGTACTAAAGCACATTCTTACACTACTTTTTTAATGCCCAGAGGAAATTTAAACATCACTTATTGTATAAGGCTCAAAAATTAACTCTGCAATAAGCATATTTCTAAGGTTTTCAAAAGTCCCCTTTTGATGCTAAAGTAGTGCCCTGTGCAAAGACATACTTCTCATTGCAGGTGGAAAAAAGTAATAATAATAAAAAAAAAGAATGACTTGTGATACTTTTACTTTAGACTGCTCAACTGAGTCTTGGAACAAAAGTCTTGAGATCTTCCATTGACCCTTTTGTCCACTGTCTGTGGTTTTTCCTAGTAGCCAAGCAACACACCAGGAGATATCACTTAAACACCCCTTTTCAAATATAAGAACACAAAGTGGAAGCAAATGAAGTTTCCTCTCACACTGATTCAACCTGTGTGCCCAGAACTCGACCTTTTCAGTGAGCTTTCTGTTCACACTACATAAGAAGGTGACATATGAAAAAGTATGGATTCTGCACAAGCCTTGAGGGAGCAGTAGTTCACTTCCAAATCTAAGCTTGAAGAATACTCAACTGTCACTTCACGGCTTGAAAACACCAGCTTCTATTCATGCATATAAATTGCAAGTATGAAACTAAAATCCAGAGCCTTGTTGATATTTAACTATGTCACCAGCCTTCCTTTACTGCTTTGTATCCAGAGCATATGAGGGTCTTATGATATACAGAAACACTAATATTTAGTGTAATGTCAGACACAGAGTAACTGGTACCTAAGACTTTGCAATATCAGTTTCAATTGGAATTGAAAAATGAGCATTGCCTAACTGGTTTTAAGATGGAGGATTCTAATGAAAAAGAAGTTATAATTAATTAGCATAAGAATTCTTCTCTAATTTCTTTTGTTAAATTTTTGATGCTTTCTTATTTACATTATGTCATTTTCATATATAACTCTCACCTTATTAAAAAAAAGTTTACTTTTTTTATTAAAGTCCAGGTCAAAGGAAAGGAGAGAAAAAAGACCATTAAAACCAATTAAAACATCAAAAAGTTCTCACACCATTTTGTATCATTCTACCATACTAGTTCTCCATCTCTTCAATGAAAGGTGAAGAAGGTAAAATCTCTGATTTCTTTTCCAGGAGAAAGATTTGCTGTTACATTGTAACAAGTTTACATATATGGTTTTCCTGGTTCTGTTTAAGTCACTCTGCATTAGTTCATATAAATGTTGTTTTTTTTTTTTAAATTCCTTACATATGAAAATTTAAAGACACAATAATATCATATTATATTCAGGTAGAATTTTATATACACATTCTCTTATTGACCTAATTTATTTGTATGTACTTCCAATATGAAAAGAAAAGAATAAGGTGAGTATTTGTATTTATTTACTTTTTTTTTATGGAGCATCAGAAAAAAAATGTCCAAATAAATATGCTGTCAAAATGTGGAATTATTTTCCTATATATCATGTTACTTTCTACGTGCATAGAGTAGAAAGTGTATTCATGTTGAAGTAGAAGACGTACTTTTAAATTCTATTTGACTAGTAGAAGTAGAGAGGGAAAATAAACAGCATCACTTCAGAGTCTCCATATCTATAAAATGAGGCAAATGGAAATAGAATAACAACTTTCTAGGGATTTTTTAAGGGATTCCTGGTCAGTATAAGTTATATTAAAATTCTGAGTTTATTCTAACTTTGAGATTCCATGATTCTATAATACTGTACCTATCTGACGTGGTTTTGTGAAGAGTGTATTGTAAATTCTGAAGTGCTTTTTAAGTATAATCTATGATAATTATTCATGGAAACAAACAAAAAAAACAAGGCAGTATAGTTATGCCATAGTGTGAAAAGTCCACAAAGAGAATGTTTTATTTTTTTCTTAAGGTTTCAAAGAATATTGAACTTTTTCCATATTATCACCAATTATATTAATAGGTATGTGGAAACAATGTAATGGCTTCATGAAGTATTAATGCACTAATGGATATGCCAACCTGTCATTGTCATTCAAATTGATAGGGCATTTTATCTTTAATGGTTTAGAGTGTGCAATCAACTACTGAAGTTTTAAATCCTACTACTGATAAGCTAATGTATGCTCTTTTATGTTGACTTAATATTTCAACATTAAAGAGAAAATACTACAGAAGTAAAGAGTGCAAGATAGTAATCTCTGTCTAATTGAAGAGAATAAGTCACTAGTTTAAAGGATTTGTGTGTGTGTTTGCAATTAACAGCCTTAATAAGCATTTAAGAAGGAAGATACCATCTTGATATGAAGGTTTAAAGCATTAGTGGATGTATAGAAAAATGAGGAGCTTTAGCAGTTGTTGAAGTAGCTAAGTTGTCTTTTTCTTTCTTTTGATGAAACTAAATTATTGCAGAAATCCACAAGAAAAGGACCACTAAATGAGCAGCAACCATGCTTATTTTCAGTATAGAGAGAAATGGTGAGATTTGCATATATAAAGCCTGAATTTTTTTCACCTTTATTAATGTATGCCATTAGACTTCCCCCCACCCCAGTTGTACAATACTTTCTTGGTAGCAGGCTTTTAAAAAATACTATTTACTTTTCTTTTCCAATTATATGTCAAGACAACTTTTAATATTCAGTTTTACAAGATTTTGAGTTCCAAATTTTTCCCCTCTCCCTCCCTCCCTTCTTCTTAAAATAGTAGGCAATTTGATACAGGTTATATATGTGCATTTGTGTAAAACATATTTCCATATTAATCAAAGTTGTAAAAAAAGAAACATAACAAAAGAAAAAAATTTAAAAATAAAGTAAATGAAAAATTAATGTCTTGATCTGCATTCAGAGTTCATATTATCTGAACAATAAAGAAGCCTATTTCTTGTAAACAATATACTGTAGAGTTCTGGTTTTTGATACATTCTGCTATTCACTTCTATTTTATGGGAGAGGTCATTCGATTCACATTCAACGTTATGATTACTAACTCTATATTCCCTCCATTCTATTTTTCCTCCTGTTTATCCTTCCTCTCTTTTACCTTTTCCCTCCTCACAAGTGCTTTGCTTCTGGCTACCATGTCCGCTGATCTGCCCTCTCTTCTGTCGGTCTCTCACCTACCCTTTTAGTTGATTTCCTCCCCTCCTACTTCCCTGTAAAATAAGATAGATTTATATATTTGACTGATTGTGTATGTTATATTTCATCTTTGAGCCAATACTGATGAGATTAAGGTGCAAGTGATGACCATTGCCTACCCTACCATCATTCATTCCACTGTATTAAGTTTTTCCTGCCTCTTTGTGTGAAATAATTTACCCCTTCCTAACTCTCCCTTTCTTCTACACCTAGTATACCCCTCTTTTTCATCCCTTAATTAATTTTCATGTCATTCCTTCAAATTCACTTTATACCCATACCGTATGTCTATGTATTTTCCATCTAGCTGCACTATTAAAGTGGCACAATTTTAAGAACTACAAGTATCATCTTCCCATATAGGGACGTAAACAGTTCAGTTCCATTGAATTCCTTATGCTTTCTTTTTCCTTTTTACCTTCTAGGTTTCTCTTGGGTCTTGATACTGAAGATCAATTTGGTTGTTGTTGTTATTCAGTCCTGGTTTTCCTCCTATGAAAGCTTGAAATCCTTCTATTTCATTGAATGATCATTTTTCAGGGCAGCTTGGTGGCACAGTGGATAGAGCACCAGCCCTGGATTCAGGAGGACCTGAGTTCAAATCCGGCCTCAGACACATAATACTTACTAGCTGTGTGACCCTGGGCAAGTCACTTAACCCCATTGCCTAAACCCCTCCCCCCAGAAAAAAAAAGAATGATCATTTTTCCTCTTGAAGTACTATGCTGAATTTCCACAGTAGGTAATTCTTGGTTGTAGTCCAAGTTCCTTTGCCTTCTGCAATATCATATTCCATGACCTCTGATCCTTTAATATTGCAGCTGCTAAGTCCTGTTTAATCCTGATTGTGGCTCCCTAATATTTGAATTGTTCTTCATACTTGGCTCTCTGAGGCCAAGGACTATGGGATTGTCTTTCTAAATTGTGTATCTCAAACAGATCCCAGAATTTGTGATCATATTTATTATAGATTTAATTAACTAATTAATTAATCATGGCAAACAGATTGATTATGATAGTATCATAAACCAGAGGCTTAAAACTCTAGGGATAATGCAAAGATAGAAACAGTAAGTATATTCTCATCTATCCTGGTGTTCTGTTCACTTAATTTCTACGCACAGTGTAATGAGTATTTATGTTCAAATATGAATATGGAAATAAATTTCCTTTAGAGTACTATGTAGAAGAAAGTAGCATGGAGTGCTGGTTTCAAAGTCAGAATGATCTGAGTTAAAATTCTAGTTCTGATACAGACTAGCTGTAGCACTGAGAAATTCACTTATACTCTCAGGGTCCTTATACTCTCAGAATACCTCTCCATGATTATAACTTGAAAGCAGGCACATACTTGAAGTGGTAGTAATAGTAATAGTAGTAGTAGTATCAGCAGCAGCAGCAGCAGCAGCAGTAGTAGTAGTAGTAGTAGTAGTAGCAGTAGTAGTAGTAACAGTAATGATAATAATACAACTTAAGATCTGCAAAATCCTTCCTCACCACATCCATGTTAAGTAGGTATTATTATTATTATGCCCAATTTACAAACGTAGAGACTAAGGCAGACAAAGGTTCTAACTGTCCCAGGGTGACATTCCCAGGGTCAATAAGTATATGAGGCCAGATTTGAGTGGATTAAAGTTTTCCTCTTTCCATGCACAGCGTTTTACCCACCATGCCAAAGAACTGCCTCCCACTATTTGGCATAAGGTGCTTTGTTGTTGTTTGTTTGTTTGTTTTTAAACTGAGAATTCTACACACCAGTGTAATCCCATGTGCAGCAGAAAACAAAAATAAAGATGACATGAAATGTTTAATACATTCAAGCAAACAATTAAACATTCTGAAGTTGCTAAGAAAAGGGAGAAGAAAAATGTGGATAAAAAATACCAACTGCCCTCAACTAGAACCCTATAACTATTAGTTTCATGAATTCTGTGGCTTACAGAATGGTTCAAATCTAAGCCATTCACTTGTTTCCTGCTAATTTCCCATGCTGAATATCCACTAGCAATAAACATATCAAGTGGAGAGTCCTAGGCCTCAATTTCACTCCTGTTATCTGACAACAGAAGGCATCTGAGATGTAGAAGAAGGTAAAATTTTCTGAAGTTAGTATATAAGCCCACCAGAAGAGAAGTCATCACTAAGTATATTTTCTTACAATGTCAGATGAAATGGAAAAGTTCAATTCCCTCAGAAATATAATGTGATCTTAATGGGGGTTTATGCCAAAGGCAGACCTTAGAACTGGGGGATCCCAATACTCAGCTGAAGCCTGAGTTTTGTCACTTAAAAATATGGGTAATCATCAACAAAAAACAAGCAATATAAACTATTTTGTGGGGCTTCAATTTTCTTATCCATAAAAAATGGAACAATAATACACGCCACCATTATTAAGTAAAAAGTTTCTGAGGAAAGAGCTTTGGCAAATGCTAAAGAGCTATGAAAGTATGAATTTGCTAAAAATTATAACCACCTAAATGTGAACACCACCTAAACTGAGGAATAATGAAAGAAGTTCTGACCCCAGTGCTGTCCGAGCTCATCCTTTTGTTGTTATTTTTGGGATAGACTATTTCACCATTTGATTTTGTTTATTCATCATTAGGATTTATTAGATTAAATTAAACATTAAGATTTATTAACAGGATGACAATCATTATGACTTATTGTTTATTAAGATTTATTGAGATGGAGGTTTTCAAAATAAATACATGTATGAGTATTTAACATGCTGAATAAATCTTTAACCTAGCAGTTTGGAAAGCAGCCTGTTGTAAATTCATAGAGGAAAGCCCTCTGTGATTTATTGTGGATGGCATTCTCTAGCTCCTTCATTTTTACTTGTTTTTTTTTCTTTCCTACTGCTTTTCTTTTCTCCACTGTATTCCTTAGCGAAACTTCATGAGTAATAATTTTTGGGTGACATTTTTGAACATAGAAAGTTCTAAGCTTGCTGGGTTAATATGGAATTTCAACAGTTGAGGACAGGCAGACATAAGGCATTAGAATATGATGAGATCTGCTAGTCTAAAGTCAGCAAGGCTAATGCTAATAGCAAAGGATGAATATAGATTAGGTTAATCAGACCCATGACATTAAGGTCAAAGCAGTATGTAATGACAACATATGAGGCAGAACTAGGCAAAAGGAAACAATGGAAAAAAAGCACAGGAATTTGAGTCATGAAAACTTGGGTTCACGTTCTATATCAGACACTTACAATATAGGAAAATTGTATAATCTCTCTGAGCCTCTGTTTCTTATCTGTAAATTGGAGATCATATGTAAAACACTTAGCTAATGGGGCTATTGCGAAGATCAAATTAGAAAATGTTTGTAATTTGCAAACAAAGGCTAGTTATTTGTGTTATATTTATTAATAATATCATAAAATTAATTTGGCTACAATTTGTGAACAAGATATGAGTCATGTGTGTGACAGTAACTAATAAATAAACTATATGTTCATAGTAAGCCAACTAAGGAGAGTAAAGATCAATACTTATAATAAATTAAAATAAGTTGTATACAAATGCATATGGACACATAGATATATGGGGAAAGTAACTTCAACTTGGTAAATGCAAATAATTTTTGATTTCTAAATTGAGAAATTATTAAAGTACATTGACATCAATTATAACAATTTCATAAAAAAAATTAACTAATGGAAAGCAATTGCTATAATAAGAAGAATGAAAGAATTTTAAAACTACCTGCACTAACACTTGCCCTCTCACTGAGCCAAAAGTTATGCCAGCCATTGAGGACAACTCAAGTACATTTGTAAAATCCTATACAGAAGGGTCAAATATTATAAGTAGGGGACGGAACAATTTAAAATAACTTTTAAGAAGTTTCAGGGAGGGATAAAATTGTATGAATGTATATAGTATATGCACACATGTATATACATATATACAGACATACATATAAATGCATGTTAAATGTGTGTACATATGTACACACACACACACACACACACACACACACACACACACACACACATATAGCCTGGAGTCAGGAAGACTCATCTTCCTAAGCTCAAATCTGGCCTCAGACACTTACTGGCTGTGTATCCCTGGGTAAGTCACTTCACCTTATTTTTATCAGTTTCCTCATCTTTAAAATGAGCTAGAGAAGGAAATGGCAAACCACTCCAGGACCTTTCCAAGAAAACCCCAAATAGGGTCACAATGAGTCAGAAACAATTGAAAACAAGTGAACAACAAAAACGTATGACAAGTACATAGACATAGACACAAACATACTTATTCACCAAATAAAAGTAAGTATAATGAAGAAGAGGAGCAGTTGAGAAACTAAGTAGTTCACTGAATACAAAATACAAGAAAAGAACAAACAATAAAACCCGTGGCTCTACATTTCAATAAAGAGATGTCCAAAGCTTAGATCATAAGCAAGATGATTAGATCTCCCTACCCGAAGAGGCAAATTTGAGTTCCTAGGTGTCACTGAAACTTGGATGGAATGAAACTTATGACTGTAATATGATTCTAGATGATTATATCTTATAAAAAAGATAGATTAAAAAGGGTACTGAAGAGTAGTGTTTATTAAGGGAGAATTCTAATGTGAGGAAATCAATCCAGACACCTCCAGGATCCACAGGAGAAAACATAGGAGAGTATTTGTTTAAAATTCAATAGAATGAGTAACAAACAAGCAAAAAGTCATTGGAGTATACTTTAGATGATCTAAACAGAAACAGAAAATAGATGAGTCTATGAAAGTGATCATAAGACAAATGAAGAGGCATGATATACAAGTGCTTCAAGATATAAATTATCTTAGAAATAGTATTGGTACTGTCTCTGCCGCTGTTTGTCTGCCTTTCTGTCTCTGTTTCTGCATGTTTCTGTCTGTATGTGTGTCTCTGTCTCTCTCTGTCTGTCTCTGTCTCTCTCACTCTCCCCTTACCTCCCTAAAGCAGAGAGGGTAATGCATTTTCCACTGGCAGTATTGATATTAGTAATAGTTTAACGTTTCAAAGTAAGAAGAATCCAAGAGAGAAGGGAATGTATTGTAGATCTGATTCTCATGACCAGAGAGAGATTGGTTTCTAGGAGAAATGATGGAAATATTAAAAGAAAGTTGTCATTCTTTCAAAGACTTTGCGATAGAGAAAAAAATACAACTAAATACAGTTTGATGTGTAACCTAGATGTTGGGAGAGCATATTTCAATGGGTTTAGAGGAAGGATAAGTCA
Source organism: Phascolarctos cinereus (assembly GCF_003287225.1). Lineage (NCBI taxonomy): Eukaryota > Metazoa > Chordata > Mammalia > Diprotodontia > Phascolarctidae > Phascolarctos > Phascolarctos cinereus. Next base: position 71,731,162 of record NW_027555625.1, read on the forward strand.
GAATCCATGATAGAAGAATATTTACAAAAATATAAATTGCCTAGATTAGCAGAAGAGGAAATAGAATATCTAAATAGACCAATTTTAGAAAAAGAAATTGAACAGGCCATAAATGAACTTCCTAAGGGAAAAAAAAAGCACCAGGACAAGATGGATTTACAAGTGAATTCTATTAAGCATTTAAAGATCAACTAATTCCAATATTAAACAATTTAGAATACTAGGCAAAGAAGGGATCCCACCAAACTCTTCTTATGACACAAATATGACGCTGATACCTAAACCAGGAAGAGTGAAAACAAAGAAAAAAATATGGGCCAATTTCATTAATGAGTATGGATGTAAGAATCCTAAATAAAATAGTAGTTAAAAGATTACAACAACATATAATAAAGATTATACATTATGATCAAGTAGGATTTATACTAGGAATCCAGGAATGGCTTAACTTAAGGAAAATTATTAATATAACTGATTATATCAATAATAAAAGTTTAAAAATCACATCATTATATCAATAAATGCAGAAAAAAGCTTTTGATAAAGTTCAACACTCATGGTTTTTTTTTAATTAAAAACACTTGAAAGTAGTGGTATAAATGGATTTTTTTCCCTGAAATTGATTAAAAAAAAACCTACCAGTAAGCACTGTTTGTAATGAGGGTAAGTTAGATGCCTTCCCAGTAAGACCAAGTATGAAACAAGGATGCTTATCATCACCAGTATTATTCAATATTTTATTGGAAATTGCAACAGCAATAATAGAAGAAAAAGAAATAGAAGGAATTAGAATAGGGAATGAGGTAATAAAACCATCTCCTTTTTTTTTTGCATACAATGTGATGATATACTTGGAAAATCCCAAAAACTCAACTAAAAAGTTAATTGAAACAATAATTTTAGTGAAGTAGCAGGATAAAAAGTGAATTAACATAAATCATTAGTATTCCTATATATCACAAACAAAACCCTGCAGGAAGAAATCGTAAGAGATAACACATTTAAAATAACTCTAGACAGTATAAAATACTTGGGAGTATACCTGCCAAAACAAATCCAGGGAGTATATAAACAAAATTATATTTTAATAAAACATTTTTATACAAATAAAATCAGATTTAAATAATTGGAGAAATATTAAATGTTCATGGGTAGACAGGGTCAATATAATAAAAGCAATAATTTTGCCTGAACAAATGTATATATTCAATGCCATCTGAATTAAATTACCAAAGGGACATTTTACTGAATTAGAAAAATAATAACATAATTCATTTAGAAGAACAAAAAGTCAAGAGTATCAAAAGAATTGATTTTTAAAAAGTATAAAAGAACTACGAGCTTGATTCAACCATTTTGGAAAGCAACCTGGAATGATGCCCAAAGAGTTATTAAACTATTGTACCCTTGACCCAGTAAGGGTCTATTTACTAGGTGTTTGGGGGGGGAGGGGGAAAGAATCTATATGTTCTAAAATATTTATAGCATCTCTCTTTGTGGTAAAAAAGAATGGGAAGTTGCAGAGATGCCCATCCATTGGGGAATGGCTGAATAATGTGTGGTATGTGATTTTGATGGAATATTACTATGCTATAAGAAATGATGAGCTCTTTAATTTTAGGGAAAAAAAAACAGATAGCCTCGAACAAAATGTTGAATAGTGAAATGAGTAGAACCAAGAAAACATTCTATACAGAAACAATATTGTTTTAAAAAACAACTTTGAGCAAATAAGTCATTTTGACTATTATAAATACTCAAATTAACTACAAAGGATGTATGAAGACACTATCTGTATGCAGAGAAAGAAGTGATAAGTAGAAGTATGTGTAGAATAATTTTACATATATGGATAGATATATGGATAGATAGATAGATAGAGTATTGTATATTTAAAAGGACTAGCAAGTTGTACATAATAGATTTGCAGTTTCATGTGCAATCATCTTTTTTAAAAATTTCTACTGTCATAGAAATGCTTGTTTTATTTTATAAATTAAAAATAAATCATGTATTTTTAAAAGAACACATGAGAAGTCAGACCCACCAGAGAAATTTGGGAAATAATTCAGGGAAATAATTTCAATGAGGAGGGAAAATACAAACAGCCTGAATAAATTAATATGGATTCACCTAGAATTCAGCAACAGCTTGATGTTTCCATATATAAAGAGCTGGGCCTGAAGTCAGGATAGAACTAAGTTCAAAGCCAGCCACACTTACTGTGTGTAACCTTGGCAAATCACTTAACCTATGTTCACCTCAGTTTCCTCATGATAAAATGAAGATAATAATAATTCCTACCTACCAAGGGTGTTGTAAGAATCAAAAGAGTTCTTATTTTAGTGGTTCTTGGAACATAGTAGGTATATACTATGATTGTCATTATTAGTAATAATTCTTACTTAAATTTTGAAAATATACATGCGGAATATAAAAGCAAGGGCAGGTAACAGGTTGGATACAAAGTATGACAAAGTACAACAAAAACAGTATTAGCACTGGTAAGGCTTAAAGTGAGCCGAATTGGGAGAGGAGTAAAACACTGAACGATAACAACAACAACAAACAGTTTTTGAAAGTTGTATCAATGGGAAAATTAAAGATCAAAGAAGAGTGGATGGACCAATAAGTAACAGAGAGAGAGAAAGCAAAGCTGCTCATTTCCAATTGCTTCTGTGTTTTGTTTTATTACCAAGGAGAATGACCTTTAAATGGGAAAGGAAAAATCAACAATGGATAATAGAAAGTTCATACCCAGGAAAAGTAGGGGGATAGTAAGAGAGTTCTAACTGCCCTTCATAAACGTAAGACACCTCACCTTGATGTCCTATATCCTTGAGTATGGAAAGAATTGGTGAACAGAGCCACTGACAGTGATATCTGAAATATTGTTGAGGACAGGAGGTATCCCCTAGACTTGGAAAAGAATAAATATCTTGATTTTCAAGAAAGGGAAGAGAATAAGATCTGCACACACTATAGGCTGCTGAGCTCAACTTTGATTTATGGTAAAATTCCAGAACTTATCAGTAAAAAGATGATTAGTTAAGATTTAGAAAAGGAAATAGGATTACAAAAAGCAAATGTCTCCATAAAGAATGTATGATGGCAGACAGACCTTCCCAACTTCTTTTCCCTATTTTCATTAGGGTAACTAAACTGGTAGGTCAGGAGAATGTTACAGCTATAGTACACTTAGATTTTATCAAAGCTTTTGACAAAATAACTTGTCCTATTACTGTGGAAAAGATGGTGAATGTGGGCTATATGTCCATAAAATTATTTAGATTCAGAACTGGTTGAATTACTAAGTTCTATGTCACCTTGCCAAAGAGTTTCCAGCTATGGTCTTATGAAACTGTTATTAGCGATGAGTGATTTATTATTTCCATCAGGACTGTGATAAAGACAGAAGTGGCATGCTTATCAAATATGCAGATAATATAAAGGTGGAGGATATAGATACCATACTGGATGACAAAGTGAGCATCTAAAAAAGTCTTGACAGCTGGGAGAGCATTGGGTTGAATCTAATAAGTTGAAATTTAATAGGAATGAATATGAATTATTAGATTTGGATTTAAAAATGAATTTCACAATGACAAGATGGGGAATGCATACTTAGACATTAATTTGTCTAAAAAAAATATCCAGAGTTTTTCACTGACTCTAAGTTTAATATGAATCAGTAGTGGAATGGCCAGAGCATCCAAAAGAAAGTGACCTCATCAGTCATCTGTAAGTATTCTCTCAGAGTTGCCAGGGATCTCTTAATTGCCAGCCAAATCTAATAGCCTCTTCTAAATCCTCGTCCTTCTTGACCTTGAGGGCATTTAGGACTCTTTTCTCCTGGATTCTTTATTCTTCTGCTGTTTATGACAATAATCTCTCTTGGTTCTCCTCCTACCTGCATGATCACTCACTCTTAGACTGCTAAATCCCTTTTCATGCCTCACTCATTAACTCTGAATACAACCAAAGGCTCTATCAGGGGCCCTCTTCACTTTACTTGGTAACTTCATATGCTTCCATGGGTTCAATTATCTTCTTTATGAAGATGGTTCCAAGATCTATAGGTCCATTCCAATTCTCTTTCCTGAGTTCCACATCTCAAGCTTGCTAATGGACAGTTCACATTTGATATCATGTTGTTACCTCAGACTCAGCATAGCCAAAACAGAATGCCTTATCTTTTCCCCAAAACCCCTATTTCTTCTGAATGTTCCTATTACTATTGAGTACCATCTTTCTGGTTACCCTCCATTATTACCACATATATCTAATCAGTTGACACATTATCTCCACATTTCTCACTTACCATTTACACAGCTGACATCCAAATTCAGCCTGTCATCACCCTTTAAATGGACTATTATAAGAGCCTTCTAATAGGTCTCCCTTCTAATATACCCAGGATTGTAATTCCTCTTCCACGTACTTGCCAAAGTGATTATTTTAAAGCTTAGGTCTGATCACTTCACTCACCATATTCATTAAACTCCAGTGCCTCCCTGTTACCTCTGGGTAACAGGTAGAAAACTTATATTTACCTCTGGGAACAAATATAAGTTTTCTACAAAGCATTTAAGGGATAGGTAGGTGGTGCAGGATAGAGGGCTGGGAGACCTAAATTCAAATCTGGCCTCAAATATTAATTATGTGACTTTGGGCAAGTCACTTAACCTCTATTTGCCTCAATCCACTCACTTGGAAAAGGAAATGGTAAACCACTCCAGTATCTTTGCCAAGAAAACCCCAAATAGGGTTATGAAGATTTGGATGTGACTAGAAAACAACTGAACTGAACATAGCATTTAAAGTCATTCATAAACCGAATCCCATCTAGTTTTGTAGCCTTATAACACATCATTCTCCTCCACACACACTACAGTTCAACACAGCTGAACATCTTAGTGCTCTTGATAAACAATCCCAGATCACCCACTCTATGCTTTTGTACTCATTGCTCTTTCTTTTTTCACTGCCACTTCCTGGAATCAACAGATTCTTTGACTTTTCAAGTTACGTACTACTTGGTATATTAAACATTTCCTGACTCTCTTAATGGCTTGTCACTCACTTCTTAAACTGCCTTGTATTTTCTGTGTTATGTGTACTCTTATGTATGCAGATCTTCTTTTCCCAAATAGAATGCATGATCCTTGAAAGAAGGAATGCTTTACTTTTGTTTCTATGTATCCAGTGCTTAGAACAGTGCCTGACTCAGTAGTTGCTTAATAAATGCTTGGGTTTTTGTTTTTGTTGTTGTTGTTTTTAGTCAATTGATTGGTTGCATGGAGATATATAGATTTAAGAATAAGGAAGTGAGATTCATGGAACATGCTGGCCTTAGCAGACCTCTTCTGGAGGATTATGTTAAGGTCTCAGTGCCACATTTAGGGCATAACATGGCAATCTGAAGAGTATGCAGGGGAACACAATCAGATTAGAAAATGGCCTTGAGTCTATGTCATATAAGGATTGATTAAAGGAACTGGATATATTTGTCATGAGAAGAAGAGATTCAAGAAGACATAAGAGCTAGGTTCAAATATTGAAAGGTTGTCATATGGAAATGGGATTAGGCTTCTTTTGTTTGGTTCTAGGGCAAAATCAGGAAAAACAATTGGAAGTTGCTGAGACATAAATATAGACATTTCTGAACAATTAGAACTATCCATAAGTAGAGTTGGCTTCTGTGAGAGACTCTGGTTTTCCCTTCATTAGAAGTGCTCAAGCAGAGGTCTAATGAACAATCATTAAGTGTGTGACACTACACAAGTCACTTGACCATCCTGGGCCTCTTTCTTCATCTGTAAATTGAAGGGATTGGACCAGACAACCACCGAGTTCCCAGTGATGTGCTGGAGCTAGCTCATTTTCCTTATGAGAGCTGATTGTTAAAAGTTCAATGTGAGCATTTTCACATCAAAAATCAGAAAACATTACAATCAGGGCTTGATTTATTCTTCTGTCGATCATCTAGACTTAAGAATATGATGGAGAAAATTAAATTTAATGCAGATTAAATTTAAAAGTGCATCCTTTTTTCATAGATCTAGTTATTAAACATTTATCAGCACACTCCTGCTTATATCCCTAGATCAGTAATCCTATAAGTCCCAACTATGTGATGCAGATGTTGTAGTGAGAATTTCTTTCAGATTACAGGCTGGACTATTGACGGCCCCTAAGATTCCTTCAAACTCTGAAAATTTGTGATTCTATAATTCTACCAGCAAGCAAGGCATGAAACAGAGTGGCACCCACTCTACAATGTTGTTTTCTCTTTTCACGGAAATCTAGTGTGAAATTGAAGCCAAAGAATTCCCTATATATGGTAATTTCCAACCAGATGTTTCTTATGTTTCTTATTGTGTTGATTGCAAACAATCTTGAGAGACTGCAAAACCTCCTAAATCAGGCCTTTAAATCACTGTAAGAAGTTTGGTCCAACCTTTCATATAGGAAAGGCCAAGTGGATTGTTGGACAAGCTGTGGGACTGTTTTCCTAACCCCCATTCCCACTGGCAGATTGGGTGCCCAGAGTTCAATTACTGCTTATCCTCTCAATTTTCTAAGGGCACCCCAGAGAGTTTGGAAGTTTTTCTCTTACACTATCATGCATCAGTTCATACTGGTTTCCTCCATCCAATAATTATCACTTTCTCCCCCAACTAATTATCAATTATCAATTGTCTATCAATTAACCTATAAGAATAAAATAGCTTGTAGAATCAGGCATTTACAAAAGGTGACATAGAAAGAACAATTAGTACAAAACATTCCCCTCTCTTCCACCAGAAAAAAAATGAGACACTGTGTCCCACAAGTACATACAGAGTCAAAAGGGAGGTGGATTCAAATTTGATCTCATGCGACATAGAGGCAACTCACTGCTCTTCAATTTTGAAAATCCTTTCAAAAATACTTCATGTGGTCCTCATTAACTTCCCATCAGCTGTAGTATACCTTTCTGCTTGACTCCTTCCAGAGACACTGCCTCTCCATGGTGTATCTTTGTTGTCCTTTGATCTCTTTGTAGGCACTGACACCAAACACTGCTATTCTGGGAGCAATGCTAAGATACCTGTGGGAATCCAAATTTTCTGGCTTTTCAAATTTCACAAGGCCTTCTTTGGTCAAGATGGGGGCGTTAGGATGAGGAGACAGAGGCTCTGTCTCTTCTTTCCCTGTGCCCTCCAGGATTTCTCACTTAGGGGATTGAATGAAGCTACTTCCACCACTGGACTTGGAAAACACTAGGAAGCCAAGTTAGGAAGTGGTTTGCCATATTGTTGCAGCCCCACAGGGCATGCTGAATCTCTGCAAACTATCCCAATACTCTTACTGAGTATTCTACCTTTACTTGTATCTGATGGCTAGAAGCATTTTGCACCTTCTAAATTGATTAAGGACTTTCATACCTTGTTAATTGCCATTAATTGATTTTTTCAATAGTATTTTATCAGTAATAATAAAATGAATCTATAGAGATTATATTTGTTGATCTTGGAGTTGACACAAAATTCAAAGTTAGAGCTAACATATTAAATATCAGTCAAGATCTTAGGTAACAAAAAAAATTAGATTTATTCTATTAAGCCCCAGAGGACAGAAATAAGGAGCAATGAGTTACAGTTGCAAGAAATACACACACACACACACACACACACACACACACACACACACACACACACACTAGATTTTGGAAAATCTTTTGAACAATTAATATATTACAAAAGTTAAATAGCTGCTTCAGTAAGTGTTTGATTCCTCCACTCCCTGGAAGTCTTCAGGCAGAGGGTGGGTATATACCTACATATGGGTATATAGAATAAAAATTCTACTTTGTACTGTTCTCCATGTTTTTCCTGAGGCAGATTCCTACACTGGAAACCTCTGTCATTTATAGAAAAAAATAGAAAATCCATAATCAGTACTTTAAAATGAATGCAAGCATGGTGAGAAGACAAAGGATAGTTCCATGTGAGCCTGCTACTTTCTTCTTATTAGAAATTTTAGAAACTCCATGTGCACTTAAGTCTCTGCATGGTTTTATTTCTCTGATAAGGACACCAGTATAACACATATTTTCATATTTTGATAAACAGGTTTTACTTGATTATGAAAATTGAATGTTGACAACTCATTGACCTTTATTCTTATTATTTCCTCATGGAGCTATAATCATTACCTTATCTAAATTTTGAAAGTTATCATCAGCTAAACCACTAAATTTATTAATAACATATTAAAATATATTTGTTAATTTATAGGATTATGCACAACTCAAAATGCATAAGCATCTAGTTTCAAAACATTTATAGCTATTAGAAGTAAATGATAAAGGAAGAAATACAGGGTGGGAATGTTAATTTCACAACATAAATTAATCATTATACAATAAATACAAGAGGTTAGGGGTTAAAATTATATTTATCCATATGCAAACATGACCACCAATAAATAAACCTTCTGGATTTCATTATGATATATCATTAAGAATGATTAGGGAACCTCAATATATTTAATCAAAAACCATAAGAATAATCTTTAAAGGAAAAACAAAAAAAACCTTGATTTTTCTTATAACAGCTAAATAAGCACTTCTGGGAACATGTAGAGGTAATTCTTCCATTGGGTAGGGGTTTAGATCAGGTGACCTCCAAGGTTCCATCAGACTCTAAGATCATCAGCTTCTGCAATCTTATGGGTACATTCTTTGATCAGCCAAGTCCAAATAATCAAACTTTAGAAATATATGAGCTAGAAAAATTCCACAGATGTACATATGTGTATGTGTATATATGTGCCTATACATGTATACATAAATCTATCTGTCTATCTATCTACCTATCTATCTATATTAGGCTATTCACTGAAACCTAAGCTTAAATACTTTGGCCACATAATAAGAAGATGCGGACTCATTGGAAAAGACTCTCATATTCCAAAATATTGAAGGCAAAAAGAAAAGGGGATAGCAGAAGATGAGATGAATAGTGTCATGGAAACAACAAACATGAACTTGGACAGACTTCCAGAGATAGCGGAGGTTAGAAGGGCCTAGTGTGCTATGGTGCATGGATCACAAAGAGTAGGATATGAATGAAAGACTCAACAACAACAACAACAACAACAACAACAACAACAGCAACAACAGCTATATCTATCTATCTATCTATCTATCTATCTATCTATCTATCTATCTATCTATCTACCTATCTATCTATCTATCTATCTATCTATCTATCTATCTATCTGTCTATCTATCTATCTATTTATCTATCTATCCAGTTTGGTGACACAGTGAATATAGCATTGGATCTGGAGTCAGGAAGACTTGAATTCAAAAGCAGCCTCAGACATTTTCTAGTTGTGTGACCCTGGATGGATTACTTAATCTCTGTCTGCTTCAGTTTCTTCAAGTACAAAATGGGGATAATAATAGTACCCACCTCCCAATAATAGTGTGAGGATCAAATGAGATAATATATGTAAAGTACCTAGCACAATTCCTAACACATAGTAGGTACTAAATATTTCCCTTCCATCCTTCCTCCCTGCCTGCCTCCCTTCCTTCCTCTCTTCCTCCCTTCCTTCCTCTCTTCCTCCCTTCCTTCCTTCCTTCCTTCCTTCCTTCCTTCCTTCCTTCCTTCCTTCCTTCCTTCCTTCCCTCCTTAACTTACTTTCTTCCTTTCCCCTGCCCTGCCTCACTCTTACTCTCTCTCTCTCCTTTTCTCTCTCTTCTATTTGATGCTGGATTTAGGATCTAAGCAGAGCTGAGGTGAAATAATGACTATTTATTACTATTAAAACAATGGGTCCATGTTGTAGTACGTTATTGTCTGCAAAGTTACGTGAGTAGATGACTTACTATGACTTGATTTAGTTACCACAAATCAGCCACTGGTGCCAATCTTCTAGGAATAAGTCCAAGACCTCAACTCAAAGTTTTTAAGAAACTTCCAGAACTTGTCCTTTAAAAATTTGGCCTTTAAAAATCCAGGAAGACTTGTATACTATAACAAGGCATCAGGAGAGAACCATAGTAGAAAAAGGTATTTACACCAGAAAATCCCAGGCTATTGCCTGGGTAATTTCACAATTGGGCTACATTAATCATCATTTCTACTCATCACATAGTCCATTGGGAGGCTAATTATCAGCTAGGAAACAATTAATATCAAGAGAATCACATGATTTAGGTAAAATCTGAGTTGTGATCCTATTTTTGATAGTGAACAATTAAAGCTTTTGTTGTTTTGAAAATCCTCTAATTTTTCTCATTCTATCTTTTCTGGCAAAAAAAAATGTAGATGTCAGAAAACACTGCTGGGGAGGATTTAGTAGAAGACCTTTGTAGCAGACACAATCTTATCTGATTGACCTGTGTTATAGGGTAAAAGATTCTTAAAAGTAGTTATAAATTCTCATAAAATTTCTGGCTTTAATAGGAATCTCTCTGAGGTTTGAGGATGTGGGAAGTTAGAAGAAGAAAAGAAAGTGAATTGTGTTTTAGACCTGCCATTCAGGTCTTTACTATTGGCTTGCGCCCCTATATTTTTTTTTCATTTCTTCTTAGTAGAACATCCAACAAAGAAAACAAGCATCCAAATCCAATCTGTTCTGAACTGATAGATTCCAACTACTGAATCTCTTTTCAGAAATGGCTCCATTTACAAGATAAGGATTAGATATCTTCTGTTACCATAGAAGCTTAGAAGAACATGACAAAACTGTAGAGATCATTGAATGCCCCTCATTGTACAGATAGTGGAATCTGAGACACCCATGCTGCCTACCAACTTCACAGATGTGACAGCTCTAATATCCATGGTTTATTATTCTCCAAATGGGGATCAATTCACACCATTTACTTACTTCAAGATCTGACCTCCAAGGTACGAAGACAAAGGATAATTAAACTTATACATAGGGCCATCCTTTGCACCATGATCAGAGTTGGACACATAGGAGTTGACAAAATTACCAAGCAATATACTATAGAGAGGGAAACAAGAAGGCCCAGGAAAAAATGTTAGGGGACAGACCAGGAAGGAGACTGGCTAAGGGAGACTGAGAAGGAATTGTCAAGCAGATAGAAGAAGCAGGTTAGAAGAATGTCACAATAAGCCAGAGCACAAAGTATCCAGTAAGAAAATATTATCAGCAGTGCCAAATGTTGCAGAAAGTTTGAGGATGAAGATTGAAAAAGGTGATTAGATCTGACAATTAAGAGAGACTAAATTTAAATTCCAGGTCTCTTTTTATTAATTATATTAGCCCAGGCCAAATCACTTTATATCGTTGAGTCTCCGGTTCCTCTTTTGGATAATAGCAATAATGATATTGGTCCATGGTTTACAAAGTAACCACAAACAACCAAATGAGAAAACAAAGGCAAACATCTTTGTAAAAAGTAAAGGTATTATACAAACATGAGCCATGGTTGCTTATGTTGGATTTCACAGAAATACAAAACTTAAGATCAGGAAGGAGAATTAGAGATTTACTGAATAAACTCTCATTTGAAAGATGAAGAAATTGAGTATTATGGAAGGAAAATAACTGTTGAAATCTCATAATCACTTTGAAAATCATCTGAAGGAGTTGACATTTTATATCCAATATTACTTCACTTTCTAGGCAGCATGGCATGCTGGGTAGTGTTGGAATTAGATTAAAGAAGACCTAGGCTTGAATCCTGTTTCAGACACTTAGTAACTAGAGTATATGGACAATTCTTCCTTTATCTTCAAAATACGGATTACAGTAGCATTGTCTCCACATGTTTGTTATGAGGATGAAGTGAAATAATCGATGAAAAATTTCTTTTCTAACCCTGACAAGCTATATCCATGTGAACAATTCAACACTCCCAATCCCTGTAATCATTTCTTTTAGTGGTATCATCATTTTGTCTTTCATACATGTTTTCATGATAGCTACCTGCAAAATAAATTAAACATGACAAGATGGCAGAAATGGGAGCAATGTGTACACATTATAAAAAGAGGCAAATTTAGGTTTGATTTAGGAAAACAATCAAACAAAAATTTCCTATTAACTAGAGCTATCCAAAAGCAGAATGAACTTTCCTGAGAGATAATCACTGCTCTTCATAAGAAACATTCAAGAAAAGTACAAATGGCCCTTGTCAGGTATGTTGTCATGGAAATTCTTTTTTTTTTTTCCATCCTGAACTGGACTAGCTGAAAAGATTCTTAGATTACTTCCAAATATATGGTTTTGTCATTTTGCAATAATTAGCAGCAAAGTCGTGGCTGGAACTTGAGTCCTTTCATTCTCAGGTCAGTGGTCCTTACACTGTTCCACACAAGACCATTAAGGAGAGTGAGGTTGGTTCCGGAAGGTATATATTATCCCTATTGCTCCATCGTGGCTGTTGAAATATCCTCTACCAGGCTACCTTTTTGTTTGCAAATGAATCAGCAGCAGACATCTTGTTTTCCAGGGACTGTGGGAAAAAGAATTCACTTACTGATTGACATTATCAAGTAGTCAGACAGACACTGTAGCAGGTAGAATTGCTTTTTTTGTGTATTGTTGTCTGCCAAACTTTAACAGAGAAAGTGATGTGCTTTTGCCAGGCAGAGCTAATACAGGAGAAGGTAATGGGTTTCAAAAATGCTGCAAACCTTAATGGCATGAGATCAATAATATTACTACTACAGGTAAAATGCTATTACATATATTATTAAGACTTTGCTCAAAACGGGGCGATGCACAGGACTTGGTGAAATGTCTGAGTAATGGCTGTATCATCTGTGCAATAAAACACTAATGGAGGTTTTGTCATGCAACATTCTGGTTGCGTTTTTTTCTCCCAGAGATTTCAAGAAGAGAGGCATTGCGTTAACACATGGCACATAGCTCCAATTGTTCCATCACATTGTTATTCTGTCTCCAGGAGTGCATAATATACATTAGAAGAAGATAAAGCCCCTGACGGTCTGCCCCTATCCAGACATTCATTCTGAACTTCTCCTGAAAGAAAACCAAATAACATCATAACTAAATTTTTCTATTTATTTCTTCTTCTCAATATTTAATACATGAATTAAATACCACTGTTCTAAACATCTCCTTTGCAGCAAAGGGTAATATCTTAAATCAACTCTGAGGAGCTACTTCATATTATTTCTTGTCATGTCTCTAGTAAGAAAAAAAAGGCATTTTACCTTCACTATGAGTATTGTACACAGTGGTCTTTTCAATGAACACTTTCCTGGGATTGGAATATCCTTTCTCTTGACATATTTAGTTCCCAAATGAAATAAATCAAAGAACTCTTCCATCAATTCATTGTATACATTCATGACTTGTGAGTATCTCTGAAGTAGCTTTAAGTATTTTCTCTTTAATTTAGTTACATTGTAATTCAATAGGCATTTAGGTACTTAATGTGTGCAAGAAGCTATTAGTTGCTTTGGATACTTTCAGGGAAAAGGGGGCTTCCATGGTACATTGGGAAGAAAACCATTGCTGAAATAAGAGGACCTAGGTTCAAATTCTATCCCTGATACTTATGACATATATTTTTGTATGACTTTGGGTTAGCCACTTAACTTCCCTGGCTCTCTATTCTCTTATCTTTAAAAATGAAAAGGGAGAAGTAGATGGTACTTGAGATCCCATTCAGCTTCACATCTATATTCCTATAAGTGTTATTTCAGTGATTTGTGATACAGATAGTGACCCTTTCATGCCTGGCCATCTTGTAGGACCCTAGCCATTATTTTTCTCTATGTCTGCTGCTGCAATAGGGCTTATGTTCTCTGTCTTGCAGCCAAACAAAAGAGAAAAACTAGAGATATTGTGTGTGTCTGTTTCTAGAAGAAGCTTGAAGTCATTAATGGGATTTAAAAAAAAAACCCTAAACTAAACTAAACTCCTGAAGGCAGTTTATTACACTTACCATGCTCTACTCCATCTGCTTAATTTTGGGTTTGGCGTGTCCATTTGTACTGTCTTCGGATACTAAGGTAAAGAAAAACCTAATCCCAGACTCTCATTTTGGGACTCAGGATTCTTCTCCAGTAAATACAATCATATCAGAGCTGGAGGAGATCTTTGAGATCACGTTGTCCAAATGCACATCTGAAACATTAACCCCTTCTATGACATATAGGACAAGGGTCATTCAGTTTTGAAGATCTTGAGTGATTAAGATCTTCCTAACTCCAAAAGCAGTCCATCTATCTTGTTGTCAGACAATTTTAATTGTAGGATAGAGCCCTGGACCTAGAATCAAGAAATCCTCAATTCATATTTGACCCCAGGCACATGCTAGTGCCTATGTTACTCTGGGCAAGTCATTTCATTTCTGTCTGCCTCAGTTTCCTCAATTATAAAATGATGGTCCTAAAACCACATATTTCACTGTGTTGTGAGGATTAAATGAGAAAATATTTGTAAAATGTTTAGAATAATGTCTGGCACATAGTAAGCAGTTAATAATTTTTTTTCTTTCCTCGTTTCCTTAGGAACTTCCCCTTTTAAAGAGCTGAAATTAGGGGCAGCTAGGTGGCACATTGAATAGAGCACTGGCCCTGAAGTCAGGAGGACCTGAGTTTAAATCTGGGGTCAGACCAAACACTTCACACTTACAAGCTGTGTGACCCTGGGCAAATCGCTTAGCTCCAATTGCCTTAATAAAAAAATAAAAAGCTGAAACTAATTCACTTATCATTTGTACCTTTATGTTCAAAACTGTGGTAGACTGGATACACAAAACAAAAATATGGAAACATTTGATGTTCTTGAGGAGCTTATATTCTATCGGGGAATTCCACATGTAAGCAGAAAAATTATTAACTTGATCTTTTCATTCACTAACAGCTAAGAAAAGGCTTGCAGTAGAAAAGTTCACCTGTGCTGAGCTTTTAAGATAGCAAATGATTCTAAGTGTGAGTACTAAGAGAAGAATAATAATACATATCAGAAATACAAAATAAAAAAAAGTTTAGAGGAGGGACAGAGATGATCATGCTTTTGGGGAAGATGATTTTATTTATATTTTGAATATTTTTCATTTCATGATACCAATGGGATACCCAGGTTGAGATGAACGGTATGCTCTTGGTGGTACAAGATTGTAGGGCCAAGAAAAAGATTTTTCCCTAGTTTCATCTTCTGTGTCCAGAAAGAATGTTTGATTCCTCTTTCATGTGTCAACTTTCAAATATTTGAAATAAATGAATCTGAATGCTTATCCTGATATCTTAATGACTTCATATTAAATATTATTGAGGATATGGGTGACCTCCTGGTGGGCACATCAAAGAGCCAAGAAGATCTCCTTGAATAGTCAAGATTGTTTCATTCTTTCTATTTGTATCCCTAGTGCCTATCACAGTGCCTGGCACATAGTAGGGGCTTAAAAATACTTATTATTTGATTAATTGATTTTTTCATACATTAGTATTTGGAGGAAATTAAAAGAATAACATTGATTTATGTAGTGCTTTGAAGGTTGCAAAGTATTTTTTTTTGGGGGGGGGTTAGGCAATGGTGACTTGCCCAGAGTCACACAGCTAGTGAGTGTTACGTGTCTGAGGCCACATTTGAACTCAGGTCCCTCTGAATCCAGGGCTGGTGCTCTAACCACTGTGCTGTCTAGCTGCCCCTTGCAAAGTATTTATAATACACTTTCTCATTTAAGCCATTAAAACAACTCTCCATGTATTATCCCATTTTACAGATGAGAAAATTGTGATTAAGAGGATAGGTGACTTTTCAAAAGTCGCATGTCTAGGAAGAATTAAAGGGAGGATTTGAATCTAAGATTTCTGAGATCCACTTCCAAAATCCTATTCAGTATAAAATAGTGCCTTAAATGACTTATTGGAAAACATGATTCCCATAGAATTTTCTAAGATTGGAATATGTTGAATGGGAGGGAGGGAAGGAAAGTAGAATTTATTAAATACCTACAACGAGCAAGGCACTATGCTAAGTGCTTTATACATAGTATTTTATTTCATCCTTACAGCAACCCTGTGAGTTAGGTGTTTTTATTATGCTCATTTTGTTGTTGAGGAAACTTACCTAGAGTCATATAGTTAATATACTTATTAGCTCAGATACTTCTGAGGCCAGATTTGAACTCCTATCTTCCTGACTTAATCCTAGAGTTGCAAAGTGATTGCTTTGTAGACATGTTCTCATTTGAACCTTAATACAGCCCATGAGATAGATGTTGCCATTATCCCCATTTCATGAGAAAATGGAAGCTCAGAGAGACCCATGGTCATGTAGCTAGTAAATGTAGGGAACACATAAATAAATAAAGCCTTGTTGATGACTTTTAGTTCTACGCCACAATAGTCTTGAATGACACCTTTCACTCTGAACTCTGAAATCAAACCTTCCCATAACATAAGGGAAGGCAACTAACGTCCTAAACATTTTACATCTCGTTTGATCCTTACAACAACTAGGAAGTGTATACGATCATTACCCCCAATTTACAAATAAGGAAACTGAGGCAGATAAAGATTAAGAGACTTTCCAAGATCACTTGTCAAGGAAGTATCTGAGGCTAAATTTGAACTCAGGTTCTCCTCATTCCAGGCCCAGTGTCTTATCCACTGCACCACCCATCAGCCCAAAAACAGTTGAGGAAAATCTTTGGATATAGTGACCAAGTCTGACAGTGTATTTGACATTGTAGTACCTTCTCTCTACTAAGAATGGGGGTGTGTTTCATATATAGCTCTTCTTCTGGAACTATTGTTGTTTTTTTCTAATTACTCAGGGTTCAGATTCCTTTACCATTTATACTATATATTATTCTGCTTCTAATTTCACTTTGCCTAAGTCCTGACAAATCTTCTAATGTTTGTATTTTTCTTTTTTTTTTAACCGCCTAAATTATGGAAGTGAAGTTTAAAAGCTTTTCTTTCTTGACCTCATGTCCAGGACTCTTGCTATTATACTATATTGCTGCTGTTTGGAAAACAGCAGGGAAACATGAATCCCATGGAATAATTCAAGAAAAGAAATGGTGGAGAGGCCCTTATCCCCATGAGGTACTGGATAGAGAAACTCAGTGGTTAAAATCGTGGCACTGTCAGAAAAGCAAAATAATTGAACAATCCCCACAAGACAGTCTTCATGTTTTGATTTGTTCTTTTAAATTTTGCCCATGGATTGTGCTCAGCCTAAATCTCTTCTGGGTTGTTACTTACATTACCCTATCGTGGGCATTTTGGACGACTCTCTTGTTCAAAGTCTATTTCTAGCTCATGCCACTCTGGCACAATGTTCATGGTATCAATTTTAGCTTGTGCAAAATGCAGCTGTCTAATTGCCACATGGAATGAAAAAAATGACTTTTTTGCAAGTTTTCAATGATCTCCACTGGTTTCTAAGTGTGTAGCATTTTTATTTTAAAAGTTTAGTGCCTTTGTCTTCCCTAATAGCTGGAATAATTAGGTATTAAACTAGATTCCTATTATTTGACTGCTCCAAATTAGAAAAAAAAATATCCTCCCCAATTTTCCCTGGCACTGGGAGGTTTTTCATCTTTTCAGAACTTTTACTTCTCATGAAGAAAGACAACAGATGCACCGCTTCATGCACCATGCCAGTAACTGCAGAGCTACTAAGAGATGTACTAAGAGAACAAGGGGCAGGACTCCCACATGCTAAGTATGCCCATTATGGAAAACTATAGGAAAACATGGAAAGTGGTCATCCAGGATGAGCAGGTTTAGATAGATGACAGGGATGAGATCAGACATCTAATTTCCACTTTCGGTTGGAACGATCACGAAAGGCTTCATGGAAGAGGTGGCATTTGACTTGAAGAAGCATCAAAGTGTTCTGCATACAGTAAGGAACACAGATATCTCAGGTGAATGAATAAAAGAATGAATGTATGGATTTCATCAAGAAGAGATAAATATGTAGGGAGCATTGGGAGACTACAGTAATGTTCATCCAGAATACAGGAGCACATAAGAAACTTTAAGATAAAAAGAGTCAGAAAAAATCTTAAGAGTAAAATAAATGACATTGAATGCATTTTTATACTAAGATTTTCCAGATGTGACACTGAATTTTTAAATTAATATTTTAGAGGGAGAAAAAATCTTTTTAATAAATAGCTCTGATTATGTCACCTCTCTTTTTCAATACCTTTAATAGTTTTCCAACTTCCCTAGGATAAAATGCAAACTATTTAGCCTAACATTTAAGACTCTAAGATCCTTGGCATAGTCTACCTTCTCAGAAATTTCCTATTACTTCATTCTTTCATTCTATGCTACAGGCTATTATTTCCTGAACTCAATGTGCTACCCCCCCAAATTTCATATATTCATATACTCCCTGACTTATGCTTGCTATGTACCTCCTCTTTACTTTTACTTTTCAGAATCCCTCTCTTCAAAGCATAGCTCAATTACTGTCTTTTCAATAAAATCTATAGTGATCTTTGCAAGGGTCAAGGATTAGATACATTTTCAAATCTTTTAGAGCACCTTCTTGACTTATCTCTCTCATTATGCAATCTTTTATACTTAATCTATGTATATATGGTATCACCCCTTGGCCCCAGTAGAAAAGTAAATATGGAAGCAGAGGGCCTATGATATTGTTTAACTATATGTTTCTGGCCAACATTTAATAAAGGTTGGATGAATGAATGAGTAAATGAATAAACAAATGAAAATTACTGGTCCTAGACATGAACAAGCATGAAGTGTGTTTAGGTAATAGCAAGTAGTATAAATAATCTGAGTTTCTAGTACAGAATTATGCAATGCTTTTCTTTTTCTTTCTTTTTTTAAACATGGGAAGCAAAAATAGGAGGAAAGCATTTGACACATACTAAACTATTCATGAGTAAAGATAGTATCTTTCAATTTTCCTATTGAGCAAGATGACGGATGTGGTCAAATGACCAATATTCGGTGCTATTTTCTAATCATCAGCCTCAAATTAAGGGCCAAACAGAAACTGGCCTAAAAATGATATGATATTAAGGATATGACCCAAATCTAGCAAAAAATTAGTCCATGACTGTAGGTAATATAGTTTCACATAGAATGAATATTTACACACTACCACACCTCAGTGTACGAAGTTCTTGTTTTATCTTTTGGTGGAGGGTTTAATGAGACCAACACCATTGTACAATTTCTGTAATTTCAAGGCACATGTCTGATATTTAATCAGTATAAGGATATGTTTATGATGAAATGTGAACAGAAGATTTGAGGAGGCTCTTTTGTTTTATGGGATTGTTTTTGCTACTCAGAGGATGCAAAATCTTAGAACAGTAATCCTTTTGTGATTTGTTTTAGTTATTTTTCCTGAGATTTTTTTATGACTAAATGGCAGATCAAAGAGTTAGCTTCTAATAACCTAATAATGGGGCCCATTAATTACATCCTTGCCATAGAAAGCACTTTTTTCTAAAATCAAAATTTACATTTGAACCACAGTGGGAAAAGGTGTGTGGGATCTCTGGCACCCTCACCAAAGGGCTTTACTAAGACATGTAATAAAACTGGCAGGGAGGAGTCCCTTATCACCATATTAGCTGAATTATTTAGTATTCTTCTATGCCTTGGTATACATTATACAGTGTCAGAATCATATTTTCCCTATGCAAAAGCCCATTAAAATTTATGATGCAAGCAAGCCGCCTCATAAAAATATGTACTCACTTTCTCATAAAATTCTACGGCAACTGGGAGCCTGTTTACTGGGTAGTACCTTTCTGTAAAGCCTTGCATATCATAGGTATCTGTTAAAAGATATCAGCAAATTATATCTTTCGATGGAAAGATAAATAGTCACTTTTTAGAATTATGTAATAATTGAATCTTAGGGTAACCAGGGACAGAAGAATTTTCTCTAAAATGTTTGTGACAAAAGGTCATCCAGTTTCTATTTTAGTCCCTTAAGGGATTTTGGAAGGTTAAAGATGTTGAAGTTGGAAGGGCCTTGAGAGATCTGAGACTTGGAGGTGGCCGGAATCTCAGAAGACTTTCAGTCAAACCCATACTTCAATAGATTTGCATATGCAGCAAACCCAATACATAGTCATCAAGCTCACTGTACAAGCCTTCTTCCTTTTTCATGTAACAGCCCTTCAAATAGCTCAAGACATATATTCTCTCAAAATTTTTTCTCCATGATACTGAACATTACCATGTCCTTCCATAACTCTTCATGTTACACAGTCTCAAGTCTTGCCACCATCTCAGTTGCCCTGCTCTGGATGGGCTTCTACTTACTAACATCCTTCTATCAATGTGGTGCCTTTCAAATGGCAAAGTACTACGACTGGGCTCTAACCAATACAGAGGACAGCAGGCTCGTCACCTCATTTATATTAGTAATTATACATCCTATGAAAGTCTCAGCTTTTTTGATTGCCACATAATGCTATTGGCAACTAAAACCCTCAGAGGTCAGACCAAGTCAACAAGTGTTTACTAAATACCTACTATGTGGCAGACATTGTGCTAAACACTAAGGATAAAAGAAATAGGGTAAAAAAAAAAAAAAAACTCGAAAACAAACAACAGTGATAAAAACAGACCCTAATCTCAAAGAATTCAGAATCTAGTGGGGGAGATCACATGTAAATTACTGCATACAATGAAAAGATAAATTGGAAACAATCAATAGAGTAAAGTAACTATCATTAAGGAAGACTAGGAAAGAATGCATGTAAAACGTCAGATTTTAGCTGTGACTTGAAGGAAGCCAGGGAAAAAGATGAAGATGAAGGGCACACAGAGGTCGTCCTCTTGGTTCTTTGTATGAACACATGTACTCAAGTCTTCTTAACTCTCTACGGGGGCAGTAGATAGATTGGAATTTGAATATATGCTTTTTTTCTTGATCCCTCTGTTAACATTTCTTATTTTAGATGTAGCCTATCCTTCTAGCCTGCCAAGGCCTTTTTGGATCCTGACAGTCACCCAATATGTTCGCTGTTTCTCTAAGCTTTGTGTCACATGGAAATTTGATAAGCATGCCACCTATGCTTCAATATCTCACATTTATATAAAACTTTACAGTTTCCAAAACATTTTCATATCTATTGTCGTGATTTATGTTGAAATTCTGCTTCTGCTACTTACTGCCAGAATTATCTTAGAAGTCAATTCTGCTTTCTGGGTCCCCTGTTCCCCTCATCTATAAAATGATAGGTTTGGACTTGATTTCCAAATTCCTTTCTGAATTTAATCCTGAGAATCTCATTGGATCCTTAAAGGAAAACTAAGAAATAGGCTGTCAATACTATTTTCCCTATAAAGAAATGGAGGTTTGTAGAGAATGTGTATTACTCAGGGTCACAATAGGAGTCAATGACAAAGCCTCCTGATCATCTGTGGTTTTTTGTTTGTTTGTTTACTTTGACAAGGCAATGGGGACTAAGTGACTTGCCCAGGATCACACAGCTAGTAAATGTCTGGTGTCTAAAGTTGAGTTTGAACTTAGTCCTCCCGACTCTAGGGCCAGTGCTCTAACCACTGCTCCACCTAGCTGCCCATCTTGTGCTCTTTCAACCTGATTATACTGAACTGTCTGATGACATAATTCTTATGTTCTTATATTGTATTATTATGTATCTCTTGTATTAAATTTTATTATTGTGGAATTACCTTCCCCCCTCCCAACTGAACCTCTCTTTCACCCAAATTGCAAGGAAAGCAGCTACTCATGAACCTGATTAGCCGAAAAGTTTTAAACTTCTCTATAATACTTCACCAGTTAGTCCTTCCTTAGGTAGTGATCCTTGGCTCCCAGGGGCTCACCATCTTGTTGCTAGTTATAATGCAAATGGCCTTAACCATCTTACATTTCCGAACTTGGTCAGCTAGGTGACAGAGTAGAAAGAGTGCTGGGCCTGGAGTCAGGAAGAATCATCTACCTGATGTCAGATCTAGCGTTACTTACTATGTAACCTTGAGCAAGTCATTTAACCCTTTTTTGCCTCAGTTTCTTTATCTGTAAAATGAGCTAGAGAAGGAAATGGCAAACCACTCCATTACCTTTGCCAAGAAAACCCCAAATGGAGTCATGAATGGTTGGACATGACTGAAACAACTGAACAATAACAATTTGTTAACTTAGGAACTTAAGTTATTTACCAACCTCTGTCTTCCCAGAAGTAGGTGACAGGCATACACCAACACTCCTAGATGATAGTTATTATTAATGTGTATTACCTTGTCTCCCAAGTGTATCATGATTTTGTATCTCCCATGGAAGTCTTAATGTGATTCCTCGTTGTGACTTATAAATGATGCTTTTCACAAAGGCTCAGTGCAAACTCCTAAAGGGTATTTGAAGCTAAAAAGATTTTGAAAACAGGTTTAGAATGAAGTAGGCTTGTTATGTGTAGAAAGATTACATTACAAAAAGATTATGGATCTGGTGATGAGAGGTATTTTTTAAACCCCAGAAGCAACCACCAAGTCATAAAGATTATTTCTTAAGGCTTTCAGGAGGTGGTGTATTCTATTTCAATGGTGAAACCACCCTTGCCAATGATAACATCAATTCCTTCTGGTAACTGTTCAATGTTTATAGTATAATAACAAAAAGTAATGGGAAGAAATTAATTGGTTTACATAGGCATGCCAATTAATTTCCTAAAAGGACAAATGCAACCCCTTTCTTCCTTATAAAAACAAAAACAAAGCAACAGCAACAACCACCTTTCCTTTAAGTATTTTATTTCAGTGTGTATTGAGCCGAATTTTTTTTATATGAAAGGTTCATGATTTCATGTCAGGGTTAAGTGACTTGCCTAAGGACACATAGCTAGTAAGTCTCTGAGGACTGATTTGAACTCAGGAAGATGAATCTTCCTGACTTCAGGCCTGGCACTCTATCTACTGTGTGACCCAGGTATCCCCTATCCTTATTGAATCCATAGTAAATACTGTCAAAAGTTATCAGTAGCATGGCACAATGTAAAATAGAAGTGTTTAACTTGTACAACAAAACTCCCAGACTAAATTAAAATGTAATTGGGAAATGTTTATCAAAATAAATAAAAATACAATACAAAATGGATACTGTTCATTTGTGGTCTCCTAAGTCAATCTGCAGCCTGTAAGGATCCATTTCTATTTATGTTTGACAGCATTGGAACAGACTAAGAGTCAGATGGGCTAAGTTCTAGTCTTGACTCTGTCATTTGCTCAGCATTTGACCTTTGGAAGTCCATTAAGTTCTGATCTTCGCACGATTCTTCATGACTTTTCTTCTGCTCTAGTGCCCTTTGATTGATCACACATCTCCATAACTTGCTTGAACAAGGCCCAACTCTCTACTAGTTACTCTCTAGTCTTCTTCATGACAGGCTTAATCTCAGCTTCTAACCTAGGGCCCTCCTTCATCTTGATCAGTGAGTATTCTCCATGAACTACTCTCCTGGGATTTCCCATGTTGCTTCTATCCTTCTATATTCATGGTAAACCTGCTTGGTGATAGCCCTACTATGATGAGCCACTTTGCTCATAAAAGATGCCCTGCATCCTTCAATAACCATTATATCTTGCTCTTATCCTGGAATTCTACCTTTTGACTAGTGAGTTTTCTACAAGTTCTTCTTACCTCTTCTTTCATCGTTCCACTTTGAGCTCTTTCATCAATAATTAACTCATTGTTACTATTCTTGAAAAGTGCACGATAGTCTATTCCTCTCTGACTCTGCATAACATCCCTGTGACTTCCTAATCCAAAATAATGTACCCTAGTCACCACTCCCCTATATGTGTGGTGTTTTTCTATTAAAATGTAGTGTCTTGAGGGCAGAGACTTTCTCACTTCTTGTATTTGTATTCCTAGCACATAGTAAAGTGTTTGGCACAAATATAAGGCTTCATAAATGCTTTTCCATCCATACATCTATTTGTATATTCATTCATTCATTCATTCTTTCGTGCATCTATAAAATTATGATAATAAGACTTGTCCTGACTACTTCATAATTATTTTAAGACTCAATTGGAGTAATACGTGTGAAAATACTTTGAAATCGAAGACATATTTGGCCACAATTATAACTGTTACAGAATTAAGAAAAATATCTTACTATTTTGCCTCTCTTTTCATTTACCACATTTTCAAATTCTGATAAGATTAAGGGCTAGAAAAGGAACCTAAATAGTACTCAGTGTTTAGAATATCCAACTATTGACTATTCAAAGCTAAACTTAGAAGGACCATATAAAATTGACTATTCTCTGTAATTTTTAGGTCATCATTCAATATATCCACATAGACATTTCAGGTGCACATTTCTTTTGAATCTTGTTAATTTTATCTACATTGATTTTAAGAGTTGAAATTTAAGAGGGATAAATATAGGGTCTTATACATAGGGTAAAAAAAAAACAAACTTCAAATTACAAGATATAGGAGGATAATTACATAGCAGTTTGTCCAAGAAAAAGGTCTAGAGGTTTTAGTGTCATGTGAGTCAACAGTGATATAACAGCCAAAAATCATGAGTAACAATAGCAATGACAACAAAAATTATAAATGACTGTATTAGAAGACATAGAGCTTCTAGAAAGGCAGAAGTGATAGTCCTACAATAATCTGTACCGGTGTAATAACATCTAGAGTATTGTGTGCATTCTAAGTGCCAAAGTTTAGGAAGGACACTGACAAGCTGGACAATATCCAAAGGAGGACAAACAAGGTAGTGGTAGGTCTTAACACTATGCCATAGAAGGACCAGACAAATTATGTAGGAATAGTTAAGCCAGAGGATAAAAGATCAAAGGGCACATGACAGTTATTTGGCTACCATTGGGGAAAAAAAGAATAAGACTTGCTTTTCTTTTGCACAGAAGTTAGAACCTGGAGCAGTGGGTGTATGATGCAAATGTACGAACGATATCAAGAAAGGCAACATCAAAACAAAACAAAAAAATTGGCATCTTAGCAATCTCCCCCCTTCCCCCCCCAAACAAATAAGTAAACAGTTAACTATTGCTGAAATTTATGATAATAATACTTATTATCAACCAGACTCAGCTAGACTGGTCCTTAGATAATAGGCATAGACTTCCTACCTCTTTGCAGGATCCATCGAGAATTTGCCCCATATCTGTATAACCATTGAACGCACAAGGCACAACATTTGTGGGGACATATGAGCTCATATGACCCATCTGTACAACAATTATAAGTAGTTCTGAAGCACATCAACATATTCTAGGTTTCATTTATTCAGATAAAGGTTAGTTATCACTAGATAAGTCACATGAAAGATAGAGAAGGAATTTTTCTGGGAAAAAAAAAGTTTACCATATATTTGTCAGATCTGCACAGACAACCAAAGTGACTACTCCCCAAAAAATTCAACTCTGTGACAAAACTGAATATGCAGTATTCTATTCTTTTGGCCCAGCTTTCCCTTGAGTAAACTTAGGCAGGGAAAAAATCCAGAGCTAAAAATTTATTGTCTTTGTTTCCATCAAAAATGCTTCTGAGCAACCAAGTATGTATGTTTCCTCAAAGCTCTAAGGGAGATAAAGAAGCTCAATTAATGGCATAAATAGTGTGAAAATATTGCTGTGAGATGGAAGGCACATGGCAATTTCAACTGTGTAACCTAAAGATTGGCATTGTTTGCCTGTTTTCTTTGCCAGAGATTCTTTCCCTAGGATACTGGGGGTATTGCCAGTTGTACAAAATAGACCAAAGCATCTCTCTGCTTTTCACAGAAGTGGTAAACCCTGAATGGTTCTTCTACCTCTATACATATCTACAGCAACGATCAGTTCAGTTCTCAGAAATCAATACATCAAAATGATGAGAACGGTTAAAAGCAACTTATAGAACCAAAGCATGTAGGACATTTCTTGGCGGCTAAATCAATATGGAAAAGAGTCCTTTACTGTGTTTTGCTTGTAGGAATCAACAAGAAAATAGAACTCTCATCCCACATCATATTTTTTTTTAACTTTGATCCCTATAATAGTCAGAATTTCTTGGTAGCAGGAAGGCTAACTATCCAGTGATCAATACTAGTTCAAAGTCTTCAAATTTTTTTTTTATCAATTACATTTTACCTGCAATCTCATAGATAAAGCTAAATGGGACCCATAAAGTGTTAGAAAATAGACCAAAGACTGATAGACCTGGAGGGTGCTTCAGAACAGAGAATGCCATAAAGGTAGGAACTTTAGGCAGGGCATTAGCACTCAGAAAATCAAATGCTAAAGCTCAAAGTTATCTTCCTTAAAGACCAACCATCCCTCTTGTTTCAAAGTGGGACCCAGAGAGGTAAGGTATTTCTCAAATGTTATCTTTGCTTTGAAGATGGAAGAATTGAGAGTTATCCTTCTCCCTTTGAAGTCAAATTAAGGTTTACAAAGGTTTTTAAAATATTGCATATACAGTATTTTTTTAATCTCACAGCAGCAACTTCAGTAGTAAATCTATCACCATTTTTCAAATGAAGAAACTGAGTCAAAAAGATGCAGCATACATATGATTATACAGCTAGAAAGTACCAGAAGCAGGATGTACACCCATGTCTTCACTGCCTCTAAGTTCAATGCTCTTTCCATTACATCAACATGTCATTGATAAGGATACAAAACATAAGGTATTTAAAAAGAAAAGTTAAAGAAGATAAAGGATACCCCTTAAAAAATGAAGGCAAAAGAAACTGAATGAGAGTTCTCCAGAGAGTTTTCAATCTCTCAAAGCTTTAGCCTAAAATAACTGGAAATTATAGACATAATATTGGAAAAATTCAAATGAAGAGCAAGTTTTATGAAACTTTACAAAAAGTTTTGATGAGTGTATATCATATATCTTTATATAGTATACCATGATGCAGTGGGGATATTGTTGGACTTGAAGTCTGATAAAAATTCAGCTCTTTGCCATTTGCTATCTATATGACTTTAGTCAAGTTGCTTAACATTTCTAAGCTTTAATTTCCTTATATGTAATCATACTTGTACTCATACTTGCTCTGCCTGTCTACTGACCACAGTGCACTCAAGGGTCAAATCAGAGAATAATGTATACCATATAGTAAGCTTTGAAGTCTTAAAGCAATATGAGCAAGCAAGTGTCTCAAAGGCCTCTAGGTGATGCAATGGATATTAACCCTAGGCCAAGAGTAGGGAAGACCTGACTTCAAATGAGCCCTAGTCACTTGCTGTGTGACCCTGAGCAAGGCACTTATCCTCTGTTTGACTTTGTTTCCTTAACTGTAAAGTGGGAAAATAAAATCTTCCACCTCTCAGGGTTGTAAGAATCAAATGACGTAGTGTTTGTAAAGCATAGTTGTTGTGATTCAGTCATCTACTTGTATCTGACTGTTTGTGACCCCATGTTTGTGAAACCAGGCCCTCCTGAAACCCGGTATCTCCTGAAATCTGTCCAAGGTCATCTTCATTGCTTCCATGATGCTATTTATTCATTTCTTCCTCAGCCATCTATTTCTCATTTTGTCTTTGATCTTTCTCAATATCAGGGTCTTTTACAATGAGTTTTATCTTCTCATTCATATGTGTATGGACAAAGTATTTAAGCTTCAGCTTCAGTATTTGTCCTTTTAATGAATAGTCTCAATTAATTTCTTTAAGTATTGATGATCTTGATCTCCTTGCTGTCCAAGGGACTCTCAAAAGTCTTCTGCAACACCACAATTCAAAAACTTTAATTCTGAGGCACTTGGCTTTCCTTAGGCACTACATAAAATCTTATTCTCTAATACCACTTCCCCCTCTGCTATTTGAACATCACCTGGTAGTAACATCACATTATTAAGAATGAGATGGAGTCTAGATAAGGGACCACTTAGACTTATGAATAAAAGGAAGCCTTCAGAGATTTAAGAGGTTGGATAATGTACTTCTTTACCCAAGGTTAAATAAATACTTAAAATTTTGACTCCTAAAACTTTCACCAATTATATAGATAACTATATATGATTTTAAGGCACTGAAATCAATACATTTGAAGAAGAACTGCTTAAGCTTGGCAATGTGCTCTGTACTAGGACACATACAAAGCATAGCTATGATAAAGGTAAGACCATAGGACAATAGGTTTAGAATTGTAAAGGACTTCTCTCTTGGTTCCTTTTCTGATGCTTAAAAATTTACCCAGGTCTCATTCCCTCCTTTAAAAAGCAAAACAAAATGAAACAAACAAAATAAACAAACAAACAAACAAACAAACAAAAAACCCCTTACTGGACACTACCATTCCCTCAAGCTATTTTTAATTAATCAAAAATAATTATTAATTATCTCTTATATGCCATAGATTGTGCTAGGCTTCAGCGATACAAATAAAACAAATGAAATAATCTCTGCTTTCCAGATTCCTGGGGACAGAATTTATCTGTGTGAATTACCTCCACTTCCTCTCCCTTGACTTCCATCTCTGAATTCTGATCTCACCCCTCAACTGAAACTGTCCTCTCCAAAGTGACATGCATTTATTAAATCACAAATCCAATGGACTTTAATCATCATTAACCTCATTTGACTTTTTTTGCAGCTTTTCCTCTAGCAGACTGTCTCCTTGCTGTGTTTTTGTTTTTGTTTTTGTGAAGCTATTCCCTCCTGGGTCTCTTCCTATCTGCCTAAAGATTCCTTCAGAGTCCTTTGCTTTACTAGCCACCTCCCACTTACTGTGAGTATGTACTAAGGTACTTACCTGAGTCCTTTTCTCTGATTTTTCTTTTCTTTTGGCAACCTATCCTCTGTTGTCTTTCCATTTCATCCTCATTGGGAAGAAAAAAAAGAAAGAAAGGAAAAGTCCTTATAAAAACTCTGCATACTCAAGAAAAATGAATTCCCACATTTTCTTGTGTCCCAAAAATGCTTCATTCCGCAATCACCTCTCTTAAGAGGTGGGGAGCGTGTATCATCATTATCAGTTTTATAGAGTGGTATTTAATCATTACATTAATTAGAGTTCTCAAGTATTCAGGGTTTTTTATATAATGTTGCAATTATTGTATAACTCCTTGTTCTGTTTATTTCATTCTTAATCAGATCATACAAGTGTTTTTATATTTTTCTGAAACTATCCATTTTCTCTTTTCTTAGGGCACAATAATGTTCCGTTCATATGCCATGATTTGTTTAGCCATTTCCTCATAAAGAAGGACCCCCTTAGTTTCCCATTCTTTGCTACTACAACAAGAGTTACTATAAATCATTATGTATGTATGGGTTTTCACCTCTAAAATCTTTTTAACACATAGGCTAATCTCTCTTCTGTTTCTATGTACAATTATGTTGATCTCATTAGCTCTCATGAGTTTAATGATCATTTTATGCAGATGATTCTCAGATCAATATATGCAGCCCAAAACTCTTGCATGACTCATATCAGCAACTGTCTATTAGAAATTTGAATCTCCACATCTTGTAGGTGTCTAAGACTCAACATGCCCCAAATAGAACTCATTGTCCAACCTCTCCAAAAAACAAACAAACAAACAAAAAAACAAAAAAGAAACTGCATACCTTCTCAATTTCTTTTAAGGACACTACCCTCCTTCCAGTCATACAGGTTTAAAATCTGAATCCACTCTTCATTACTCATCATAATCAACCACATTCTTTCAGTTGCCAAATCTTAATGATTCTATGTTTTTACCAGTTTTCATGGTCTAGGGGCTAACACAAGTTTGACCATATTATTCCGCCTGTTTAAAAAAAACTCTAGCAACTCTCTGCTGCATTTACGATAAAACTCATTCTGTCATTCAAAGTCCTTCACAATATGGCTCCAGTCTGCATTTGCTGTCTAATTAAACCCTTTAACATACTATGCTTTCAAATCAGGCAAGTCCATGTTTTCTGTACCTCTCTACATGCTGATAATACACTTCCTCTTCTCTTTTCTTATTTAAAATCCGTAATTCCCTCCAAAGCTCAACCCAAGTGTCACCACCTCCAAGGCCTTGCTCGATTTCCCCAGCTACTAGGGCCCATATTTACCTTCTATATGTTTAAAAACTCATTTATATTTGTACTTATTTTTCAAGGAAGAACATAGACTTCTTTAGGGCAGGGATTCTTTCATCTTAATCTTTGTATCCACAGCAGTGTCAAGGTAGAGCAGTGACTGGGAGGACTGCTGGGACTGGATTTAAGGAGACAAGTTCAAATGAGCCTCAGATACTTAATAGCTAGGTGACCCTAGACAAATCACTTAACCTTTGTCTGCCTCAGTTTCCTTATCTGTAAAATACAGATAATAATAGTATCTACCTCCCAGAGTTGTTTCGAAGATCAAATTAGATCATGATAGACGAGCACTTAACACAATGCCAGGCACATAGTATACTCTATATAAATGCTTGCTATCATCATCATCGTTGTCATTGTCATAATTGTCATCACTGTTGTTTATATGATCACTTGACTTGTATCAGTACCCTCATTTCACAGATAAAACTGAGACCTTCTCCACTCACCGATACTACAGACTAATTGAGGGGTAATACTAAAAGACAGATAACTTCTATAAATATGAAATATATTTTGGAGACATGTAATACCAAGTGCTAGCTGGAGTCTCAGAATGGGAAAGGTCTCCTTCTGAAGAATGAGGCAAAATGAACTGAATACGTCTTTAAAATAAAATTTGAGTTGTAGCAATAATAAATCAAGCAATAGCATTTAGTAAGCAGCTTGTCTGCTTGTGACTGTGACAAGCAGTCTAGAGTAGAGGATAGAGAATTGGTTTCTCTAGGGCACAGCTAGGAGGCATAGTGAATAGAGTACCAGACCTGAAGTTAGGAAGAGTCATCTACCTGAGTTCAGATCTGGCTTCAGACATTTACTAGTTATATGACCCTGGCCAAGTCACTTAACCCTATTTGCCTCAGTTTCCTCATATGTGAAATAAGCTGGAGAAGGAAATGACAAAGCACTCCAGTATCTTTGCCAAGAACATCCTAAATGGGGTCATGAAGAGTCAGGCATGACTGAAATCACTGAACTATAAAAATTAGATTCTAAGCTGGGAAATTTGAACCTGGCTTCAAGTCCCTCTGACACATACTGGCTGTGGGACCCAGAAAAAGCAATTTGACTTCTCAGTGCCCCAAGCAACTCTCTGAGACTGTAAGTTGAAAAACAGGTACAATTTTAACTGGTAGATGGGAGCTTCCTTACCTGGTAGTTCCCTATTCAGGGCTTCTTAAACATTTTCCACTTGCGACCCCTTCAGCACTTCTTAAACTGTGGGTTGAGACCCAAAATCACAGCTAATGTGCTGGGGATGCTAAGACAAAACACATACACACACACACACACACACACACACACACACACATACACACTACATGCACAAAACATAACAACAAAGAAACAGAGCTCCTTTTCTCAAGGGTACATTCTATTGACAATTCCTAAAACTTACTCTGTAGGCTATCATTACTTTCTCAAATTGCACTGTGAAAGAAAACATACAGAAGGATGAAAAGTCTTCTATATTCTCTGCAATCAAAGTTTGCCAAGACCAGGTTGGAGAGAAGACTATAGAGCTGTAGGTTCTTCTTGATACTTTGAAGGTGGGATGCACACCTTAAGCGTAAAGGCTTTTGGGAAAATTCCACTCTCTTAAATGACTTAGAAAAATTGTCAGAGTACCTGTAAATCTCTAAATTTTTCATCAATATGTGATGTCAAGGTGTTACAATTAATTAATGGTTCTGCATCTATGATTTCTAGGATCAGGCTTAAAATCCTCATTAATGAATGAGGAAAATTGAATAAAAAAATCTCAACAACGTCCTTGGTTCCACGTAGATTTCTGGAGTTAGCACCCAACTGCTTGTACAATTTCATGGCAAAAAAGTAAGCCTAAAGAATAATTATTTTCCCTTATTAAAGTTTGTGAGCCAGCTGAGGCCCGTTGTGAGGGTAGAACCAATAAACTTATCCTACATTTAAGAGACTGAAGACATATTTGCCGCATAGGCAAACCTCTCTAGCTGAAGGAAATGGGGAGGTTTTGTCTGAAAAAGAAATGATATAGTGAGACCATGATGGCTGTTTTCAAGTAATGGGAGGGCAGTCATGTGGAAAAAGGATTAGACCTGTTCTATGTGGGTCCAGAGGGCAGAACTAGCTTGAAGAAGGGAAAGTTACACTTTGTTTCTGTTCAATAATCATTTATTAATATTTATTACTATTAAACACCTATGTGGAAGGCATTGTATTAGGGTTTAGAACAGAGGCGGGGAACCTGCAGCCTCAAGGCCACATGTGGTCTTCTAGATCCTTGAGTGTGGCCTTTTGACTGAATCCAAACTTCACAGAACAAATCCCCTTAATAAAATGATTTGTTCTGTAAAACTTGGACTCAATCAAAAGGCCGTACCCAAGGACCTAGAAGGTGACATGGGGCCTCCAGGCCTAAGGTTCCCCACCCCTGGTTTAAACATATACAGGCAAAATGAGAATCAGCCCTTTGCTTTAAGAAGGTTACATTATACTAGCATCAAGCAAAAGTGATACAGATCAGAACATGGAGATAATCTCTGAGGTACATGCCTAAGCTGAGGTTTAATTATCTATTCACTCATCAATGTATTGACCGTCATACCTGGAAGTGACCCTCACTTAGTGATCATCTAGCTCAACCCCCATCATTTAATAAATGAAAAACAGGCCCAGAGGAACTAAGTGATTTTCTTCAAATGGCTCTGTTGTTAAATGACAGAGCCAAACTTGAACACGAGTGTTGGGAATCTAAGAATCTAAGACCAGCATTCTGTCCCCTGCTTTATGACCTTCTATGACTCTCTTATACATTCATAGTTAGTAGCACACATTCTACCAATTATACCATCTATATAGTGTTCTATTTATACATAAAAAAGTTCCTAGCCACAGCTTTCCATCTCCAAGCTTAATTCCACTTTCCTCCTCACTCAGGTGTAAAAGATGATTTCCAGAACAACTTGGGGAGGGCTTATAGCCTGCCCAGACAAATGTAGATATATGAGATGTCATGAAATCACACTCCAATATTTTTTCATTCCTACAATTATTTGTTGATTTATGGTTTGTCAAACTTGCATGCTCACTCATTTAATCACCAACCATGTCACAACAAACTTTAAAACCAGCATTTATGAGGATCAAGGTGGGCAAGGAGACTATGGGAGCCCACTGAGTTAGTATGTTGGCTGTTTCTTTCTGGAGAGAGATGAAATCCACTTCCCTTGAGTGAATCAGAAATGGAATGGAAATAAGGCTCATGGTCACTTGTGCTTTGTAGATTTCCAAACATCACAACAAGCCTTGGCAGGATAGATGGATTTTTCTCAAGAGGCTACTGGAACTGGAATTTGTGAGGTTTCAGAGTTGGATTACAATGTGTTGGCAGTTTTATATGGGGAAACTGGCAAGCAGATCCTCTCTGTTCCAAATAATCTGCCAATGTCAAGGGTCTCTGGGCACCAGAGTAAGATGTCCTTTGCCACATTGTAAGTGGGGTTGAAAATGCACTCTTCATTCTTAAACTTAGGGCTCAACTATTTGAAAGATTAAATTAAATGCATTTGATCTTCAAATGAGCTGCCCAGAAAGCAACAGATCATAAAATGGGCCTACATAGTTTCATTTTTGTTCAGCGGAGGTACACTTGAGCTGACAAGTTGACATTTCACTGGATATGGCCACACAGGAAACTCCTTGGCCAATTTGGGGTTTTGAATGGCATACAAAAAAAAAAAAGAAGCTCACTGAGAACAAATGCCTTCCACCCCCACCACAATGCCATGGTATAAAACCTTCTGGTTTATGAACATCCTGGGTGAGATTGTCAGTGAATGCTAAATTAAACCCAAAATGTTCTTTCAAATGTCACTTTGGGAAGGATAAAAGAAAAATCAAAGAAGGAATAGGGCACTACACAAATGAGGCAGATAATGGGGAGACAATTGTTGTTCAGTCATGTCCAACTCTTCATGACCCCATTTGAAGTCTTCTTAAAAAAGATACTGGGGTGATTTACTGCTTCTTTCTTCTCCAGCCCAAAGAGGCCCAAAATGACATCGCTCTTTTAGAGTCAGGTTACAATGCAATCCAACTGTGGCTAATCAGAACAATACAAGCTCAGAGTGCTCTACCATAGGTCAGCCACAAAAAAATCCATGTGAACATTTGGAGTGTGTTCTCTGAATCTGTGCATCTTTCATTTCTTTTGAGCTACTTCAATTTTGCTTTGCTCATAGAACCCAGCACCTGCTCTGGTGAGGGCACTCCATGCTGGGCAATCCTGAGCCAGTGCCTCCCATGTCACACGATCGATTCCAAGTTTTTAAGAGAGAACTTGAGAGTGTCCTTGTATTGCTTCTTCTGATCACTGTGTGAGCACGCACCCTGTGTAAGTTCTCTATAAAACAGTCTTTTAGCCAAGCATATATTTGGCATTTGAACAATGTGGCCAGCCATTCGAGTTGTGCTCTATGCAGTAGAGTTTGAATGCTTGGCCATTTAGTTTGAGAAAAGATCTCAGTGTATGGTATCTTATCTTGCCAGGTGATCTTCAGATCTTCCTGAGACAATTCAAATGGAAGTGATTGTTTCCTGGCATGGGTCTGGTATACTGTACAGGTTTCACAGGCACATAACAATCAATTTGGTAGTCAGTCTAATACCTTTTCTCTTGTACGCTTTTCTCAGAGCATCCCAAACACTGAAGTAGCTCTGGAAATGCATGCATCAACCTCATTATCAATGTCTACATCCTAGAAAGTATACTCCCAAGGTAAGAGAACTTGTCTACAGCATTCAAAATTTCTCTGTTGGCTATAACTGATGGTTCCATATATGGATGGTATAGTGCTGGCTGGTGGAGTTTGTGTGTTTTCTCGGTTAATTTTTAGTTAATTGTTAGGCCAAAATTAGCACAAGCAGCGGAGAATCAATCCATATTTTATTGCATCTTGGCTTCACAGGCTCTCTTGGGTACACAATCATCTGTGAATAAAAAAAAAAAAAACATGCACCAACATTCCCTCCACTTTGGTCTTGGCTTGTAGCCTTTTCAAGTTGAAGAATTTACCATCAATGTGGTAGCTGACCTTGATGCTATGTTCATCTTCATTGATGGAATTTGACAACATGAATGAAAACATCATACTAAAAAGCATGGGAGTAAGCACACAGCCTTGTTTTACTCCACTGGTTACTGGGAAAGCGTGAGAGCATTACCCATCATCCAAAAACCCAAGAAAACGTGCTGTTATGAAATTGACGTACAATACTGATGAACACATCCTGGCAACCAAATTTTGATGTAATTTTTCCATAAGCCTTCATGACTGATTGTATTGAAGGCCTTGGTCAGGTCTATAAATGTTGAATACAGACCTCCATTCTGCCCTTGGCATTTCTCCTGGAATTGTTGGGCAGCAAAACGTATTAACTGTTGCTCAGTCTTTTCTGAAGCCACACTGGCTCTCAGGTAGATGACCATTTTCCAAATGAAAGATTGGCCTATTAAGGAAGAGTCTGGCAAGAATATTGCCATCAATGACTAAGAGAGAGACCCTCCCTGTGATTTTGACAGGAT
This sequence comes from Phascolarctos cinereus, assembly GCF_003287225.1. NCBI lineage: Eukaryota > Metazoa > Chordata > Mammalia > Diprotodontia > Phascolarctidae > Phascolarctos > Phascolarctos cinereus. The sequence goes on from NW_027555625.1 coordinate 71,766,763, forward strand.
AATCTATTTCCTTTACCTTTATAGAGAGGGACAATGGAGGTGTCTTTGAACTCCTGAGGGATAACTTTCTCTTGCCATATAACCCAAAAAATTTCAGTCAGCTTTTGTATAAGCAATGGACTATGCACCTTGTAAATCTCAGCTGTACTAGAATCATCACCAAGTGCTTTGCCACACAAAAGGAGCTGAATGGCATTCAAAACCTTTTCTTCAGTTGGAACTTCATCAAGGCAAGTAAATGGTCAATGGCTTCAGCATTGACTGGTGACACTCTATTGAGAACATTATAGAAGTGGTCAGCCTATCTATCTCTCTAGGATCAAGTCCTTATCTCTAATTAATGTGGCTCCATCAACATTGAGTAGCTGAGAGGCACTATGGGTCTTTGGCCCATAATTAGCCTTCAAGGCACCACAAAAGCACTTTGGATTCTTACTATCAGCATAAAACTAAATTCCACCTGTCTTCTTACTGAGCTAAGAATCCTGCATCTCTCTAAGCTTTGCTCATACTTCACTTTTCATGGAATGAAATGGTGCCTCTTTAGAGATGAACTATCCTCTGGTAAACCCTGTGGATTTCTCATTTTTCATTTAATAGCTTCTGAATTTCCCTATCATTTTCATCAAGCCAGTCTTGATGATTGTGAGTGTTCTGACCCAGATGAGCAAATGAAATGCTATACACCGAATCTCTGAAACTGCTCACTCCTTTTGTGGTCCACTGTTGCCAACTCTGTGTTGGCTCAACTTTCCCTCCAAGTTAGCAACAAACTGTTCCAACTCAGAGAAATGTTCTATTCTGGTAACATTAATTCTTCTGGTAGTCATTTTGCCTTTGTTGAATGTGAATATTTAGCTTGGAGAGGATAAATCTATGAGCAGTCCAGCACTTTGAAGCACACACTGCCTTCGTTACTCTCACATCATGTCTCTTCTTCTTAGAATCAAAGAGTTATTTAAATGCCAATGTTAGCTGTGAGGGTGCATCCAGGAAGTATCATTGCATTTAGGTAAATGGAAGACAGTGTTGGTGATGAGAAGGTCATGAGATGCACAAGTCTTCAGTAGTAAGTGAACATCACTGTTGCTCTTTCCAACTCCATTCCTCTTAAGGACTCCCTGCCATGTCTGGTAGTCTGAGTGTACTCTAGTATTAAGGTCTCCCAGAATTATTAGCAGATTGATGATAAAGATCTCCAGGTTTTCATAAAATTTTTCTTTGACCTCATTAGAATTCGTCCTGGTGGGAGCATAGGCACTAGTGATGGTGGCATGGCATTTCCATGCAAGTGGTATTCACAGCATCGTGAGTCTGTCATTCACTCCTTTTGGTAGACATACAAGCTTGTTGACTAGATTAGTTTTTATTGCAAAACCCACACCAGATTCATGGCATTCTCCTTCACTGCAGTGGCTCCAGGAAAAAAAAAAACAAAAATAAAATAAACAAACAAAAAAACAAACAAAAACCCCCAAAATACAAAAAAACAAACAAACAAAAAAACATGTATCCAGCTCCAACTTCACTAAGCTGGCCTTCACTTGCCAGCCTTGTTTCACTTAGGGCTGCTATTTGGTTGCAATACTTGCTGAATTCTCTCACAAGAGCTGGTTCATCTTTCAGGTCTACTGGATTTTGTGTTGTCTCTAAATGTGCATACATTCCATGTACTGATGGTGAATGGAATCATCTTTACAGAAGTTTTTGTACGTGTGTGTGTGTGTGTGTGTGTGTGTGTGTGTGTGTGTGTGTGTGTGTGTGTGTGTTTCAGCCACAGCATCGGATCCTCACCTGGCATGGTAATCAGGCCAGGGGGTGGGTATGCAGACAAGTTTTAGGGAACCGTTTCTAGTACCATCCTCACACCAGGATGTGAACAGTGTGATCCTTAAAAGTCTGCTCGGACACCTGGGGGATAGCAAACCCCACCACTCGCTTCCATTGAGAAGAGGACTCTATGGCCTAGGCTGCCTGTGTGCATAGTTGTAACTGCAGCTTTCAGTGTATCTACACCTGTTGCTTCATCACTTTCCTGTCACCACAGGACCTTGAGACAGGTAAAAATGGTTAAATAGTATAGGTGATTCTTTTGATTCATGAGTAATTGGATTTAAGTGAGGTGGAGTTGCATGGTTGTCAGCCTCACTTTCTCTTCAGAGTCATCACAGTCCAGTGGCAGGACAGTCAAGACAATTGTTGATGGCTCAAGAAACAATAGATGACCTTGGCATCTTCGATGTCTAATAACCAAGCTCTAAGCACTCCATAGCACTTGTTTCAGCTACCTTCATGGCTGTTGGAACAAACTGTTCTCATCTGCCCATTCCACCAGGGGAAGTCTTTACATGCTTGGAGTAGACACCCCCCCAACTTATCAGTGGATTTGAGACCCCTTAATCTGGTTTAGCCCATCTACTGAAATGATTTACTGGGGTGTGGCTGCTGTTCACTCTGCAGTTTGTTGGAGCCACAGGTGAGAGTTGGTGGATCAGGTGGACACTAAAGGTACAAAGCAGCCCTGAAAGTGGCTTGGTGGCCCTCACACCAGAGGTACTAGTCTTCCTTGAACACACCCTACACCCCAAGCATACTACTGTGTGTTTTCTTCTCCCATTAGACTGTAAGTTCCTTGAGAGCAGAGGCTGTCTTTATTTTTCTTATTTATATTCCCAGTATAAGCAGAGAGCCTGGAACATAATAGGAGTTTAATAAATGTTTACTGAATTGATTGAATTGAATTGAATTGAGTTAAGTTGGCAGAATGGAAAGAATTAACTATTGAGCCCTGGATGGTTGTAGTGGTGTGTTTTTTGTTGTTGTTTTAACTCTGGACAAGTAATTTAACTACACTGGGTTTCAATTTCCTCATTATGTAAAATGTGATGGTTGACCTAGTTGAAAACCAAGGTCCATTATTGTGCAAGGTGTTTATGATTCTCTATATTGTGAATATTATCTTTCAGTTTTCTTTAAAAAAATAGTTATAAAAGTAGAGGCATTATACAATTAGAAATGGTCAAATATGGCCCTGATCTCTTTATTGTAAGGTGACTGTCAAAACAGCTTAATGTTTTACATTTAGCTTCATACAATTCAACCTTATGGCTAAAATTTATTTATCTTTATTAATATTAGATATGTAGTTAGAATACATTTGGTGAATATTAAATCAAAGAATTTTTTCTAAAGTTACGAAACTACACGCACATGAACTTGACTTCCATTACTGGCAAATTTCTAGATTAAGAAGGAAAGATTTGAAAGAATTTGGAAAGAGAGGTAGAGACAAGGAAGAGACAGCAAAGGTTAGTTGAGAAACAAGTTGTACCAGATTAAATTCATTTCTGTCTTTTTTTTTTCTGAATTACTAGATTAGTACATAAGGTAATGTCATAGTTATGCGGTACCTTGATTTCACAAAGCCATTTGAGAAAGCCTTCCATGTTATCATTGTGGACAAAATGGAGAAATGTGAGTCTGATGCTAGTAGTGCTATGTGGGGGAAGCTAGGTAGTATAGTGTATAGAATGCTGTAACTGGAGTCAAGATGACTCATCTTTGTGACCCCTAATAAGGTCTCAGACACTTATTATCTGTGTAACCCTGGGCAAGTCACTTAACCCTATTTGCTCTAGTTTCCTCATATGTAAAATGAGATGTAGAAGGAAATGGCAAACTACTCTAATATCTTTGCCAAGAAAACCCCAAATGGGGTCACAAAGAGTCAGACACAACTGAAAAACAACTGAATGGTAGCAATAAAATTGTCATATGGAATTGTTACTAAGAAGGACAAGATCCAAAGAGTGATGATAAAAGATTGGTATTAATACAGAGGCAAGATTTTAGAAGAGTAACTGCAAAGTATTTTGTTTCCATTTTTAGTGATGATTTAAATGAAGACAAACATTTGTGTTTACAAAATTTATAGATGACACATGTTTCAGAGAAAAATAGAGACAGAGAGACAAAGGTAGAGATGGAGAGGAAGAGTCACAGGGAAGAACCCACAGAGAAAGACAGAGACACAGGAAGAAAGAGAAGGAGGAGAAAGGAGAAGAGAGGGGACAGAAAGGGAAGAGAGGAAAGGGGAGAAAAACTAATTTTTTAGATAGGAGAATTGCAAGCTAAAATGATCATGTGGAGATAGAATGATGGATCAAATTCATGAAAGTGAAAAAAATTATGAAAGTGAGGTTTAACAGAGATAAATTCAAAATAGTATACTAAAGATATTTTTAAAAATCTTTGTCAAAAAGCAGATGAGGAAGGTTTAGCTGGACAATTGTTCTGATATGACAGCCAAAAGAAATCAGCCATGTATTGGATTATAACAGTAACCTGAATTTGAATTAGGCCTGACACTTACTAGGTGTGTCATCTTCGGCAATTGACCTGACCCTGTTTGCCTCAGTTTCCTCATCTGCAAAATGAGATGGAGAAGGAAATGGCACACCACTCCAGTATCTTTGCCAAGAAATCCCCAAATGGGATCACAGAGAGTCAAGACATGGTTGAAACAACTCAAGAAGTGCAAAAGAAGGACACTAGTTGGTATATGAAATAGCACATCACTCTTGTAATGAGGAAGACCCAGGTTTGAATCTTGCCTCTGATATTTACTAGCTTTAAAACCATGGTCAACTCTCTATATTTCAGTTTTCTTATTTTTTTTTTTTGTTTAACTCCATTTTTGTCTTTTATTTTGTTTGTCTTTTATTTTGTTTGTGTTTTCATTTGCAACATGGCTAATATTGAAATATGTCTTGCATGACTTTACATGTGTCATTAATATCAAATTGTTTTCTTTCCTGAGGAGAGGGGATATGTGAGGGAGAAAATTTGGAACAATTTTTTTTTTAAATGATTGTTGAAACTTTTTCATGTAATTGGGAAATAATGAAAGAAAATTATTTTAAAACAAAAAAAGGACTTTTTTAATTAATTAATTTTTAGTTTACAATATTCATTTCCACAAGATTTTGAGTTCCAAATTTTCTTCCCATTTCCCCTCCCCCACTCCAAGACACCATGCATTCTGAATACTTCTTCCCTTAATCTGCTCTCTCTTCTATCACCCTGCCCCTTCTTTTATCCCCTTCATCTTCTATTTTCCTGTAGGGCAGGATAGATTTCTCTACCCTATTGCCTGCATATATTATTTCCCAGTTGCATGTAAAAACAATTTTGAACACTTGTTTTTTAAAGATTTGGATTCCAAATTCTCTGCTTTCACCCCCCCCCCCCCTCATTGAGAAAGCAAGCAACTCCATATGTGTTATACATGTGTAGTCATACAAAACACTTCCATAATAGTCATGTTGTGAAAAACTAACTGTATTTCTCTTCATCCTATCCCACCCCTGTTTATTCTACTCTCTCTTTTGACCCTGCCTCTCCTTAGAAGTGTTTGCTTCTGATTACCCCCACCCCCAATCCGCTCTCCCTTCTATCATTCCCCCCTGCTTTCTTATCCCCTTCCCCCCTATTTTCCTGTAGGGTAAGATAGGTTTCCATACCCAATTGAGTGTGTCTGGTATTTCTCCTTAAGCCAAATCCCATGCAAATAAGATTCATTTTCGTCTCACATTCCCCCACTTCCCCTCCATTGTAAAAGCTTTTTCTTGTCTGTATTATGTGACATAATTTAATCCACTCTACCTCTCTCTTTCTCCTCCCAGTATAATTCTCTCTCAACCTTTAATTTTATTTTTTTAGATATCACCCCTTCATCTTCAACTAAACCCTGGGCTATCCATCTATCTATCTATCTATCTATCTATCTATCTATCTATCTATCTATCTACATATATTTTTCCCTCCAACTACCTTAATACTCACAAAGGTCTCATGAGTAATAAATATCATCTTACCATGTAGGAATCTAAACAGTTCAACTTTAATGAGTCCCTTAAAATTTCTCTTTCCTGTTTACTTTTTCAAGCTTCTCTTGAGTCTTGTATTCTGCTCTGGTCTTTTCATCAAGAATGCTTGAAAGTCCTTTATTTCACTGAATGTCCATCCCCCCCCCCAAAGTATTATACTCAGTTTTGCTGGGTAGGTCTTCCTTGGTTGTAATCCTATCTCTTTTGCCCTCTAGAATATCATATTCCAAACCCTGTGGTCCCTTAAAGTAGAATCTGCTAAATTCTCTGTTATCCTAATTGTGTTTCCACAATATTTGAATTATTTCCTTTTGTCTACTTGCAATATTTTCTCCTTCACCTGGGAACTTTGGAATTTGATTATACTATTTTTTAAATTTTATTAATTTATGTTGGTTTATCAACAATCACTTCCATATTCTTTTGAGTTGAAAGTTTTTCTCCCCCTACCCCCCCCCCAAGATGGCACACAATCTGACATAGGCATGTACAAAAATATTCACAGCAGCTCTGTTTGTGGTGGCAAAGAATTGGAAATTGAGAGGATGCCCATCAATTGGGGAATGGTTGAGCAAGTTGTGGTATATGAATGTAATGGAATACTATTGCGCTATAAGAAATGATGAACAGGCTGACTTCAGAAAAACCTGGAAAAACTTATATGGTCTGATGCTGAGTGAAGTGAGCAGAACCAAGAGGACTTTGTACACAATAACAGCCATGTTATGTGATGAGTATTATTGTTAAACTGAACCCTTCTCAGCATTACAAGGATCTAAGACATCTCCAGAGGCCTCAGGATGGAAAATGCTGTCCACATCCAGAGAAAGAACTATGGAAGTCTAATTGCTATCACATATTTTTACCTTCTGTTGAGTTTTGTTTCATCTTTCTGATGGTTCCTCCTATTGGTTTTAATTTTTACTTACAACTTCACTAATGTGAAAATATGTTTAATAGGAATGTAAATGTAAAGCCTTCTTGGGGAGGGTGGGGGGGAGAAAGGGGGAGAAAAATTTTCAACTCAAAAGCATATGGAAGTGATCATTGATAAATCAAAATAAATTAATAAAATTAATAAAAGAAAAAAGAAAAAAAAAGAAAAAAAAGAAAAAAAAAGAAAAATGATGCTCATTTTAGCTGGGTAGTTGATTCTTAGCTGCATTCCAAGCTCCTTTGCCTTACTGAATATGATATTCCACACCCTGTGGTCTTTTAATGTAGAAGTTGCAAGTTCCTGTGTAATCCTGACTGTGGTTCCATCATATTTAAATTCCTTCTTTCTGGCTGCTTGCGGCACCTTCTCTTTCATCTGGTAATTTTGGAATTTTGCTATCATATTCCTTGGTGTTGTCAATTTGGGATCTCTTTCAGATGGTGATCAGTGGATTCTTTCTATGATTATTTTCCCTTCTGGTTCTAGGACTTCCGGGCAGTTTTCCTTTATGATTTCCTGAAAGATACTGTTCAGGCTCATTTTTTCTTCATGATTTTCAGGTAGTCCAATAATGTTTAAATTGTCTCTCCTGAATTGATTTTCCAGGTCAGTTGTTTTACCAAAGAGGTATTTTACATTTTCATCTATTTTTTTCATTTTTTGGTCTCTGTTTGACTGATTCTTGCTCTCTCATAGAGACATTAGTTTCCATTTGTCCAATTCTAGTTTTTAACAGATTGTTTTCTTCTGTTAGTTTTTGTCCTTCCTTCTTCAGTTGGCCAATTGTGTTTTTTAGGGACTTGTTTTCTTCAGTGCTTTTTTTTTCCAATTGGCTAGTTGTATTTTTGAAGGACTCTTTTACCTCTCTCATTTGACTACTAAAATCCTTCTTGAGCTCTTCTAAGAAGGCTTTTTGGGCTTCAGACCAGTTCATATTCCCTGTTGTTGTTGCAGATATGGGTTTGTTCACAATGTTGTCCCCTTCAGAATTTCTGTCTTGATCTTCACTCTTATAATATGAATCTATGGTCCATTTCTTTTTACTCCTGGTGTTTCTTTATTCCCTGGCCTTTAAAGAGATTGAGCTCTCCTGCTGGGGAACAGAGGGCACTGACCCAAGCTTCTTGTGTTGGGAGCCTAGGTCTTGGTCACTGGCTTTGTGTGCTGGGGCCTCTTATGTTGGCAATTGGAGGCTGTAGGTTTCTGGCAGCTTACCTTGTGTTGGGCTGGAATCAGCAAGGCTGGAACTTTCAGGCAATTCAAGGTTGCCTGCTTTTCCTTTCCTTTAGCTTTCTTCAGCTCCTTTTAGATGGGTGCTGCAGGGTGTTTATCTGCCTGGGGCCCCCTGCAGTGTTGTCTCCCTTGTTTCTGCTAATGCACTGGGAGATTCCTTTGGGGTAGAGTGCCAAGGCACCTGGTGTTTTTCTGAGCTGGTTTCCACCGGTTCCCCCCACCCTCACTGAGGCACTTGGGGGTCTAGGTGTTGGTGTTTGCCTGTTCTACCACCCGGGCTTCAGGATTCCTTCACAATTGGAGGCTGCAGGGCTCCGACAGCTCACCTGGTGTTGGACTGGAACCAGCAAGGCCAGGGCTTTAGGAATACTTTAGGTTGCTTCCTTCACTTCCTTTCAGATAATACTGAAGGGTACTTATCTGCCTGGGGTCCTTGTAGTTCTGCCTCCCTTATTTTTGCTGAGGTAATGGGACACCCATTTGCTGGGCTGCTGCACTGCTGCTCCTTGTCTTTCTTCTAGTTCAGCTGTTCCAGGTTATTTTTCTGGGGTGATGTTTTCTGGGTTTTCAGATGTTGATAGAGGAGAGTGAGAGAGACTACCTTTTCACTCTGCCATCTTGGCTCCAGGAAGTGGAAGTCCTTGGGATTCCTAGGGATTTTTCTTTTGGGATCTTTTTCAGGAGGTGATTGTTGGATTCTTTCACTTTCTATTTTACCCTCTGGTTCAAGAATATCAGGGCAGTTTTCCTTGATAATTTCTTGAAAGATGATGTCTAGGCTCTTTTTTTTGATCCATGGCTTTCAGGTAGTCCAATAATTTTTAAAGTATCTCTCCTGGATCTATTTTCCAGGTCAGTTGTTTTTCCAATGAGATATTTGACATTGTCTTCTATATTTTTTTTTCATTCTTTTGGGTTTGTTTTATGTCTTCATCTCTCATGAAGTTACCAAGCTTCCATTTGCTCCATTCTGGTTTTTAAAGAAAAGTTTTCTTCAGTGAGCTTTTGGACTTCCTTTTCTGTTTGGCCAATTCTACTTTTGAAGGCATTCTTATCCTCATTGGCTTTTTGGACCTCTTTTGCCATTTAGGTTAGTCTAATTTTTAAGGTGTTATTTTCTTCAGTATTTTTTGAAGTCTTTTTTTGCAACCTATTGACTTGTTTTTCATGATTTTCTTACATCACTCTCATTTCTCTTCCTAGTTTCCCCTCTGCTTCTCTTATTTGCTTCTCAAAATCCTTTTTGAGCTCTTCCATGGCCTGGGACTAATTGATATTTTTCTTGGGGGCTTTGGACGTAGGAACTTTGACTTTGTTGTCTTCTGGTTGTGTGTTTGTCAACAAAGAAAGATTCTATGATCTGACTTTTTTCACAGTTTGCTCATGATCTCAGGCAATTGCTTGAGTTTTAAACTCTTTATTAAGGTAGGGGTCTGCATCTAGTGTGAAGAATGTACTGCCCCAAGCTTCAGGGGTTTTTGCAGCTATTTTTAGAGATACTTCTAGGGACCTGTGAATTTTCAGTTCTTTCAAGATGATATGATAAGGGGTGAGGTGTTTACTCCTTTCCTGGCCTATGCTCTGGTCTATGAGTGACCACAAGCACTTTTCTGCCTTGGAACTGTGAGGAGGATTCCCTTTTTATTGTTCCCACAAGCTCTACCACGTCAGCACTCCTCCTTGCTCTAGGACTGCCACCCAAAACTGTGACCCAGATCCAAGCACCAGCAAGACAAGAGAATCCTGCCTCAGTGCCAGCAAAGAGATCCCTGCAATCCTCCTCTGATCATCTACTTGACTCTGCCTCAGTCTGTAGGCCAGAGGCCCTGGAAGCAGCCTCCACCCTGGGGTCATGAATGGGGACTGAGGCTGGGGCTGAGCTTCTCTCACCATAGTCACAGACTTCCTACTGACCTTCTAAGTTGTCTTTGGCCTTTGTGGGTTGAGAAGCCTGGAAACCACCACAGCTGCCCATGATTCAGTCCCCTGAGGCCTGCCCCAGGTTCCCTCAGACCAGATCTTCACCTGCATGGCCTGTGCTGAACCACACTCTCTCCCAGCCTGGAGCAATAGACCTTTCCAATCAACCATCCAGATTGTCTTGGGCTGCAAATTTGTTTCGCTCTGTCTTTTCGTGGGTTCTGCTGCTCTAGAATTTGTTTAGAGCCATTTTTATAGGTATTTTGAGGGGTTGGGGAAGAGCTCACTCAAGTCGCTGCTTTTACTCCACCATCTTAGTTCCACGTCCCCCCGCACCCCCTGTTTTCTTATTGTACAATGGAGATGATAAGAGCATCTAACTCACAGGGATGTTGTAAAGATCAAATGAAATAACATTGTATAAATAAGTTGTACAGGGCCACGCAATTATTAAGTATCTGAGGTGTGATCTGAACTCAGATCTTCATGAAGCCAAGTCCAATGCTCTATCTACTTTGCCACTTAACTACCTCAGTTCGTATTTGAAAAGTAAATAAACAGTCAAATTTGGAATTTCATGGAGGTTGAGTTACAGACAAAAGTCAAAGGTGTCTTAGTCATTTAGCTGCCTAAATGGCAACTGTGATTTGCAAATGAACAAACAGACACAAAAAGAATACATGGGCAAAATTGAACAAGTTATTTTTAACTTCAAGTGCTTTCACTATGTAATCCTTCCCCTGCCAAATGATAAGAACTCACATGACAAACTTATATAAGGCTTTTTGATTGCTTAAAAAGTATATTACATTATAATATTCCATTTTCCCAATAACTTTGCTGAGGCAGATAGTATAATTATTGATTAAAAGTTCATAGTATTCTTGAGCTTGAAAATACCTTAACAGATCAACTAATATAATCTCATTTTACAGATAAGGAAAATGAGGCAAAAAATTTGAGTTTAATTTAATTCAACAAATGTTTATTAATTATCTGTATAATTATTCTAGGCTGAAGTGGAAGAACAAGAACATGAACACTGATTCAAGGCTAATTCTAGTACCTAGTGATTACTCCCATTTTAAAAATAGAGAATCTGAGACAGCAAGGTAGCGCAGTGGACAGAACACCAGCCCTGGAGTCAGGAAGACCTGAATTCAAATCCAGCCTCAGACACTTGACATTTACTAGCTGTGTGACCCTGGGTGAGTCACTTAACCCCTTTGCCTAAAAAAAACAAACAAAAAATGAAGATAGAGGATATGATGCTCATGGAGAAGATATGACTTGATCAGTGTCAGGTGAGTGGAAGAACCAGAAATTTTAATGTCAATTTCTCTGCTCTGATTCATTTTACACGTGATTTCTTTATTGAATGCAATTTAAGGCTTGGCATTTTTTTTGGAGACGATTTGAGAATGATAAAAATTAATGTTTTTCTTCCTGGAGCTTTTGTAAGATTTTTTTTACTGGGTCCATCCCAGTTCTAAATGGGAAAGATGCTTTTAACTAAGGTAAGGCCATTGGAATTTAGCATTGAAGTGGAAACTTTGGATTGTATCAACAGCATCAGCATAAGCTGCATCTCTTCCTTTGCCCAGCACTATATGCACCATGAGGTACTGATGTATATATGTATTCACATATATATACACATATATACATAGACATGGACATATGCATACTCATTCATATAACAAACTTGTGCTTATGGTTATGATATTATACTTATAATAATGATGCACATATTATTATAAGCATGATCATATTGACTAATATATATTCTCCAATTTTCTTTCCAAACAATTGGATGTCCAGAATCTCTATTTCTCTGACCACAAGATTGTGAAGTCAATAGCCTGAATAATATATTAATAAAACAATTTTGGTCTCTGACAATATTTGAAAAATCTTTTCACATTGTGAGTGCCTTTCAGAAGCTCTCATTGAGAGTCATCTTGGCTCTTCAATAGGTATTATTATGGCACTGCTTTCAATGATTTGCCATCTTAATAGTGATCTGCCTACATTTTAAAGCTGCTATTGTCAGTATCCAAGCCAATATCTTATATATTCCATATATTTTATTTTCATTAATATTTTTCCAAATGAAATGCCTCTTTAGTATTTGTGCAAACCTTTTCTTCTCATTTACTCTTTCAATTTTCCTACTGAAATGATGGGGATAATCTATATTTTCTATTTGAAAAATGTGCTTTATCCATTTAGACAAAATACTTTTCCAATCTTCCACGGAAAGAATCATATTTTTTAAAATTTTCCTTCTTGAAGCTCTCCCCCATCCTCAAATTTTTTTTTTGCAAATGAGCTACAAATATCTGTTTTCTCTTACTTTAGAAGTGATAAAATGGCTCCTTATCCTTTCTATAGCTTTTGTGACTGACCTCTTTCAGAATGATTAGTTAAAAGAACTTAGTCATAAGTTGAAAACAAATCCCACAATGCAACGGTGATTCCTATTTATTGATGTGGTCAATGCTGTGTGTTGGTCAGAGGATCTCACGGCTGAAAGCATATCTGGAGGTCATTTAGTCCATTTCCTTCATTTTGTAGATGAAAAAATGGGGGCCCAGAAAGAGATTACACAATTGTCTTAAAACCATGATTTTTATGTTATTTTGGGGATCTATAATTTTGCCGGTGAGGGGAATATCTGATATGGAAAATCTTCTGTTAATACAAACTGGCAACTTCTTTAATTTATAATCTTAAACTTCTCCAGGCACTAAATTAAATGTTTTGTTGTTTTATTCCACTGATGTCTGACTCTCCATGATCCCATTTGGGATTTTCTTGGCAAAGATCCTGGAGTAGTTTGCCATTTCCTTTTCATTTTACAGGTGAGGAAACTGAGGCAAACAGGTATAAATGACTTGCTCAGGGTCATACAGGTAGTAAGCATCTGAAACTGTATTTAAACTCAGGTCCTCCTGACTCCAGGGCAGGAAATCTATCCACTATCCTACTTAGCTGCTGATGCTCATACACCTCATATATAACATGCTCCCAGGCCAGCTGTCTGTCCATAGCCAATTAGTTTCATCCACAATGTCTATATTTGAATAAAATTTAAAATATCTAGTAAAGACTTATAACCTATGCAATTTTTTTTCCTTTTCTCTATACCCAACAGCATATTCTCCCACCTGAAATTCCCTTTTTTCTGATTCTCTTTTTTGCCTCCCCCATCATAGTCTTTTCTAATGTTGAACTTAGAGAAGTACACATATCTCTCCTCCCTAGCAGAATGTAATCTGATTTAGATCATGGACTTTTTTTGTTTTTTCCTTTCTTTGTCCACATTGCTGAGTCAATTTTTTTGGGGGGGTCTAGATTTGTAATTTCATTAACATAAGGAATTTCATGTGATAAAGTTCCCTCAAACAAAGTTGATCAAAGCACTGTTCTACAGTATATAACCCTAAACCAGGGGTGGGGAATCAGCAGCTTCAAGGGCACATGGTCCTCAAGTGCAGTCCTTTGACTGAATCTGTACTTGAGAACCTAGAGGGCCACATAGAGCCTCGAAGCTGTTGGTTCCCCATCCCTGTCCTAGAAAATGCTGTCTGAGGACCTCGGAAAGGAAGTAACCTGTCTAGTCTCATTCAGCTAGTACGTATCAGAAACAGAACTTCAGTCTAAGTCTTGCTGATTTCAAAGCTAACTGTCTTCACTATGCCATACTCTTTCTTGTGCCTAATAGCACTTCACAAATATCTGTTAAATTGAATCTGTGAAAATATATTAATGGTACTAAGTAAAAACAGCTCCAGTGTTTGGCAAACTCACTTGGGAATTGAAATGTGGCCTCCAAATATAACACTTCTACACTACATCATGTTTCTTTTTCTGGCTTAGCCTGTCTTTGACCAAAGCAACAGGAATAGAAGAACCACTTGAGGAAAAGACAGATCTGCTCTAGTTTGGTGGTTTTAACCATTGCCAGGTTTCAGGCAACAATTGGGATTCTGATCTTTAAAGGGCTCATGGGAAGAAGGAAGCCAGGGAAGAAGAAGATGTCATACAAAGATAATTCATCTTGCCAAGCCATGTGGAGTTGCTGAAACCATGGTAGGAGCCATTCCCTTTCCCCTTTGTAATTGGGAGGTTGCTATTATTATTATTGGAGAACGGGATCTAAGGGGGGGGGACATGATATTAGTGGGAGCTGAATGACATATGAATTACATTGCACTGACGGGGGTGGGGTGCTGCCTGAGCACTTCGCTCCTTCCATCTACCTAGAAAAGGGATTTAGCTTAAAGCTCCCAATACTCAGTATGACCACAGGAAGATAACATCTTTGTCCCTTTTTTTAGTCCAATTACAAAATGAAAAAAGAAAGGGAGTGAGGCAAGCAATCTATCCTGCCCATTCTGCTAGGCGAAAATGGGCAGTGCCACACTTAAAATTATGCCTGTAACCCTTTCAATTCTGATGTCATTTTGCTCTTTGAAAAGACAGGATATGATTGTTATCCTCCAAAGATAATTGAAGTGAGGTAGGTGGAAAGATCCTCTGGAAAATGACAGACTAAAGCAAAATAATCCTTCAGAATAATAAGATAAACCATTGAGTCTCCCCCACTTTCTTTGTCTCTCTTCCTCTGTCTCTATCTCTGTTTCTCTGACTCTTTCTCTCTATTTCTGTCTCTCTGCCTCACTGTTTCTCTCAATCTGGTTCTCTGTTGTCCTCTCTCTGTGATTCTGACTCCATCTTTCTCTCTCTCCACATGGACATACATAAGAAAACATATATCTTGTACATGCAAACACAAATATGAGGCAGCTAGGTGACACAGTGGGTAAGAGCACCCAACTTGAGTTGGAAAGACCCAAGTTCACATATGACCTCAGATACTACTGAGCTGTAAAATCCTGAGCAAGTCCCAACCTCTGTCTGCCTCAGTTTTCTCTTCTGTAAAATGGGGATAATAATAATAACACCTACTTCCCAGAGTTCTTCTGAGGATATGCGTTAATACTTGTGAATCACTTGAAAACTACAAATCCTAGCTATTTTAAATACACACATAATATTAATATTATGTATAATATACAATATAACTATGTAGCTAGTATATAGTTGTTATATACATACACATGTTTACCAATTACAAACATACAGATATAGAAATATATTTACATATACATACATATCACATATGTACGTTATACACTGATTCACATACATGTGTGTATGATGGACCACCATCAGAATTAATATTACACCTGGAGCTACCCATCAGAAGAAGCCCTTTTATATGTGAGCACTCTTCATATATATATATATATATATATATATATATATATATATCACACACACACACACACATATACATATGCATATATACACATATATGTATGTATATGTGCATATATAATATATATTATTATATACCATATATATAATATCTAATCTAAGCTTCTTTTACATGTGGGAACCATTTATTCAGTCATACTGAACATTTTCTTATCTCCCATACATGCAGAATCCAAAAGTGAAAAAAGCTACACTGACAAGTATACAAGAAGTGAATTTTAGACCAGTTTTATATTTGCAAAATTTATTAGAGACTGTTTTTTAATCTCTGTTGAAAGTGCTTTGTGCCTCGAGTTGGAAGCTGTTTTTAGGTTCAAGTACAACCCTTCCAGGGATTTTATTGGTTCCATGTGTCCCATGGTTTGGACTGGACAGGGGATTTTTGTAGATTTTTGAGGCAATCAGCTTACTATTACAGGAACCACATATTATTAACAAGAAAGAGGAGTGAGTTGTCCTTTTTGTAAAGATCTTCCCCCCCCCCCGCTTTATGAGATCTTTAACTTCCAATAAGGAACTTGAGAAGGTCTCTTTGAGAGAGGACCATGTTTACTCATATAATTTCTCCCTTTCGTCATATGTTTTGCTACTAAAGCAGGGAAAGGAAGATGTAATTCAATGACATTGTTCCTGCAGCTGTAAGTCCTTGTAGACCAGAGGATAATTTTTCCCTCTGAGGGTTACTATGGTAGCACGTCCCTTCAGAGCCAGTCTCCTGAAGGCTTAATAGGTATAGATGAAGAGTTGCTGGCCATCAAAATAAGGATTTCAATATTTATTTCTCAAGTGCTTTTCACTACAAAAATTGGAGAGTAGTTGTACATTTGCATTGCATTTATTTAGCATGCTTGCAATACACACATTTATCTATATGTGTGATGAGGAAAACAAATAAATGTTTCAAAATGTAACCTTCAGTTGTTGAGAATGAGTCTGCTTTTACTTTTGCTCAGTGTGATCCAATGGGTTTTGAATGACAGATGCACTTTTAGGCTATAGCTTTGTTAATAGATAGACATCTTTAAATTTCCACAATAACTTTAAATATCAATTCTCATATGCACAAAACTGTCAAAATTCTATGGGGGGATAAGGCTTTATTTCAAAATAAATTTGAGGTCTGCAAAATAAATGCAGTCATACTATTTGCTAGAGTCACTGATGACACAGTGGAGAGAGGTCTATTTCTATAGAAGGAAAATTCTGAAGATAAAATCAAAATTCTGAGTGACAATGATGTCAGGTGATAACTTACTCTGATACCCCTACAATTCAGATAATCAGCACACTGTGTCACAAGCAATTTACCTCTGATATATCAGAAACTGCTGTAGGATTTTTGAAATTATATTTATTTCTCAAAAAGGAAAGCATTTGGGGGGAATATTCACCTCAGTATATAGAAACCCTAAACTCAATTGAGGTACTGATATCAAGAAAACAGAGATGGTTCTTCATCTCATTTACTTCATGGAATTAGATAGGAGAACCTGCCTGGAATATAGAGTCGATAACTTAGGAGATTGGGGAAAGTACAGCTCAACTATGATTTTCTCTTCAAAAGTGGTATGCTGAAAACCACTGGATTTTAAAGAGGTGGATTTGCTGGGGCATTCATCTAATATCGACCACATTGAAAATTATGTTGACCCAGTGACCCATCGTTTCCAGACCTGTTTGTCAGTCAGTGTTCTAGGAGGCAGTGCTGGGAAAGGCAACACCCAGCTTGCAGCTTTTTGCAATACCTTCTCTTTGTTATGTACCCCAACTAGAAAGTGCCTCATACTTGCTACATTGGAGAGAAACTGAGATGTCAGGCACCAAACCCCTTTGTTGACATTGACCTGTCCCATTATGAAAGTTACCAGTAAAAGATGGCCCCACTTTGAAGACATCTCTGATCTCCAGTGATTAGCCTGTCAACATGTTACTACCTTGACATACTTGTAATAAACTCATTTCAATTTTCTTC